>NC_056522.1:46628028-46865368 GCF_019175285.1 Sceloporus undulatus | reverse complement strand
CCGAAATAAATACGCATGCGCGAATATTGAAACGTTCTCATACTTATCACGCTTCCTATAAGGACAAATGCGGTAAAATGTGTTCCCGTAACGTTCTCGGAACGCTTTACATTTTCTAATGCGATAATATCCGTTCCCATAACGTTACATCTCGAAACGTTTTGGGAACAGAATAGAAACGTTTCAGGCACTGATGCGATAACCTTCCTAGTTTCTCCTGATAGAACATGTTTTAAAGTCCTTGGTTTAGAACATATTGAAAGTAAGCTGGAGGAGAAAACGAGGTTACACTGATACTCCCCCAATGTCTTACAAGATGTGTCTAAAGAAAATTTTGTAGTGTTTTGCTGAAGATGAGAAAGAAGCAAATCAAAAACCATACAAAGAGCACATAAAGCTTCATCAATAAAAATATTGATGGCAGAAAAAAAAATATTTGCATTGAGTCAAATTACTCCCCAACCCTTTGCTCCTCTTGCCTGAGAGTTGACCTCTGCGATCCAAAGCCTTTTCAAATTGCCTTTTCAAAAAGACATTTGTTTTTTAGTCACTTCCTTATGTACCTATCTGATCTGTGCTTGGAATGGTGATGAACTGTCATAACCATAGCAACAGCTATTGATTTCCTTAGCCCCAGGAAACTTAATGTAGGCTATGGTGAAAATGTTTCTAGCTAGTTTGATGGTCTTTGGTGTGTCCATAAGATGTGGGATACTTCGGACTTTACCATAGGACTCCTGTTCTCAGTACAATTGCTGCAATTTTAGGAAATACATACAAACCAGTTTGGGAGCACTCCCTATTACATGTCTCTTCAATAGCATGACTAGGCTGTTGCACGTCCTACATGCTCTCTTCTGCCCTACCAGCAAAATTGGGAGATTATTAACAGGTTTCCTCCATCAATATGCTGTAACAATGTTTTAAGGAAAGACAGCAATGAGGTGGAGATGGCATTGTGCAATAGATACAGTGCTATTTTCCAACTCCTATGGCAGTTAAAAAGCTGCATGCAATAAAGTTCTTCAGCTTTCTTTCTCTATCACTCCACTGTGCCATGACACCAGAAGGAACTTCTGTTTTCTGGAGACTATGGTTGCATCCACACTGCAGAAATAATCCAGTTCGACACCACCTTAACTGCCTTGGCTTAATGCTATGGAATTCTGGGCACTGCATTCTGTTGTGAGTAGAGTTCTGGTGCCACAATAAACATCACTTCCCAGAATTCCATTGCACTGAGCTGTAGCAGTTAAAGTGGTGTCAAACTGGATTATTTCTGCAGAGTGGATGCAACCTAAGTGAAGTACAGAATGAAGGTTTCAGGCATAAGATGGAGAGCTGATGCTCTTTTAAACACACCAGGGCTGCTCTCATTGCATACAATCCACCCATTGAAGATTCTGTTCCTGCTGCTTATGCTTCTCTGTCATCTCTAACAAGCAAAGATGGAACAAGTGGAACTAGGAAATGTTCCTTGTACACCTGGAACAGAGAGGTTGTTCAAGAAGGTACTGGATACCTCCTTGCACAGTGCCAAAAGGGTACTCATGTTAGAGTAAGCAAAAGTTGCACCAATGTAAGCCACCAACAGGATTCTGACCCTATATTCCACTTTATATCCAAAGATGCTGAGGTGGAATGAAAACAATAATATTTATGTTCATCTTTATTATGGTCATAGACCAGCACAATAAAGGCAATAAACATAGGCAACGTGGAAACAATTTAGAACAATTTACAGCAAAAAAAAAAACAAAAAACAAAAAAAACAAAAACAGTCTAAAACAATTTTAATGTGTGAGTAGTGTACAGTAAAACAAAATGTTATACCTCAGTTCATTTACAATCACTGAATCCAAGAGACTTGAGGAGCAGTTGAGTAAAACTTGATTTGATGTAAAGATTAAACCAATATTGGTGCCAAGTGGGCTTTCTAAAGAGAGTATTATTTTACAATTGGGGTGCCACAGCAGAGAAGGCCTCCCCCAATCTCCACTTCTCCAGCTAAGGAGAGAAAGGAGAGATTCCCCAGCTGATCTCACTCACAGCCAAATCTATATCAGGAGAGGCACTTCTTCAAATGTCCAGGTCACAAACTTTTGTAGTTCTTTAGTTGCAATTCTGTAATCCTTGCAAGCAGCTCTGTAAAATGGGTTGGAATTGTGGGACCCATCAGATGTTGAAGTGCAACTCCCGGTATTCCTTACCATTAGCAATGCTGGCTAGGGCTGCTACGAGTTACAGTTCAGCAACATCTGACAGGTTGCACAATTTCTACCTCTACCATAAGGTAAATATTCCCATATGGCAGCTAGGGAACGAGGGACTGATTTGGAGAGAGTGACCATCTATGGCAGAGGCCAGATTCAAACCACTGACTTCTAGATCAGAATGTGTACACTTGGGAGAAAACCCCATGAAATTCAGTGGGAGTACCCTCTGAGCAGGGCTGACCTTAAGATTAGACAGAATGAGGCAGACATCTCAGACAGGATGTTTCTGATGTTGTGAAAGGACAGTGAATTATTTGCTAACAGATGTGATACCCCTTAAATACAGGATTGGGAGAGGTGCATGTGGGATTTTCTTTCATATGTGCTACTATAAAGTGGCATCCTTCCATGTGAGTCTGCCTGAAATTTGAGATTCTTTGAAGAGGCCCTGTTGGCTGTCTGAACACCTCATGAAGTTTAATTGGTATATAGACATAACAAGACTTTCTCTGTAGCAGCACCACAACTATGGAACTCTCTACATAAGGATGTTAAGTAGGCTCCAATTCTTTTGCACGTCCATTAGGTAACTAAAACAGTTTTGTTCTTCATGGTCATGTTTCAAATTGCTCTCTTATAGCTGATTTGTGTTTTAGAATTGTTTTTAGACTATTTTTAAAAGGATTTAAACAGTATTTTAATATGTTTTAATATGTTTTAAAATGTTTTATATTTGTGCTTTTTAAATTGGTTTTATTTTTTCCTCACATTCCATCTGCTTTCTGATTGATTAGGAAACAGACCCTTGTCACTCACAGAGGCTGCTGCCTAGTAAGTCATAATGCAGGGATGGGTTGGGCTAGGAGACATCATGGAGCTATATAACTATGATGGTTGTGTAGCTAAGTAGATGACAGAGAATTCCAACTCTAATTTTATATTCTTTATGGTCTATATTCTAAATCTTATATCTGATTTTTTAAAAAAAAACGTTTAAATTGATTTTAGCTGTACAATCTCCTGAAATCCCATGATACAAGATAAGATATAAATCTTTTCATATTCTTAATTTTATCAAAAAAGAATTATATTTTTTTAAAAAATTGATTTTTTGTAAGCCTTCCAGATAATTTAATATGTGGGATGGAGTATAAATATTTTATTTAAGGACCAGCATGGTGCAATGGTTTGAGCATTGGACTAGGGCACTGGGAGACCAGGGTTCAAATCTTGGCTTAGCCATGGAAACTCACTGGGTGATCTTGGGCAAGTCACACTATCTCAGCCGCAGAGTATGGGAGTGGCAAACCCCCTCTGAAGAAACTTGCCAAGAAAGCCCTACGATAGGCTTGCTGTAAGTTGGAAACAACTTAAAGCCACACAGCAACAAATAAATATTTTAAATAAAATGAAATGAAATAAATGTCAGCTTTATAAAATGGTTGAAAGGGCTCATTGTAGAGAGTATATGAAAGAACATTTGTGTTGAATGGATTATGAGTGAGTGGGCAGACTTATCCCTTTAGTAAAAACTACTAAAAGGGTTTCAGGTGCAGTGGCTCCTAGACCGGCTATCTTACCATTCTGCAAAATGGCAATTTCTCTCCACAATTGCCAGTTGGTTTTTCGTGAGGCAAGGATGATCTCAGAGAGTTCTTGCCAGTCCAGGGGCCAAACATTTTGTGGGCACAATCAAGTCAAGCTCTGGCTTGGAAAGCACTATGAAACACATAGTATTTATGATCACACACCACCAAGCTCTGTTCCTTCCCAGTGGCTGCTTCCCAAGAGGGCTGCTTTGTCTCTAATTATACAGCCAGCATTATGTAGACATGAATCACTGACTTTGCAGCGCTTCTCAAAATAGATAAATGCCTGTAAAAGTTGGGAATGGAACCCACTTGTTTACAGCAGACAGGGCAGGTATTTTGGGATGAATGGTTTCATTCTTTCCTGTCTAATTGCTTTGATTTCCGATTCATTCACAGAATGCCAGAGTGAGTCCGTTTTTCCCATTGAGAGTGACAATGAGTTGTTGGGGACATACAGAAATCTCAGCTCTGAAGATATTTTTAGGAAGGGGCTAGATGTTGCTGTTTTTATAAGGAAAATGGGAGGGGGAAAGGCCTTCTCTGCCTCTGAATTGCTTTCTTTTGTTTCTGTTTGATTGATTTCCTGGAATTATTACATAACCAGATCCTCTTTCCCACTTACTGAAAAGTAATCAGCAGCTACCACCTCCATAGCTGAAGTTAAATATCTAGGTGAAGGAATATCTATGAACAGGAGGAAACTTTCTTAGAAACCCATCTGTTTATATGTATTTAAGGCCACCAGCTTCTGCCATCTGCTAGCCTGTCATGCCCAGCCTGGAGGATAGCTTGGAGGACTCAGAGGATGAGCTAGAGCCTCTGGGACCTGAACCTATAATGAAGGAGCCAGAGCCCCTGGGGCTTGAACTTGTAATGGAGGAGCCAGAGGCTGGCCCTAGTTCTGCTGGAGCAGAGTCTGTGGCCCCTCCAGAGGTTCAGCAGTCAAGTTTGCCTGGTGCCGAGGCTGTGGACATGGAGGAGGATCTGGGCAGTGTGCCTACCTTCAAGGAGCATCGAGCAGAAAGAGAGGGCCTTCGAAGATCTCGGAGGCTTTATCAGAAGCGTGTTTGTAATCAGACACAGCTGAAGGCCGGCTCCTTGCCTTCTTAAGCACCTGGAGCATGTGTGGTTCTTTGCCAGTGGATATCTGACTCTTTTAGAGGAAAGACTCTGTCTCTGGCTCCTTCGGCTTCTTGTCTTGACTACCCAGAAACCTTGACCTTGGATTGTTTTATTGACCTGCCTCTCTGATACCCTGAACCTCGGACCGCCTGACAATTCTCTTGGTAATCCCTTTTGGTAGAGCTACTGTGAATCTTCAGGACCTTGTAGGTTTCACTGACTTTGCTGTTGGGGGGGGGGGGGGTTGTTTGAGAACTAGCTGCCTTATCAGCCCTTTGGCTGCTTTCCCGGACAAGCCTGAAGTGTTTGCATTTGATGAAAAAATTAACATGGGCTTATCCAAAAGGGAAAAATGACTCTGGAACTTCAACAGTTTCTATTTTTGTTTGTTTGTTTTGATATTCTCAAATTTGCATCCAAACTCTCTCTTGAAATATTCGAGGTTTCCGTCACTCCACTTCCCTTGTGTTCTTTCTTCCTCCGACTGATCACATGCCACATCTTGACTCATGCCACACTTCAGAAATTGATTTCCCCGCCTTTTTACTGAGCCTTTAAAATGATTATTTGGGAATTATAGTCAAACTACTAAAATGCTTTAGCAGTATTACACTGCTTAAGCATTAAGATCAGTTTACCTGAGAGCAAACATTCCTTTTTCCATTACTTGATCTCTGCTGAATCTGTGTCCTGAAAAGAAAAAAAAAACAGCTGGGTTTACTGGTGGCAACCATCTTAGCAAGTTCTGGGATAATATAAGCAGTCAAGTGGAGATATATTTCATTTTAGAAAATACTGGGTTAATTTACACTGAACTGGGAAGTAGGAATGAAAAGTCCTTAATAATTCTGGAAATTATTCTAGAGAATACTTGGGAATGAAGAAAACATCATGTGGATCTCCAAAATAAAATCAGTTTATACAGGAACAGAGCCTGGGATGCATCTAGAGGGGCTCATTATCTGGTTCACCTCATCCCAAATATCTTTGGTCTCGTTCCCACTATCGTTTAAACCAGATCGTGATTCATTACGATCTGGTTTCAACAAGCATGGTTCCCACCTAATCTAAATCATTGAAGCGATTTGGAAATGAGGAGCATGCTTTTGCCCTGTTTAAGCTGCATCAAAAAGATGCTGTTTTTTCCCAGGTCTTTTGAACTAATCAATTTATTTTGAAATAAAACGATTCAGCCCAAGTGGAAACCAGACGAATTCAAATCCACCTCAGCAGTCACTGGCCTCTCCTTCTCTGCCATGGCAGTCCCTGGTCTTTCCTTCTCCGCCCCCAGCCTTACCTTCACCACCCCGGCTTCCCTAGCCTCTTCTTCTCCGCCCCTGACCTTACCTTCTCTGCCCCAGCCTCTTGCCTCCTTCTGTCCTGACTTGGAGCTAAACCAAATTGTAAATCCGGTTCGGAACTCGAATTAAAAGGTAAGTGGAAATGAGAAATTTGTTTGTTTGCTTTGAAATTGTACTGAACAACAGAACTGAAGAATCATTTGTATCCTATGAAACATGTATCTGTTACTTGCTGATGCTATTAATGCTAAATCTTAAATCTTGTTTGTAATCCAGACTAGAAAAGCTCCATAGAATCAGATAATGAAGGGTGAGTCAGTTTGTAGGTATAATTCACAATACATTGTTTCTGAAAAATTAATCCTCACCAATCTACTGTTAGAAATGCAAATAAGCTCAAAAGGAAGGTGAACCCTGGGTAATGCAGTAGCTATTTTAAAAAAAAATGCCTTGGTACTTTGATCCCGACAACTCTGGCTCCACTGCATCTAAGCCTGTGTCCATTGCCATTTCATGTAGCAGTGAATTCTACAGATTAATTAAGAAGAACAATTTATATCTGTCTGTTGTGTCTCTCCCAGCATTCAGGACAGATAATGGAAGTACATCACACAGAACTGAACTGTCAATACTATCGGTTTTGGGTTTGTTTGTTTTTTAATGGCAATAATGTTCAATGCAAAATATTGGAACACTGAAACCAATTTCTTTGGCTTGCTTTTGCTATTGTGTTGAAGGCTGGTGACTATAAGTATGCAAGCTAGATAGAGTTCGAAGATTTCCCCAAGAGCTAAAATCTGCTGCATCTATTTTTCTTTCATTTAGAAAGATAAGTAGATCTTGAGTATTGTGCACTCAAGCATGCTGCCTTGCCTGTGTTGTAATGGAGACTGAATGGTGTAAAGTGCTTTTCAGTTGCACATTTTACTGAGCTTCATTGTGTACAAAGAGTAGAAACAAGGAGAGGACATAACCAAGTATTCTCAGAAGTGCCAGTAACAGTGTTAAGTGGCTGGCACATGCAGGAGTTTGTACAATTAGAGATCAATCTCTCTGTGGTAGTCTGGAAATTCTGATTAGTCTCCTGAGTCTGCTTAGAGACTGGGGGATTGCTTACAGCACACAACAGTTTCCATGAAACTGTGAAATGCAATAGATGCTTATATTTTTAGAAAGGTACCCATGTGGGTACAATACATAGATTTTTACAGAGTTCATCAGTTCAACATACGTGTGCTCAGCTCAAACACATGTTTGTTCAACCCATGCACATTTGGACACTTGAACTTCATCCCTAATGTTGAGTGTTGGATTAGGACTCTGGATACCAGGGTTTGAATCCTTGCTTGGTCATGGAAATCCACTGGGAGACCTTGGGCAAGTCACATTCTCTTAGTCTCAGAGGAAGTCAAAGGCAAACATCTGTCCACAATAATCCGTTTCTCATAGTGTGGGTCTAATCTTAGTTTTTATCCCAGCCACCTCAGAAAGGAGTGAAAGAGAATTTTCTCTCATTGTGATTTTTCTTGCTTGAAATTTAAAAGTTTAAAATGTTGCTCAGCTTGCAAAATTAAAAACTAGTTACAAGTGTGTGTGTGTGTGTGTGTATTAGTATGATATCCAGGCTTATGGACTAGATAGCCAGCATGGTGTAGTGATGTAGCTCCCCAATTCATTCCTCACAGAATTCAGTTTCCAGACCTTTTAAGATCTTGGTTGCCCTCTTCTGGACACTTTCCAGCTTGTCAATATCCTTCTTGAACTGTGGTGTCCAGAACTGGAGACATATTGCTTAACTCTTTCTGCACCTGTCAGCATTCACAACATGAGGTGATTACCTGACACCAACTTACTCAGGAATTGTTTTGCTGGCTTGTGGTGAAGCAAAGCAATAGGGCACCAGGTTTTGGCACAGCAGATCAGGCTTCCCTGATATTTGAAAGGCTTGGGCAGGCTTCAGAAAGAGTGGGTCACACTAGTCAATATGATTTGAATCTTTGGCTAGTAGGCAAGACTGCAGAAATCTGGGTTGAAGTCTCACTCTGGTTAGGGAAGAGAATATGTACCGTATTTTCCAGCATATAAGATGACTTTTTAATGCTCAAAAATTGCGTTAAAAGTCTGGGGTCATCTTATATGCCAGGTTAAGCTTGGCCACAGAGGCTGCTAGAGAGCCTCGCGGCCCGGCACGTTAGCCACTGACTTCCTCTTATCTTGCAGGCCTCCCTGGAAGCCAACGTACCAAGCCTCCTGCCAGCTTTGAGGCCTCTGGAGGCTCATTGGAAGCTAGCACACGCGCGCCCAGTGTACTGCTGGCTTCTAGGCCTCCAGAGGCCCCTTGGAAGCTGGCGTGCGCACACCCAGTGTGCTGCCGGCTTCTAGGCCTCCAGGGGCCCCTTGGAAGCCAGTGCGTGTAGTAGGCCAGGGCGCTGCCTGCATGCGAGGCAGGTTTTGCAGACCTCAGCAGAGGACTGGGGGACCGGTGCACGTAGCCGGTATTTAAATGAAGAGGGGGTCGTCTTATACGGTGAGTATAAACCAAACCCTATATTTTCATTTCAAAAGTTGGGGGTGGTCTTATATGCCCGGTCGTCTTGTACGCCAGAAAATATGATATATTAAGGTTTCCAATCATTCCATCTCAGTTCTGTTGTTTCTCTTTCCAGTCTTACCTTTGTAGTTTTTTTGTTCAAGGACTGCTGCTCTGAGGTCTAAGATGGAATGTCCAGGGAGATTGAAATGTTCTGCCATTGGTTTTTGTGAATTCCCATTACTAATGGCTGATTTATGTCCATTTATGCTCTGGTACAGGGACTGGCCTGTTTACCTGAAGGAGAGTGCTGAAAGGCATTGCTGACATAGTATGGCACAAATCATATTGATCTATGAGCATGTGAAAGTCCACCTAATATTGTGGGTGATGTTGTTGCTGCTGCTGCTGCTTGTGCTTATATCCTACTTTTTCCCCTAATGTGCCTTCTTCCTTCCCCACAGCAATCATTTGTAGACAAGATTGAAAAAGATAAGGCACTCATTCAAGTCATTTTGAATTTTGGTTGACTGGCTGAATCCTAAGGGTGCTCAGCAATGGCTCCTCTTCATCCTGGACAGAAGTTACCAGTGGGGTGCCACAGGGTTCTGTCCTGGGTCCAGTGCTATTCAACATCTTTATCAGTGACTTGGATAAAAGAATAGGGGACATGCTTATCAAATTTGCAGGTGACACCAAATTAGGAGGAATAGCTAATATCCCAGAGGACATGATCAAAATTCAAAATGAGCTTAATAGATTAGAAATCTGGGCCAAAGCTAACAAAATGAATTTCAGCACAGAGAAATGTAGGGTACTACACTTGGGGCAGAAAAATGAAATGCATAGATATAGGATGGGAGTCCTAGTAGATCTCAAGCTGAAAATGAGTCAACAGTGTGATGCAGCAGCTAAAAACGCCAATGTGATTCTAGGCTGCATCAATAGGAGTATAGTGTCTAGATCAAGGGAAGTAACAGTGCCACCCTATTCTGCCTTGGTCAGACTTCACCTGGACTACTGTGTCCAGTTCTGGGTACCACAATTCAAAAAGGATGTTGACAAGCTGAAGCGTGTCCAAAGGAGGGCGACTAAAATGGTGAAAGGTCTAGAAACCATGTCCTATGGAGAGAGACTAAGGGAGTTGGGTATGTTTAGCCTGGAGAAGAGATGATTAAGAGGTGATATGATAGCCCTGTTTAAATATTTGAAGGGATGTCATATTGAGGAGGGAGCAAGCTTGTTTTCTGCTGCTCCAGAGAATAGGACCCACAACAATGGATGCAAGCTAAAGAAAAAGAGATTCCACCTCAACATTAGGAGGAACTTCCTGACAGTAAGAGCTATTCAACGGTGGAACACGCTCTCTCAAAGAATGGTGTTGTCTCCTTTGGAGGTCTTTAAAAGAGGCTGGATGACCATCTCTCAGAGGTTGTGATTTTGATTGTGATTTATTGCATGGCAGGGGGTTGGACTGGATAGTCCCTTGTGGTCTCTTCCAACTCTAAGATTGCATGATTCTATACTGCATGACATTCCCCACTCAGGCTACTGTGAGATATAAGAAAAATGAATAACAGCTGCTCCCTTATTCTTGAGTGAAGAAGTGATTATCCTTTCAGTTCTCTAATTGCCCAATCAGTGTTAAATCAAGCAAAGAAATCAAGCCAATCAGTGCAAAATTCATCTTTAACTATATCCTTTGGTTTATGTGTACGTATGTGCGTGCGCCTGCACGCATATGTAGAAAACTGGTAAACAAACAACAGTGTCATTGTTAGAAATGACATGCAAGTATCTTAAGTGGGGAAGAAAGATAAAGGAATTTACACAAACCATACTCTGGCTAAATATGCCTAGTGCTTTCTGAATAGAAAATTACTGAAAGCCCAAGTTACGTTCATTATACTTGTTTAGAATCTGGTCATACTGGGTTTTGAGAAATAAAAGAATGCAAGAACAACTCCATTGGCAATGGCGATTAGTGGCTTCCATGTTGGGGCAACAAATCTGCCCTGGAGTTTAGGCTATACTTTAAAGTAGATGTCCAAAGGGCCCAACTCTCTCCTCAAATATGTTCAGCACTTTGAACAACTCCTTTAAAGTTTGATTTTTTAAAAAAAATAAATAAACAAAACCAAAATGGCTTCACTGTTCCATCAGCATGGAAGTCACCAGCTGCCACTGTCTATTGCAGGGCTGGGTTGAGGGGCTATTTTTCAGCTCATGTGGACCCTTGGATGATTTTCAGCTCAAAACTAGCCAAAAATGTTTCAGTTCTTTCACAAATGTCTTAGTTTACTTCCTTTACTCCACAGCTGACCAACCCTGAAAAAAGCACCAAAATAGACTGAAAATCAATCAAAATGGCAGCCAAAAGTGACATTATATCCCTTCCTGAATGTCAAAATCAAATGGTACAGTCTGTCAGAGGGGCAGCCTGACCCATCTAGTCCCACTTCTTGTTCCTTACAGTGGCCAATCTGATGCCTCCAGGATGCCCTAGGACACGAGTGGTGGAAATCCATAACCAACTTTTATTCTATAAACAGCATGCTTGACTCAAGGAATTTTATGGGGTGGAGGGTCCAGTCAGCTTCATCTTCCATTGGTAAGTCTTCCATATTTCCCTACTGCTTATATTCTTTTCTTTTTGCCGGATATAATCCATTAAGGACATCAGGATAGAACAGGTGCATAGTGTTTTGTATTGATAGCACTAGAAGCTGTCAGCTTGGAAACATCCTTACTGTTGTGAAGTCGAAGGCTTTCATGGCCGGCATCCATAGTTTTTTGTGGGTTTTTCGGGCTATCTGGCCATGTTCTAGAAGTTTCTTCCTGAAGTTTCGCCAGCATCTGTAGCTGGAATTCTCTGAAGATGCCAGCCACAAATGCTGGCAAACATCAGGTAGAAACTCTTCTAGAACATCGCCACATAGCCTGAAAAACCCACAAAAAACTATCCTTACTGTTGCTCCCCAAAGCTGGTGATTCGAAGGTGTCGCTGTTAAGTGCCTTTAAGTCATTTCTGATTTATGACAACCCTAAAGGGACCCTATCCCAAGGTTTTCTTGGCAAAATTTATTCAGAGAAAGTTTGCATTTACCTTCCTCTGAGACAGAGAGAGTGTGACTTGCCCAAGGTGTCCCAGCAGGTTTCCATGGCTGAGCAAGGATTCAAACTTTAGCCTCCAGAGTGAAGATTATCACAGAGGAAATCCATACTGGGATAGATGTGGGTTGTAAACATCTGGAACAGATCTTATCACACAGCCAGGAGCCCAGGCAGTAGGCAGCCCATATCAAACTCAGGCTTCTCTGGCAGCTTTTAATGAATGGGATTTTCCCATTCTTGAGCAATGATATACAATTGAGCACTAAAATTCTGTCTTGGAGGTGTCGCATTCACAGGGTTTCCATGAGCTGAGGTTGACTTAAAGGCAGTTAAGAACAAACAAAACTCATAAACTGTTTGATTCAAGCCATTCCATTTAGTTTTATATGGTCTGATTCACCAGAGTTTCAAGTCTTTTCCAGTCTCAGCAGGAGATGCTGTGGTTTAAACTTGGGTTTTTCTCAATTTACCTACAATTTACAATCCCTTGACTTGACCAGGGCAGCCAAGCCGAGGCAGCAGCAGTTCATGTAGGAGAAGGTGAACAAAGACTAGAGCAAATAGTCTCTGCTTGCTGCCATCCATATCCCACCCAAGCTGCCTGGCACCCCCTGCCCAGCTGTGCCTCACTCCACCAGTCAGTCTGCCACTACCAGCCACTGGCTGCAGCTGCTGGCAGGAGTAAAGTGCTGCTGCCACCTCTTCTGGATCTTGTGGGGCTACTGGCCAGGTAGGAAAGCAAGGTGTTAGTGGCAGGAAGGGAAGAGACCATGGCTGCTGCTACTGTACCCCACCCACCACCAGGGGAATATATATTTCTAGGTGGGACAACTAACAACAAATTGCAATCTAATGTCAATTTACAAAAAACAAACAAACTCTAGAGTAAGGCAGCAAAAGGGGGCTTGGTGGATACCTGCAGCCCATGGCCTAAACTTTGCTCATCCCTAACGCACCCAGATGATAATATATGAATACATTTGTATATATGAAAAGTAAAAAAAAGCTATCCTTCACTTTTGGCTTTTAGCTGAAAACTACTAGAACTTGTTGAGGTGGACCAACACAACTGCCCACATTTCTGAATTCTTCTTGGGAACATGGCTATGGGACCTATCTTGATGACACGCTTTGAAATTTACCACATCACCAGCTTGGTTTTAAAAGAGGATCTGAAAAGTTAAGGGAGGAGAAGGTCATCACCAGCTCGTAATTATGATGGCAAGTCTTAATTGTTCTCCCAGATCAGTCAGAATGTGTGTAATATTATTTTTTTTAGTTTGTTATATTCAATAATCATAACAATCTCATCCAAAATTAATTCAATATGCAAAATGCCAAAATATAGTCACAAAATCACAGGATCATAGGAGTTTATCACATGGGAGGAAATTAGGAGTTTAAACAATAATTAACCCATGAAAATCATGCAATTGACATTAAAACACAATTAAAATGTGATTAACACAAGAGCCATTTATCCTGTAAATAATCAGAGAATAACCAGGGAATAAAAAGCAAAAAGTCCCGTGAATGATTTGCTGCTGTTTCTTGCCTGGTTCTTCACGGGATAATGCCACTTTAATCACATTTCATCTTGACATCATGTTGAAACCATTAGCGCAATTGCAGGATTCTCATGGGTAATAGCACTTTGAACACAATGTTGCGTGAAAACCATTAGCGCAATTGTGGAATTATTACAGGTTAATCACCGTTTATACTTCCAGTTGTCCCCTGTGTGGTAAACTCCCTTGAACTGGAAGAGATTGCAAGGGCTATCTAGTTCACCTCTTGTCATGCAGGAATGCACAGCTAAAACACTCCTGAAAGATGCTCATCTGAACTTCATTTAAAGAACTGCAAAGAAGAAAAGCTCATTGCCTTCTGAGGTAGTCTGTTCCACTGTCAATTTGTGTGTGTGTTTGTGCATGTACATGCCTTTAAGTCATGTTCTGGCTAGGAAATTCTTCCTAATGATTGGGTAAAATCTCTTTTCTTCTTATTTGAATCCATTGGTTTGTGCCCAAATCTCAGGAGCAGCAGAGATCTTCTACACAACATCCCTTATCAGATATTTAAAGATTGCCAGCATATCACTTCCTAGTCTTCTCTTCATACAAAACATACTTAATTTCCTTAAGTGTTTCTCATAAGGCTTTATTTCCAGAGCTTGATCGTTTTCCGGATATGTTCCAGCTTGTCAGTATCCATCTTGAACTGGACAATGCTGACTTTAGTACCCAGTTGTACAGTCGGTCCTTCTTATACATGGATTTTTTATACACGGATTCAAGCATCCACAGTTTGAAAATGTTCTAAAAAAGTATAAATTTCAAATATCAAACCTTGATTTTTCATTTTTTATAAGGGACACCATTTTGCTATGTCATTATATTTAATGGGACCTGAGCATCCACGGATTTTGTTATCCATGGGGATCTTGGAACCAAACTCCAGTGTATAACAAGGGTCCACTGTACTGTATATCATTATACTTTAGGGTCTTGTCTTGCTTCCCTTCTCATTCCAGGTGAGGTCTAAATATAGCAATGAATATAGCAGTGAAGCTGGGTAGCATCATCATTGTGAGAGGCCTAGTACTTTCACACTCTCCATATAGCCTTAATTGGGCATCTGGCTTGGGCCTGTAGGGAACAGGATGCTGTACTGGTGTCACTTGATGCAGGTGTCCAGAAAAGGCTGCTGTGAGAGGACCAGAGGTGAACTTCTCCACTCTCCCTCCTCTCCTGCTGCTTCACTTGCCTGCCCTTGACCACCTGTTCACTGCGTGACCAAATCTGGAAAGGGCTGCCTACCCTGCTCTCCCTTCCCTCCAGCTGCCTCACTTACCCAGCTGCCCAGTTGCTCACCCCCCCACCCAGACCCAAAAAGGGCTTCCGGGGGGCAGCCAGGCAACTGGACAAACAAGGCAGTGGAAGGGGATGGAAGAGAGAGCAGGGTTTATCTGCTGCTTTGGCACCCAAGAAAGCCATGGCAGCAGAGAAGAAGGGGTGAGCACCAGTGGTACGATTGCAAACTCACCACAGTTGCCAGCAGCTGACCATTTGAGCTTCTCCATGGCTGTGGCTCTCTTGACTGAGGGAACCAAAGCAGCAAAGAAGGGGAAGGTGCCAGTGACTGCAGTGATTTGGTGCTGCTGGCCAGCAGCTGGCCAGACAGAAAAAGGAGGCAATGACAGCAGGAAGGGGAAGTATCAGTGGCAGCATTACTGCCACCAGAGCACCTCACTTTCTTGGCCAGCAAGCAGCCCCACCAGATCTGGAAGGGTATGTTGGGTGGCAAAAGCACTGCATCCTCCCTGCAGCAGGCCCAAGGCCCAAGCAGGTGTCTAGTGATGATCCTGGGATACTGAATTAGATGGACTTCTAGTATGATTCAGCAGGCAATTTCCTTTGTGCCCATGGGCTACTGAGCAAGGCAAGAAGTGAACGTACAAAATGTACAAAAAACCATTCTAGCTAGCATAAGATACATCTTTGCCCTTTGATTTCCTTTCTGCAGGTGTAGTAGGAGCATCTGGAGTTGGATCACAAAGTGATCCAAGAAATTTACTATGAGGCTAGTCATTCCCAGTTGTAGTTCATCACATTTGCAGGGTATTGAAAGGTGTCAAGTAAGCATTACAAACATTGGGTGAACTGCTGCTAACATAGAAGGCTTCTCTGCATGTATCATATCCCTTGATTTTATTTCTGAAACCAGTGGAGCTAGGAATCCTTTGTTTGCTCCAATAGCATAGTGACATCTGTTGGCCTACATGTCCGTGGGGCACTGATTTGAGGATTTAATCTGAATTTAAAGAAGCTTTCTAAGGTATTGAATACTATCTCCCAAACAAGCTTAGAATCATGGATTCTAAAAAAAATCATGCTAAAACCCAGAGCAGACTCATCTAACTAACATGGAAACCTCAAAATGTCGTGCTGCATGGTGCATGCTAGAGATGGTGGCAAACATTTCCCTTTTTATTTTTTTTTAATTTTATTTTTAAATCATAAGGCAAAGGAAGGATCAGGTATTTATTTCTGAAGTTACCTGGCATTCAGTATGAATTTGGAACATATTACAGAGCATGTATTTATATCGATATGTGTGGCAGAAAGGATATTAAGGTCATACTGCCTCCCCTCCCTTCAAATAGTAGCTCTTTCCTTCAAGAAAATCAATGCACTCTCTATTCTGTAGATACTTCTACCAGTCACTGTTTTCTTAGCCAAATAACTGAATTCCTCCCTCTAATTGGATGCTGTTTTGTTTCAGGCTTTACACCTCACTGACCTTCCTTACCCTTGGGGAATAGTTTGTTGGAACTACCCAGATATATAGAGGATTGCCCTTCTCAATCTGCATTATATGTTCTGTGCTCTGTGTTTCATATAAAGTATAAGAGCAGAGGAGCCACTTCAAAGCTGCCTAGTCCAGTGGCACATTGGCAGAGTTCTTAGTTCTGATTTCAGATAATGAGAACTAGTTCTTAAGTTCTATCAGTTATTGACTGGGAGGATGAGCCTGAACACACATAGAACAGCATTCTCTCCCCCTCAAAATCATTTGGGGGGAGTGAAGAATTGCAGAGAGGAGTTGCCTACAGCTGGCCTGGTGTAGCTTGGACAAAGACACTGTGCAAGGTGTGGTACTGTAAACCTCCTTACACAATGCCCCAAATCCTGTTAGTGCCATACACATGTGTAGGTTTCATGACACATGTGATTGTTAATTTTTGGCCATTGTGAAGTATTCACTTCATGTTTGCATAAGCAGAGTTCCATAAATTTAACTATTTCACAAGGGTCTAAATCTAGAATATCGCTATTGAGCCAATTAGATTTATATGTGTGTGGATTTGCCATTCAACAAATGATTCAGTGGGTCGACTTTGGTTGGAATTGAGCAACAAGACTCCAACTATGCACTTGCTGTTTCTTGTGTCACTTCAGTGTGCCACTTTATTGACAGAAAGAGCCTCTGTGCCATCCCCATTGCACAATGGGACATTGCTGGTATTAAGCAAAAGGAAGATGTAGCACAATAATTGTGTAACATTATTGAGGAACTTCCTGACAGTAAGGACAGTAAATAGCTGTAGTTCAAGAGAAGGTATTAGAGCTCACTAACAGACTTCATCAAACTACAAATCTGAGGATTCCAGAGGATGGAGTCATGACAGGTAAAGTGGTATCAAATTCTATAATGATGTAGCATAGATGTATCTTATTTCAAGTAGATTTGGGCACTCTGTAAAGTAGAATTTGGGGGGCTAATCTCTACATTCCAGCTCCCATTGTTGAAACCCCAATGTGTTTTCAGATGTTTGACATGGAATTGGTGACATCATCAATATTTCTATTATACATTTCCCCCAGCATTCTTATTCATTAATGATTTTGAGGATAGTTACTTGCATATGGATAGAGGCACATTACTGCAAGCTTCTAATGTCTTTATTACAGATAATGCTTACTATAAGTCTTCCAGGGCATCCTCCACATGCCCCTTGTCCTTTCCTGGTGACAGCTTCAGTTTTTTTCAATAAAGAGGTCCATGTGGAGGGGCAGAACAGGGCCATTATGGTGCTGGTAGTTGGTCTGGGCTGCTTTGTTCAATCGGCAAAGTAGCCCTTGCTTGGCTGGAGCCAAGTTGTACACCACAATGGGACTCTGAATATGCTGAGGGCCAGAATCTTTAGACATAGGGACCAGCAGAAGATGAATAACTATTGAGTTAGCCTCAGTTGAAGATAAGCAGCTAGAGGTCTGCCTTGGACAGAAGATGTCAAATCCCATCCCCAGAATAGACTGAACATCTAAATTCAGTGCCTTAAACATCTCTAAATTTGATTCACTATGCTACTAATGTGATGGGAATCACCAGCTGCCATGGTTAAAAGCAGTAAATGGTGTTTCGGAAAATGAGTTGTTGGTGGAAGAGGATCCAAAGGCCACAAGTGGCTTCAGAATTATTCTCTGGCAAGAGAGAAATAGCTTCCACATCTGGACCAGGATGGGGATCATGCTGTTGTCAAACTGGGCTCAGGCTCAACATAGGTCTTGCCAGAATCAGTCTCTGAGTCCTAGTGGGTTGTGGTGGAATTCAGCTCTAGACACTAGTATGGGGTAAATCAGTGAGTCTAAATGGCCTGGCTGTACCAGGGCATGGACAGGCGAAGAACTAATTGCTGCCCTCTGAGGGATACCTGGTCTGTTTTTTTCATCATAAAGGGCCCCTATTTTCTTCCCTGGACTATAAGATTGCAGACTTGTTGGCCTTCTTTCAGAAGCAGTGGCACAAGCTGGAGAACCCTGGCCAGGAATTGTTCCCAGACCTGGCACCTTATGTCTCCAATGTGGAAGCTCCTTGAGCCGGTACTTCCTCCAGTCTCTCTCCAGTGGTATGGCTTCTATTTTAATCCAATCCTTTCCCAGCCGTCTTGGGCTGATATTGAGAAGACAGTATCTGCAGGCACACTTCCACCATTTCCTCTGTTGTTCAAGGCATTTCACCTCCTCCCCATCTGTGACCGTGATTTTTTAACATTGCCCTTCCTGTCTAGCAACCATGTGTACAGCATCATCTTATTTCTAGCTCACTGGCTGTGTCAGTTGAGATACAGTCATATTTTATTGCTATGCCACAGCCCCTGCAGCAGCCCTGAAGATATGGGCCAAAGTGCCATTCATTTCCACTCTACTACAAGTATGCTTGGTTCTATGTATGTCTCAATAAAATAAATAACCTTGAAAAGACTTTCAAGTTTCCCAGATCCCTTGAAAGTATATTCTTACCAGCCATGATGAAGTGCAACCCATCTCTTGCCAGAACCTCTTTTTCATGTAAGCATTGACCATGGTCCTAGAAGCTAACTTTTTCCCAATGGTATCATCTACACAGCCAGTTGTTCACTTCCAGTAGTCTCATCTCACTTTCTGGGCTGTGTTCTTCAACAGGAAGGAGTAATAAAATAACCACCTGTCCCCTTAAGTACTTCAGCTTCTTAAGCAGACCCCCATATTCCCTTACAATGTACCAAAAATAATATATTTCAGTATCATTTCATAGAATCATAGAGTTGGAAGAGACCACAAGGGCCATCCAGTCCAACCCCTTGCCATGCAGGATTTCCCAATCAAAGCATCCCTGACAGATGGCCATCTAGCTTTAATTCAAAGACCTCCAAAGAAGGAGAATCCACCACTCTTTGAGGGAGTGTGTTCCACTGTTGAACAGCTCTCACTGTCAGGAAGTACCTCCTAATGTTGAAGTGGAATCTCTCTTCCTCTAGTTGCCATCCATTGTTCTGGGTCCTATTCCCTAAAGCAGCAGAAAATAAGCTTGCTCCATTCTCAATATGACATCTTTTCAAATATTTAAACAGGGCTATTAACAGTCTCTTTGTCATGGCCAACCAGGCTGAGGACTCAGAGGAGGAGGATGAGTTTGGGCTACTTGGGCTACCTGAGCAGAAGTTGTTGATTCTGCTTCAGGAGTTCCTGAACTAAAGCTGACTCAGCCATTTCATGGTCCAAAAGGTGGAAGAGGCAACAAGGGGGGCAGCTATTTTGGATCTGATCCTAACCAACAAGGATGACTTGGTTAATGGGGTGCAAGTGGTGGGATCATTAGGTGGAAGTGACCATGTTCTCCTGGAGTTTGTAATACAGTGGAAAGGAGAAGCCAGGCATAGTCAGACACGCATTCTAGACTTCAGGAGAGTGGATTTCAGTAAACTTAGAGAAGTATTGAGGGCGATTCCATGGTCAGAAATACTAAAAGATAAAGGAGTTCAGGACGGATGGGAGTTTCTCAAAAGAGAGATACTGAAGGCACAATTTCAAACAGTTCCAGTGAGAAAGAAAAATGGGAGGTGTCTCAAGAAACCAGGATGGATGACTAAGGTACTTTCAGCCGAGCTGAGTTTGAAACGGAACATGTATAAGAAATGGAAAAAGGGGGAAATCACAAAAAAGGAATTCAAAGAAATAGCAGGCATGTGTAGGGGTAAAGTCAGAAAAGCTAAAGCGCAGAATGAACTCAGGCTTGCTAGAGAGGTTAAGAACAATAAAAATGGCTTTTTTGGATATGTCCGCAGCAAAAGGAAGAAGAAGGAAACGGTAGGGTCACTGCGTGGAGAAGATGGCAAAATGCTAACAGAAGACAGAGAAAAGGCAGAATTACTCAACACCTTCTTTGCTTAAGTCTTCTCAGAAAAGGCAAAGGGTGCTCAACCTGAGGATAATGGAGCAGAGGACAGAATAGGGGAATTTCAGCACAGAATAAGTAAAGAGATAGTAGAGGAACACCTTATTAATCTAAATGAATTTAAGTCTCCGGGACCAGATGAACTCCATCCAAGGGTATTAAAAGAACTGGCAAATGTAATATCAGAGCCATTGGCAATAATCTTTGAAAACTCCTGGAAAACAGGAGAGATCCCAGCCGACTGGAGGAGGGCAAACGTTGTCCCCATCTTCAAAAAGCGGAAAAAAGAGGATCCTAACAATTATCGTCCAGTTAGTCTGACATCAGTACTAGGAAAGATTCTGGAGCAGATCATTAAACAGAGAGTCTGTGAACATCTAGAAGGCAATGCCATCATCACAAAAAAGTCAACATGGGTTTCAGAGAAACAAGTCATGCCAGACAAACCTAATCTCTTTCTTTGATAAAATTACCAGCTTGGTAGATGAAGGGAATGCTGTGGATATAGTATATCTTGATTTCACTAAGGCCTTTGACAAGGTTTCCCATGACATACCTGCAAACAAGCTTGTAAAATGTGGGCTAGACAAGGCAACTGTTACATGGATCTGTAATTGGTTGACCGACCGAACCCAAAGGGTGCTCAACAATGGCTCCTTTTCATCCTGGAGAGAAGTGACCAGTGGGGTCCCACAGGGCTCTGTCCTGGGCCCAGTGCTATTCAACATCTTTATCAATGACCTGGATGACAGAATTGGGAGCATACTTATCAAATTTGCAGATAACACCAAATTAGGAGGAATAGCTAATACCCCAGAGGACAGGATCAAGATTCAAAATGACCTGAATAGACTAGAAAGCTGGGCCAAAGCTAACAAAATGAAATTTAACACTGAGAAATGTAAGGTATTGCACTTAGGGCGGAAAAATGAAAGGCACAGATATAGGATGGGTGACACCTGGCTGAATGAAACTACATGTGAAAGGGATCTAGGAGTCCAAGTAGACCACAAATTGAACATGAGTGAACAGTGTGATGCGGCAGCTAAAAAGGCCAATGCTATTTTAGGCTGCATCAATAGAAGTATAGTGTCTAGATCAAGAGAAGTAATATTGCCACTGTATTCTGCTCTGGTCAGGCCCCACCTAGAATATTGTGTCCAGTTCTGGGCACCACAATTCAGAAAAGATATTGAGAAACTGGAGCGTGTCCAAAGGAGGGCGACAAAAATGGTGAAGGGTCTGGAAACTATGCCCTATGAGGAATGACTTAGGGAGCTGGGGATGTTTAGCCTGGAGAAAAGAAGGTTAAGAGGTGATATGATAGCCCTGTTTAAATATTTGAAAGGATGTCATATTGAGGAGGGAGCAAGCTTGTTTTCTGCTGCTCCAGAGAACAGGACCCGGAACAATGGATGCAAGCTACAGGAAAAAAGATTCCACCTGAACATTAGGAGGAACTTCCTGACAGTAAGGGCTGTTCGACAGTGGAATGCACTCCCTCGGAGGGTGATAGAGTCTCCTTCCTTGGAGGTCTTTAAACAGAGGCTTGATGGCCATCTGTCAGGGATGCTTTGAATTGGATTTCCTGCATGGCAGGGGGTTGGACTGGATGGCCCTAGTGGTCTCTTCCAACTCTACGATTCTATGATTCTATGATCCTGTTATCAGCTTAATTAAGGCCAGAGCCTATTCTGTCCAGGAAAGCAGCCAAGGACTGCTGATAAGGGCTGAGACCAGCTTTAAAGGCAAACAAACACAAGATCTTTGCAGAAGCAAGAAACCAAGTCCAATATCACTATACCAGTTCAATGTCCAATATAGCAGGGTCAAGAAGCAAGCCAAAGGTCCATGGGTCCAGAAAGCAGGTCAGCAAGTCAGTCCAAAGGTCAAGGGTTTCAAGTCAGTCTGTAGTCAAGAAGCAGAGTTCCAGACAACAAAGTCCAAGGAAGTCAAAGCAACATGCTTTTCTCCAGGAAGCTCAGATAGGCTCTGACAAAGAATCTCAGCATCCTGCACCTGTTTATATTGGCCCAGTTCCTAATCACAGGTGCTTAATGATTGCTGAGCATTTCTCATAGAGCTTCCTGGATTGGCAGAAGCACACCCTTTCTTTCCTTTGCTGGCTGAGGGTAGGTAACTCCTCATCCTGCTCCATTATGTCTTCCAGGTCTGGAATCCCAGGCCTGCTGGGGGGAGAAGCTGGGCTGCTGAGTCACAGGCTCTGCTGGAGCTGGCAGAGCAGAGCTAGGGCCTGGCTCAGCCTCAGGTTCCACCTGCACCTGAGGCCCAAATTCAGCCTCCTCCTCTGAGTCCTCCGAGTCCTCAGATTGGCTGGCCATAACACTCTTCTCCAGGCTAAACATGCCCAGCTCTCTAAGTGTCTCTACATAGGCCATGGTTTTCAGACCCTTCACCATTTTGGTGGCCCTCCTCTGGACACGCTCCAGCTTGTCAACATCCTTTTTTAATTGGACACAGTATTCCAGGTGAAACCTGACCAAAGCAGAATACAGTGACACTATTACTTCCCTTGAGCTAAACACTATACTTCTATCAATGCAACCTAAAACTGCATTTGCCTTTTTAGCTGCTGTATCACACTGTTGACTCATGTTCAGCTTGTGGTCTACTGGGACTCCTAGGTCCTTTTCACTCATAGAACTTTATCGCACTGCGTCCTTCCGTTCCATTCTGAGCACGGAACGGAAGGAGCAAGGACGAGTGCGGAACGAGTGGGGGACGGATTTTACCGCACACACCTGTCCCTCATTCGTTCCGTTGTTAATCCGTTCCAGTTGAACAGTTCTCAAAAAGCGTTCCCTCTGGAACGGAATGGGCAGGGAAGAGAGGGGGAACGGAATGAGTGAGGGACGGGTGTGTGCGGTAAAATCTGTTCCCCACTCGTTCCGTTTCCTGCCATGCCGTGCCGAGAATGGCCCTCAACCCCAGTGCGATAAAGTTCATAGTCTCATTAAGCCAAGTGTCCCCCATCCTATATCTATGCATTTCATTTTTTGCTTAAGTGTAGTACCTTACATGTCTCCATGTTGAGATTCATGTTGTTAGCTTTGGTCCAGCTTTCTAATCTGTTAAGAACATTTTGAATTTTGATCCTCTCCTCTGGGGTATTATCTACCCCTCCTAATTTGGTGTCATCTACAAATTTGATAAGCATGCCTCCTGTTCTTTCATCCATGTCATTGTAAAGATGTTGAACAGCACTGGGCCCAGGACAGAACCCTTTGGGATCCCACTGGTCACTGCTTTTCAGGATGAAGAAGAGCCATTGCTGAGCATCCTTTGGGTTTGGCCAGTTACCCAATTACAAATCCATTTAACAGTTGCATTGTCTAGCCCACATTTCACTAGCTTGTTTGCAAGAATGTCATGGGGGACCTTGTGAAAAGCCTTACTGAAATAAAGATATGCTATATCCACAGCATTCCCTTCATCTACCAAGCTGGTAATATTATCAAAAAAAGAGATCAGATTAGTCTGGCATTACTTGTTTCTCTAAAACCCATGTTGAGTTTTTGTGATTATGGTGTTGCCTTCTAAATGTTCACAGACTCACTGTTTAATGAAGTCACATAACAAGAACAACATCAACAATAACAACAACAGGATGGCAACCATCATTTAGAAGACTGCAGAAAGGTATCCCTAGGTTCTAAGCAAAGGACCATTCCTTCAAACATGGAGGGCATATGTTTTGGGTTAAGGAGTTTCTCAAAGGCAGGGCTGACATTGACAAGCAGGAGGAAATGAGTAGGGGTACATACAAGGTAAAACTGATGTTTGAAATACAGAGCAAATACAGTCTTCCCTCCGGATTCACGGGGGTTAGGGGTGGAGGACCCTCGTGAATATGAAAAATTCACAAATAATGGGCAGGGACTAGCATGTGTGCCCATTCCCCCTCCAAAACCTTCAACAGCTCCAACAAGCTGTTTGAGATGCTGGAAGGACATGGGAGCACGTGATGGCTGCTTCTCCCTTCCCTCCGAAGGCTTGGGAGAAGTCTAGGACCTCTCTCAGGCCTTGGGAAGGAAGGAAGGAAAGAAGGAAGGAAGGAAGGAAGGAAGGAGGGTGCACCTGCCGCTTCCTTCTTCAGTCCCAAGGCTTCATGGAGTTAAATTATTTGTGAGTCCCTAGCTATGCGCATGCAACCTCCCGGCTTTTCTGTCACTCACAGGGGAAAAGCCTGGGAGGGACGGAGAGGGAGGACAGCTAGGGACTCGCAAATAATCAAATCCACGAATCTCAAAGCTGTGAATCTCGAGAGAGAACTGTAATTGTAAAAGTACAGCCATTGGTATCCATTGGGGTTTGGTTCCAGGACCTCCGTGGATACCAAAATCTGTGAATGCTCAAGTCCCATTAAATATAATGGCATAGTAAAATGGTGTCCCTTACATAAACAGGAAAAATCAAGATTTGCCTGTGGCGATTTGTATATTTTTTAAAGTATTTTCAAGCCATGGATGCTTGAATCTATGGATAAAAAAATCCATGGATAAGGAGGGCTGACTGTACCTTTACAAAATAGGAAGAGAGATGGATATCATTTGGACACTTAAAACAAGAAATTCCAGAATGAATTCAAGGTGCTTGTGATGACATTTAAAGCCCTAAATGGTTTGGCACCTTCATGTTTGAGGGAGGCCCTCTCCCAAAATGTGCTTGCCTGAAGATTGAAGTCTGCTGGGGGGAACCTCATCACAGAGGTCAGCACTGTTTTTTTAAACATGGGAGAGAGTCTTCTCAGCCATGACACCTCAGTTGTGGAATGTCTCCCTTTGGCACCCCAATTGGCACCAATGCTGTTTTCATTTAGGCACCAAGTAAAAACATGGTCATTTATTAAAAGCCTTTGGCCTTCATGTGTTTATTTTAAAATGTCAATTCATAGTATTTTAAAATGCTTTTAATCTTTTAAATGTATATTAACTTTAGCAGGTGCCATGTTATAACCTGGCTATTTACCAAAGCCTTCAAGCAACATTCATTCAAAGAAAATTTTTTAAAATATAAATAAATATCTGTTTTTAAGCCATTCTAGCTTTTAATATGTTCAAATTCAAATTCAATTCAAAAAGGACATTGAGAAACTGGAGAGTGTCCAGAGGAGGGCGACTAAAAATGGTGAAAGGCCTGGAAACCATGCCCTATGAGGAATGACTTAGGGAGCTGGGGATGTTTAGCCTGGAGAAGAGAAGGTTAAGAGGTGATATGATAGCCCTGTTTAAATATTTGAAAGGATGTCACATTGAGGAGGGAGCAAGCTGGTTTTCTGCTGCTCCAGAGAACAGGACCCGGAACAATGGATGCAAGCTGCAGGAAAAGAGATTCCACCTCAACATTAGGAAGAACTTCCTGACAGTAAGGGCTGTTCGACAGTGGAACACGCTCCCTCGGAGTGTAGTGGAGTCTCCTTCCTTGGAGGTCTTTAAGCAGAGGCTGGATGGCCATCTGTTGGGGATGCTTTGATTTGGATTTCCTGCATGGCAGGGGGTTGGACTGGATGGCCCTTGTGGTCTCTTCCAACTCTATGATTCTATGATTCTATGATTCTATGTTTTAGCTTATTTAGATTATCTTACTATTTTTACCTGTTTGAATGCCATTTGTTATCTGCCCTGAGCTGTCTTGATACAGTATATGGCAGAGTATAAATATTTTAATTAAAAATGTATTTACTATTTTTAGTCTATTTATTGTTATTGTTTTAAATTGTTGTAATTCATTTATAGTGATTTTATTTATACATGCCTCTCATATAGAGCAGGGTATAAATAGTTTAATAAAAATATGGCAATTATCCAGGCAACAAGAAAAGTAGCAAATTTGAATTATTTTATTCCTCACCACTATGGATTTTTATATTCTTCTGATATTCTTTTGCAACAAAATTTAAAAAGCCAAGAAAAAAAATAAGAATATATTCAATCAGGCTAACTCATTAAAAAAACCTCACAAATTATATATATATATATGGAGGTAAAAAAAAAAATACCAGTTCTTCCTCATCTTTGATGAGAAAATGTTTCTTGGCACAGAAATTCATTGAACAATTGTCAGCCATCAAAAGATTGCCCAATCCTGTACTGGAGTGAAAACAAACAAACAGACCAGGGCTTGTTTCATTAGCTGGAAGATTAAAAAGTGACTTTTTATGGAAAAATCAGTATTGTGCAAAAAATTGGGAAAAGTCTGCATAACAAGCTCTGAAACATGAAAAAAAACCAATTTTTAAAGTGGACAAAATTTTTGTGATTTTATTATGAACACATCCCCACTTATCTCTGAAGATGTTTTTATTTTTCACAGCTTTATGAAAATAGCAAGAACTGGTTTTCGCTTTAAAGTAAGCAATGGCTGTGTGCTTAGTATAAAATGCCACTAGATGTCAGTGTCACTCCACACAAAATGAGAGAAATTCTAAGCTGTTATGTTTGAATCATTTTCTTATTTTTCTGTGTCTTCATATAATTCAGTTTTCATATAATTGCCAATTTTGACATGACCAAAACTCTCTTCACTGACCTGAAAACTATGTACAATGAGCTTGCAGAAGAAGAAACACAATTGTGTTTCTGCGGAAACAGGTGAGAATTTCATCTCACTTCGTTTTTTGATAGGAGTTACTAAAACACACAATTTTCATCATGTTTGAGGTGGAAAGAACTTAAGTTCAGATTTGGGGAAAATCAAAGCTGCCTGATTTCCCTATCTATACCCAGGTAATTTGTTGGACTAATTTCTAAAACAGTATTAATAATTGCCCTTTTGTGTAATACTGAAGATACATACAGTAGTATATGATCTTCAGTATTACACAAAAGGGCAATTATTATTAGACATTATCCTGTGAGTGAAAATAACTTTGTAGAACAATGGATCCTCTTTTTTTAATATTCTGAAATGACAAATTTGCTGAAAACACTCTTCTATATTCTTATTGATCTGGATTTACATCCCAGGAGTAGAAAGACCATAGCTGGAAACCTGTTGATATGTACACCAGTGTTTGCACTTTTTCCAGGAAAAGCAGATAAAATCTCCTAGCTCTGAGCAGGCAATTTTGCCAATGCCAATACCATGAGCTTTTGTAGACTTAAGTCTAGGAAAGCCCATGCTGCCAACTTCTTTCTTTCAGTTAGTCTCAAAGGTGCTAGAAGATCTCCCTACATACTAAAAATAACAGTGTTTGTGTCCCTGTGCTCCTGTACTAGCCTTTGACTTCTATGTGTTGATAGACTCTATGACAAGTGTACATGCATATGCAGTGGTGTTTGGTGGCTTCTACATCATTGGGACAGTGAATCTTCTCCATGTTTTAGTCCATATGTTAAAGTTGCTATCCAAGATCGCAAACACTGTCCCCAAAATAGGTGCCAAATGAACCTTAGATAACTCCATTAACATGTAGACTAAAACCCAGAGTTGATTCACCATTCCACTGGCATAGACTCCATCAGCCACCATTGCACATATAAGTTTTATGGTTCCGTTGGTGTGATCTAGGATACTGATTAAGGAAAAAGTCATGCCTCAGACAATATGGGGAGCACGTGCATTCACAATTTGTATGTATGGAACTTCCATGTACAATGAACCAATGTGGAACAATGAAGAACAGAAAAAGCAGTAGTTGCTGCTCAGCTGCTGTTCATTCAGAAGAACAGGCACATCTGTTCACTTTCTCCAGCATTCAGTGTAATCTGAGTATATGACAAATACGGGTGTAAATTGTCAATGATTCCATCCTCACATGCATCAACCCATTATTATTGTAGTATTCTCCTTGTTGCAGAAAAGAACAAATATTATAGTTTTCTGGGGGGTTTTCGGGCTATGTGATCATGTTCTAGAAGAGTTTATTCCTGACGTTTCACCAGCATCTGTGGTTGGCATCTTTCTCTGAAAATGCTAGCCACAGATGTTGGCAAAATGTCAGGAATGAACTCTTCTACAACATGGCCACATAGCCCGAAAAACTCACAAAAAACTATGGATGCCAGCCATGATAGCCTTCAGCTTCACAGAACAAATATTTCTCTGCAGTTTTTTTTGTGGGGTTTTTTGGGCTATGTGGCCATGTTCTAGAAGAGTTTATTCCTGATGCTTTCCCTGCATCTGTGGCTGGCATCTTCAGAGAAGATGCAGTATTCTCTGCAGTATTCTCCCTGTGTTTGAATATTACAAAGTGTTGCAGAGGAATTATTCTGCATAGAAAACACGTTTTGTTTTGTTTTGCACAAAGACCTATTTTCTGCATGGAAGAAAAGTTTCCTGAACAGGCTGAGAAAACAGGTTTTTGTGCAACTTCCTCCATGTTTTTCTACATTTTGGGATGTTCAAATGTGGGGAGAACATTGCACAAGCTTGTCACTGGTATATCATTTTCCTGAATAGGATTCCCCAATTGTCAGAGCAGTTGCTTTTCAATTTGGGAACAGATTATAATAGATATTCTTTCCATCCCTGGTAACAAAGAAGGCTTACAAATAAAAGAAAACTGAAGAGTAAGTCCAGCCCAGGTTAATACCTTTAATTCCCATTGAGTTAGATGTAGTGAAAGCATCTTGCAGAGAGACTCCTCCTATTACTGGAAAGCTTTTATTCCAGTGAAGAACAGCTCTTTGTCAAGTGCATTCCTTGTCCTGCAGTCCCCCAAGTTTGGAAGCCCACTGGGATTTTCCAGAACAGAAGGGAAGATGGTTCTGGGAGCTGCACAGGGACAGCACAATTAGCATAAGATGTCTTCCTGCACATTCTAGCAGAGAAGAAGTTCCAGGCAGAACTCCATTTGGGGACATTGCAACAGTGGGGTTTGGAAGTCTTTCACCTTGGTTGGATCATGCCTTAAATCTGCAATGGTATTAAATAGACCAAATAAATGAGACAGCTCTATTCACAAATAGTGGCTTTGAACATTTGCTTTGGGTTTTTTTTTTTTAACCAGCAGTCTGAGTTTTTGGTGCACATGAATTGCCATGTTATGCATCCCAATTTTAGTAGCTTGCATTATTGACCTGGGTTTTTCCACCCCAGGATACTAGCCACCTTTGACTTTGCTTGGGGATGGTTGATCAACAAAGCTGTCACAATGATGGATTCCTCCTGAATTATTGCTTAATTAGCTTAGCTGGAGGTATAAATCAAGCACAATGCCAATTGTCTCATTCTACACACAGGCGGCCATGCTCAGCCTGGCTGTAATGAATTATTAGCTCCTGCTACAGAGCACTTGCAATATGCAATCTCAAGGCTGTAATAGGAAAAGAAATCTAGATTCACATGTCGGGTCCAGAACTTGGAATAGCCCAGATATAACAATACACAGGGGAGCTTTTCTTTATTTCTGACCTTAATGGCAGTTATAAAATCCTCAACAATATTACACTTGCCCTTCTGTATCCATGGATTTTGCATCCATGGATTCAAAACCTCTCTCTCTCTCTCTCTTTTTTTTTTTTTTGCATATAAGGGGCACCATTTTACTATGCCATTGTATTGAATAGGACTTGATTTTGGTAACCATGGGGAATCCTGGAACCAAACTCCAGCAGTTATCAAGGGCCCACTGTACTCATTGGCTGAGCTAGATTGCAACCATGTTCAGTAGAGACACAAGGAAATGAGAAAGGGTAATACTGAGGGAGGAGAGCCAACACAGTGTAGTGGTTTGAATGTTGGACTGGGGCACTGGAGACCAGGCTTCAAATCTCCACTTGGCTCTGAAAACCCACTGGGTGACCTTTGGCAAATCACACCCTCTCAGGCTGCATCTGGTGGCACAGTGGTTAAATGCTGGTACTCAGCCACAAGGTTGTGCGTTCAATCTCAGCGGCTCCAAGATTGACTCAGCCTTCCATCCTTTTGTAGAATGGTAAAATGAGTACCCAGATTGTTAGGGGCAATTAGTTTACAGATTGTAAACTGCTTAGGGAGTGCCAGATTCACTGATAAAAGGTGTAGAAATGTACATGTTATTGCTATCTGCACTGCAGAATTAATGCAGTTTTACACCAGTTTAACTGCCATGGCTTAATACTATGGAATTTTGGGATTTGTAGTTTTGTGAGCTATTTAGTCTTCCCTTTCAGAGAGCTCTGGTGCCACAACAAATCCCAGGATAGCTGTAGCACTAGCAACAGCACTTTACATTTCTATACTACTTAATAGTGAACTAATCACTCTCTAAGCAGTTTACAATGTATTAACCAATTGCCCCTGACAAGCGGGGTATTGATTTTACCAGCTTACAAAAGGATGGAAGGCTGAGTCGACCTGGAGCCCTGCAGGTTCAAACTTGAACTCACAATGTTGTGGCTACAGTACCAGCATTTAACCATTGCACCACCAGGATTCTACAGCATTGAGCCATGGCAGTTAAAGTGGTGTCCAACTGCTTTATTTCTGCAGTGCAGATGCACCCTCAGATGAAAGCAAAGACAACCCCTCTCTGAACAAATTCTACCAAGAAAACTGTGTGATAGGTTCACCTTTGGGTTGTCATAAGTCAGAAATGACTTGAAGGCACACAGCAACAAATGCTGAGGAAATGCTGTAGAAACAACGTAGTTACTGTATTGAACAGCAACTTTGAACAAATGTCTTGAGTAGAGAGAGGATTATATTATACTTAGGGCCATAACTTCCACATACCACATAGTGTATATTAAGGTATGGGTTAGGAATATGGCTACCTGAATGAAACAGGATTGAAGACAGAAGCAGAAAGAAGATGGACTCTTCTTTACTACATTGTTTCTCTTTTTAGACTGGTTCAAAGTCCTGATGCCACCTCTTTCCTGATGTACTAGAGAAGCAGCAGAGGGAGGCATAGACACAGCCCAATAATCATAGACGGAGATGTTCGAAACTGTTAATGATAACAAAGTGTTGGAACCAGGTGAAGCACTGTGAAAGTCTGTGCCTTGCTGCTTTAATGGAATTTTAATGAAATGCTATAGAATTTCCTGTTTATTTGCTTTTAAAGTGAGCTTGCCATGGATTATTGAGCTCTGATTACATAGGCAGTGTGTGGAACTGCCTTCTGTAGTGATTAGTTAGTATGCAATGAAATAGGTTACAAAGTATTTAAAAAGCGACTACTCCTAGATGTGTGCACTCACTCTCTTTCTCTCTCCATATGTATATCCCTGTGAGAGATTTGGGATGTCTAAATCAAAGGAAGGCAAACTTCAGTTTATTTGGATCCATCTTGGTGGGTTTTTAAAAAAACTAGAACACTGAAACCTGCTAGCCAGAGGAAGTGCACTGGCATCTAATGGTATTACCATGACAAGTGAGGTGACTCCCCTGTTGGGAACAATTGTCTGCCACTGGTGCAAAGGACTACAGCCTACAGTCAACTGGCACCTTTGTGTCACACTTATCTTTGGTGTGTGTATGTGTACAGCCAAGATCCTGCCTAGGAAGATGTAAATATGACAGTGTCAGACAATTTATCAAAGAGATTTAACATTTATTGATGCTGATCCACGGAAGAAGAAAAATGGGAAACATTTGAAAAGCCAAAGTCGCTGCAAATTCAACTTGAGGAGTAAGTGACAAGAAAAAAAAGTGCATGTATTAAGAATGGAAGGAAAAATAAATTTCCAAGGAAGAATGCCAGTGTTGTAGTTCCAAAATTGTAGCTCAGACTTGCAGATATAGTGTAAAAAAAGCTAAAGCTCAGAATGAGCTGAAATGTGCTAGGCAAACAAGGAGCAACACAAACAGGTTTTTGAAGCAGGAAAATGATGAAGGAAATGGTGGGACTGCTGATCAACAGGGATAGTAAATTGATAAAAGATCACAGTGAAAAGGCAGAATGGCTCAAAACATATCTTCCTTCTTTCCCTCCCCCAAAAGAGGATGGTGTGCCTCCATGCATCAGCATAGAACTCAAAGGAATCAGGATTGTAATTCAAGATTGATAAGGAGTTAGGTATCAGTTAGTTAATCTAAATCAGTTCAGATCTACAGAGACACATGAACTGCATCTCAGAGTATTAAAGGAACTTGCTGATGTACTCGCGGAACCACTTGCCATCCTTTTTGAAAAATCTTGGAGAATGAGTGAAGTGCCAAAGGACTGGAAACAACTATATCTCCCTCTCTTCAGATCCAGGAAACTGCAGGTCAGTTGTCCTGGCTTCAATACCAGGAAAAACGTTAGAACAGATTATACACTGTCTTCTGTAAGTGTCCCCTGTGCATATCTCTTTGTTTTCCATTTTCCATATCATATCCAGTTTCCATTCATTAATGCTGTCTTCCTTTCAAACTTAAGGCTTCAGACTTAAGTATTTTTCAAAGGCACTAGAATGTTTAAATTTCACTCAAAATTGAGCAATCTGGAAAGAGGAAAGAAGATTAAATTCAAACTACTATTCTCCTCTATATTTTCTTAAATGTATCAAACAATTATCAAAAGCACTGACCCCACTCTATTCTCTCACTCATCCAGCCTTTATTGTGAGCACAAACTGTTATGATTGCTGGGATGTTGTAAGTTCTTTGGCATTGTTTTCCTTTGTTTTATACTTTAGAGACTTTGTTACATGTCCCTAAATTTTACCCAAAACTTACCCACAGGTCATATCAAAATCCATAATTTTGCCCTCAAAACCTGACCTCAGTTTATACATGAGGTCAACTGTACTGTAGAGCTGTTGTAACACTTGACCATTTGATGCCTGGTGAGAAGTGGAGAAACCAGAAACGAATTCCTGCATGGCATGGGGTTGGACTGGATGGCCCTTGTGGTCTCTTCTAACTCTATGATTCTATGATTATATCAGATAATGAGACCTTTGGATGATCATAATGGACTTCAGCAAATGATGAAGCCATTTTGCATCTGGCTAAGGGGATTCAGCTAGATGCTTCTGTGATCTGTCTTACTCTTCACCAGGAATGGATGTGGGGGAGGATCTGCAGTGGCTCTATGATACATCTGTGCATTGGAGAATGGCCAATGGTAGAATCACTCCACATGGAGAACAATGCTACACTGCTGTCATTAAGGCTTAGTTCAAATGTTTCTATTTTTAGTGAGTTTATTATGGCTACACCCACAATGAGAAAATAATCCAGTTTGACACCACTTTGACTGCCATAGCTTAATGCTATGGAACTCTGGGGTTTGTAGTTGCTGTGGCACCAAAACAAAGCTCTGGTGGTAGAACAAACTATAAATCTCAGAGTTCCATAGCACTGAACCTTGGTTGTCAAAGTCGTGTCAAATTGGATTATTTCTGCAGTGTCTATGTGAGCTTATTCCTAGAGATGTGAAGATTCAGAAAAAATTGGGATAAACCTTGTTTTTTCCCCCCTGAACCTTCATTTTTTCCTGGAAAAAATGAAAAAAAATTGATATGGAATATTGTTTTCTGAATAAAGAGTGAAATGTTTAAGACCATGTATTCATATATTTACTCCTGCTTCATATCAAATGTAGGGTCCAAAATCACATTGGATCTGGTGCCTTTAAGGTGTTTAGGCTCTTTACAGAGAACAAGAAGAAACTATATTGTTTTCATTGTTCTGCTAAATGTTGAGAGTGTCTCCTATTTTTGATATTTTGGCTTTCACTTGTTTTTTGTTTGTTTTTTCTAGCTCATAAAAACAAGAGGTTTTTTTGTTGTATTCATTTATTTATTACTAAAACAATAGAAAAAATGATTTTTTTAATGGTTCTGGTGTTCCTTACAGTTCAGGATGTTGTAGCTCCATTTTAACAAAAAATAAAAAGAAAACTGCAAAAAAACCCCACAACAACCCCTACTTGTAATTATTTTCTAAAAAAGAAATGTACTTTACCAGACTTGACGTTTCTGTGCCAAACTAGGCTATACATAATTAATTTTACGTTCTCAAAGTAACAAAAAGACTTTCAGTCTGTAATGAGAGTTAATACTACTTTTTAAAAATCTGAAAATTTGTTTATTTTCTGGAAAAACATGGAGAATGTGTTAATGGCTTTAAATTTCCAGAAATTTTACATCTTTATTTATTACCAATTCAGTGTTATGCATGTCAATACTGTCCTTAGTCCTATAACTAGTGAGAGTGAGACCATGGCATCAGAGTCTGAGTGCCATGATCTAACCGTTAGTTATTTTTTATCCTTCTATTTTTATGAACAGGGAGGGAGAGAGGTGTTTGGGAAATTTTCTTTTTTATTATTATTTTAGATTTTTTATGATTAAAAAACAGAAAACATTCTTATATCATCTATACAACATCTTGTAACATTACATTATCATCATACACAAACCAAATACAAACAACACTAATTGCACACACTTTCGTATTTATGCTTTAACTTCCTCGTAGTGTGCCTGGATTTTTCCTAGGACAACCCCCTCCTCATAACTTTGCTTGACATTCTATACTGGAGTTACAAATTCACAATCTAGAGCTACAGATCTGTAACTGCTTGGTATTCAGTAAGACTACATAGTCTTACTGTAAAACTATGTAAATGCTTCCCAGCCCATCTAACAGCCAGTAGTCGAATCAAGCTAAAGAGGTCTTTTCAGCTTCTATTTGGCATGCCAAAAGGATTACATTTCCAGCTCCTTCCCACCAGCAAGCAAGGTTGTGATGGCAAGAAGTAGGGCTCTTGCTGCAATTCCTTGTCACAGCCTCACTTGCTGGTGAGTTTTTTTGTCCTCCTTATGCCCCAGCTAGCACCTGAACAAATCTCTTTCACCCAATTTGCCTTCTGGCTGTTAAGTTTGGCTGAGAGGGTCAGGGCAGGAGATGTTACATAGGGGTTATTCAGACGGTGAAAGAATGTGAGTTGAATCTGTGTTGTTCACATGACCATTTGATGCCTGGTGAGAAGTGGAGAAACCAGAAACAAATTCCTGCATGGCAGGGGGTTGGACTGGATGGCCCTTGTGGTCTCTTCTAACTCTCTTCTAACTCTATGATTCTATGACTCTATGATTACATAGAATGCATCCAATGAAGTTGGGAAGAGGGGGCTGCCACCACCACCCAAAAATTTGCATTGTCAGCTGTGTGAATAACTAATGTGAATAGACCTGGGATAAACTGGGATAAAACTCTGCATGTCTTGAATATGTTTTCAATACATCTGCATCATCAACTCCATCTTTATTCACAGTGCCGACACACGTGGGCAACAGAACCCACAGAGATGGGGGTTCTATTTAAAAAAAAATAGTGTGAACAACAAATTGAGAATGGATGATTGAGATTATTTGCATAGTCATGTTGCAAAACAAAATGTGTGAATAATACCTTAGTTACACATACATAACTAAGTAGCTAGTGTAGAGTATCAATGTTTGTTGATTCTAGGTGGAGTACACTTTGGCTTGGGCTGCATATGCACTGCAGCAATGATCCAGTTTGACACAACTTTAACTGCTACGGCTCAATGCTACAGAATTCTGGGTGGTGTCAAACTGTGTTGTTTCTGCAGTCCAGATACAGCCTTGCACTTGCTGCTCTGCCTTAGGTATCAAATAACTTGAGCCCGCACTGAAAAGTTCAATTGCATTCACAAGATGCAGGATAACAACACTGGATTATGTGGCAGATGGATTGTAAACCATTCTCTCTTTTACCTCAGCCCATCTCAAACCTCCAAAGAGAGAATATTACCATTGGACTGAGGTAAGTGAATTCATTTCTCTACTACCCTCTCAGGTTGAATAATATACTCAGCGGAGGAAATATTCATCAGGACACCAGCATGGGGAGAAAGAGTAATCAGCCCTTCCATCGTTTTTTTTTAAAGAATATATTAAATGCCTACAGACATCCAGGCTTGCCAGCAGAAATGTCTAACACTGGAACACAGGCAATTCTATGCATCCTTAATTTGGGAGCAACTCCCATTTAACTGAGTTTAGGGTAAATTCACACAGGATCAAGTAATTTGGAGAACTGAAATGCATTATCCACTTGTTGAATTCAGCTGTGGGTGTCAAGAATGCAAATTGCTTGTTGACTATATACAGGAGGAAAGGTGACTGGTCCAAGAGTATGCGGAAATGAAAACTGGTGTTAAAGAGGCATCAGATATTGGAGTGGATTCAACAACACATTGTGCCATGGCCTTTCTTTTAAGCACAGAAGTGGCTAGCTTGTCTGAAAGCAAGAGAGAAATTATAAAGTCCTCCCCCGCCATCATAAGTAGCATTTGTGTGAATTCTTACCTGTATTTATAGAAATGTATCACTTGATCAGCAATACATGACCATTGTAACCCACTAGAAGAAAGGCAGGGGGAGAGAAGAATGAGGGGGAAAAAAAATCAGTGTTTTTGGAAAATCAGTGCAAAATATATTCAGTATATAGGGCTGCCTATCTATGTATCTCATTCTCTCTCTCTCTCTCAAATTACACTTTGATTTTGGAACAGTATCAGCTACTTCACAGATGGTGTTAGAAATTGTTCTCTTACCCCACAAATGGTTAATTATGGTGATTCTAAACCACAGGGAGAATATCCAAGAATATCAAAGGCCTTTCTCTTCAGAAAATCACCATGTACAGAGTTGGAAATTTTCATTTATTTACTTACTTATTTATTGGGGAAATACAACTCTCACAATCCCAGTGGCTTGGGGATTCTGGGATTTTATTTCTATCTGGAGTACTGAGCACTAATCCCTGCTTCCCCTCTTTCCATGTTTAGCTTTAATCCATCAGAACAGTTCTTTCATCTGTCTATTAAGACACATTCATCTCACACTCTAAAATAAAGCAGCAAAACTGGATCCAGATAAATGGCACTATTGATCATTTGGTCAAATATTCACTTCAAAAAATTGGACATAGTACACGTGTAGATGTGAAACTGATCTTGTATAGGACTTGGCAATCTTAGGTCTTTAGATCTTGTTGGACTTAAACTCCCAGCCATCTTAGCTTGTGTAGCCAATAGTAGGGATCATGGGATTTACAGTCAAAAAAACCCAACTGGAAGGCTGCCCCTGCTCTTATTGAAATGCAAGCGAATGTGTGAAATTCAACTACTTTGTCTTTAGCCTTCTGTGGAAGGATGGTTACAGCAAGGGTTTGTGAGAAAAATGATAATTTGTATCATCATATTGGTGAAAGCCTAATTGTAAATGCAGGAACTCAACAAATAAGTTTTGACTTTCCGGTTCTCACTTATTCTGTCGGTCCACGCTAGTTAGGATTACCAAAGACAAACTGGTTAAATCCTTCAGGAGATTCAAGACCCTTTGATATTTGTGCTGTATCATATTAATTAATTAACTGGATTTATATCCTGCCTTTCTCCCAAAATGGGAGGTGGCTTCTCCTCTTGAAGTAGCAGAGATGGATTTTTCCAAGGCAAAGTAATGTGTCATGGAGGAGAATTCATGTTGACTTCCCTGAGGTTTATCACAGCAAATAAATCTCTGTCTTGGATAAGAGACTGTTTACGGTCAATGTAAAACTCCTCAGGTCCAATGCAGAGACTAAAAATGTCAGGCAGTTGCACACAGGGATTTGTTTTTTCAAATGGCACCCTAAATGTAGTTTTGGTTCAATGCATTTGTAAAGTAATGGAAGTAGATTGAATCAGGAGTACAGAGACAGCTGAGCCACTGTCCAACTTTAGTTCAATAGACTGTGACTTCCCCCAAGGCTATAGAACAAGCATTTGCAAAGCCCATGATTTTTCTCCTTTCTCCCTATGTAAGGCTGCTTTGTCTAAAGCAATAATACAAGAGCAGAACTGGGAAAGCCACTTTCTTTGGACTACAGTACCCAGAATCTCCCAGACAGCATGGTCAGTGGTCAGGAGGATTGTGGGATTCTGGGGAGCTGTAGCCTCAAAAAGGAACACTTCCTCGCTTTCCATATATTCCCCGTAACCCCATATCTTTGTTAATGTGAATGGCTGTGATGTCATAGAAAGCTGCCCTATAACAGGTCAAACCAGACCCAATACTAACATTAAGTCAAGTGGGAAGACTGTTTTCAGTGAAAAGGGCAGCAGATTGGGGGCAAGGCCTGCCTGGGTACATATACTGTCCTGCTTTCTGTCAGCAACATATGCAAGCATAATTGTGCCTTATGCTTGCAGAAGTATCTTTCTCTCTGTTGCAGGCAGAAATGAATACTTCTCTACAATATTCTCTCCATATTCAGACATTCCAAAGTGTTGCAGTGGAATTTGTATGCATAGAAAAAACATTTTAGCACAAAAATCCAAGAAATGGGTAAAATATAACAGCAATTTTGCACTGAAATGCTACTCCCCTAGTTCACTGACAAATTGATGCACTGTAACATTTTTTTTTTCCAAACATGGTGGAGCTGAACCCAATCTCAGCAAACCACAGCCCCAGTTTTAAAAGTAATCTAGTGAGAATTCAAGAAATGGCTATGCCTGGAAACAAAACAGACCCTCTCCCCCAAACAACAGGAAACTGGCAGGAAATGTGTAGACATGGAGTTTACAACAACCAGCAGTGCCCTGCAAAAGCAACAGGGTTATATTGTGGAAGTTATATTGTGTTCCCCCATACCAGTTTGGAAGAGCCTAATAACTTGATTGGCTATTCACTTTAGCTTGGAGTGGGACATGGAAGACACCATTTGCTCCTGTACTTTAAGGAGAAAAATACCTGGGAAGAGCCCTGCAAACTACTCATCTAGCCTGGTATGGTGTACTCTACTGTCAAGAAAAGGGTCTTCAGCATCACCAGCAATCTAGCCCTTCTATATATGAATGAGAGCACCGATAAAGGACATTATTTTGAAATTTAAAAAAAAAATCCTTCCCATTGTCCCTGTAGGGAGGAAAAATACTATGCCAGGCCCAAAGCAGCAGGGAGCACAAATAAGCTATTTGAGTCACATTTGAGAGGAAAAGACATTTTATTTCTAAAGGTAAAAAAGAAACTATGCAGAATTGCAGAAAAGGCAAAAATGGTAATAAGCTCCACTCACCTGTTCTTCAGTAAAATAGATTCCCCTCCCATCTGTAGATAAATTGTGAAATGCCTCTGGAGAGTACAAAATAAAACTTCTTGTTTTATGAGAACTTGAAAAGGAGTTTGTAAAACGACAGAAAAAGGAGCAATGCTATAAAGTACTATGAAATATTTTCTTTTACATACTGCTGCATACAGTCGGTGATATCTGGGGGGGGTTCTAATTCTAAAGCTTAAAAAGTGCAAAAGTAAAATTCCACACACTAGGGTTTTCCTATAAAGTGCAATCCCAGTGGGAAATGAGCGGTGTTGCCAATCACCCTCAAAGGAAATTCCCTGATTGGCTTCCCGGAATGCCCCCAAATTTCCTGGAATGGGGGTGGGACTTCCGGGTTGGGGCACATGCAAGGCACTATGGGAAAGCTAAATGGGGTGGGACTTCCAGGATGGGTGGTGTGTTGGGAGGTTTTTTGGGGGTGGGAAGGTATTTTGGGGCGGGTTTTTTTTGGCGGGAAGGTTGAATTTTCCTGAAGGCTGAATTTTCCAGAATCTTCCCAGAAATTTAGCAATCCCAGAAATGTCACAGAAAAACTTTAATTTGGGGGAAAATCCCAAAATTGGCAACACTGGAAATAAGCCCCAGTCTGAGTTCAGCAATCTGAAAGAACAAAAATTCACAAATATAATGTTTTTTGTGATTTAGCCCTACAGCCTATGCAAAGACCATCAAAATAAAGAGGGGCTGTGCAAAAGCCAAGTGTTCCCTAGAGACATTGGCTTCATTTGGACATTATATTAAATCATAATAGCAGACTCTAGGTATAGTTTTAAATCATGAAGATGACCCTGGACAAACCTTGGGCTCATGTGCTCTCCTCTCTTCTTTCATGTGGCACATACATGAAACTGGAAGAATCTGATTCCTAATTTAAACTAACAACAATTTACCATTATGGTCATGTTACAAACTGTTTAATTTAAATTAAAGTTGAAAGGAATAAACTAGGATCAGAAACCATGCTTTAACTTTGACTTGTTTAAAACAAACTATTGTTGAAACAATGGATAGGCCAAGTCCATCTTCCCAAAGGCCAGTTTTTCCATCTGTAATCTGCTCACCTTGCCCACAGTCCAATGCATCAATGCACCTAAAATTTATTGCAGTAAAAGTACATTTTCTCACTCCTGAAGGCTTCCAGAATGATGGTTTTCACCCAGAACCCAGCACAATGCCACCCGCCCAGCAAAGGCTTTAAAATGGGAGGGGGATACAACACTGAAAGGTGACTTCCCTCCATTTCCATTTTACAGGAATTCCCCCCATGAATTTTAGAACATTGCCCCCCTGACCACTTCATGTCACTCACTCCTAATTTAATTCTGATCCACCAGTTTAATGCATTTATATATTTAATTCTTATTACTATCTATTTTCAATTCTCATTGCTGGTGAAAGGCTCTTTATTTCTACTTAGCTCGGGGGGGGGGGGGGCTTCGATAAGAAAGCCCCATGGACAGTACTTTTAAGTGTTTGAAGAAATGTATAATACAGTTTTTCAGGAAAATAATAATTGAAAGATACCAGTGGATTTTAGTTGCTCATTGTAGACAGCTTTGGAAGTGTGAATACTCTCCTGTACCAGCTTTTTAAAAGATCTACATTTTATTATTACTCTGACTATGTGAGCTGCTTTTTATCATACTTGCATAATTTAAAGTGGGCATGAATAAAAATTTAACATCCATTGGGTGAAGAAATCTTGCAAATATTTTGTGATCTGCAGTTTAATTTATTAACTTTCTATGATTTTTAAGAAAGATACTATTTTCACTGTATTTTCACAGGTATGTGGTAAAATCCAAGCTAGATTAATCTGAATAAAAGTTAATATGTAGCCTGACAGTTTTGTTTGCTACAACATGTTCTAATTCAGAAGTTACTTTCAAGACAATGGCTTATTTCTTTAGCAGTGTGCAGTGTGGCTCAGGGCAACATCCAGTATCAATTATAGACTGAAAAAAGACTTTTACTATATATTTGGATATGCACACTTCCTCCTGTTTATTGCTGGGGGAGTTGTTTTGTTTTGTTTTTTTTTGAAGGAAGGGAAGAAAAGGTTTGCAATCAACCAGAGCAATTGAGCCAAAGACTTCCAGATGAATAAGATGATCATCTTATTTGCAAGATCTGAAATTGTATCATATTTTGGATGTGATGCTCTGCTACAAGCTCTCTGGCAAAATAAAATAAAAAGTTTTAAAAATCAGGAGGACAGTCCTTTAAAATAATTCTATTTCACAGCATAGTTTTAGGAATGGACAATGCAGAACATTAGGTCACGTTAATTATGTTGTATTTAAACACAGCAATATATTTGGTCCTTGCTATTTTTACATCCTGTTTTCTGGCCTCTGTGAATGATTCTAGGGAACAGATTACATATTCTGAATTTCCAAATGCTTGGTAAGTAAGTTACTTGGTTCCCAACTACAGGTTCCAGACTATTGGTTAAAGTGAAAATCATTAAAACATATTAACACCCAAAACACATTAAGACTATAAAATCACATTGATACCTGGTTTAATATGTATAATGACACAAGTAAGGATAGAAGAGAACTGAATTTAGTTTTCATTTTAACTTGAACTGACACAATTCACATTTCCTAACTAATATGTAAACCAGGATGCACTTATTCAATTCCTTACACTTGTCAGAATTTTTGCAATACATTTCTCTATTTTTTTTTTAAAAAAAAATGTATACAAAATGCATACCTGGGGGGAAAGTGCAATGATAAATTTACTAGGAGCAATGCATAGTTAATAGCAAGTATGAGGTTTTTTTGTAATGCTATATGCTTAGGAAAGCATCTAAAATGCATAGTTAAGAAAAATGTCTGCAAAAGTGCAATGAATTTTCACACAGTTTTTATCTAGAAATGGAATGAAATGAACTGGTGCTTTAAAAATGCTTTAAAACTGTAGGATCTGAAAAATATCCATCCACCCTTAACTGCAGAGGTATCTTATTCTAAAGTGTGTAAGTCTTTGTCTGTGTGTGATTAACAAACTAAATTGAAAAATATAAATAAACAAAATGTTTAAGCTTCCACATTCTTCAAATATTGAAGATGAAACAAGCTGCACACAAGGTGGCAGTTCAGAACTCTCTGTTTCCAGCATTCTTTAGTGGATGATGGTATTATCTGCTAAGGTGAGGCCATGTGGTCTTAAGTCTATAGATCCAAAAATTCTCCCTTTGGTCCAAAATGTCTGAAGGGGAAGGCACATCAGTACCAAATAAGGACATGAGAGGGTGTGATATATATGATTAAAATGCAAATCAACAGCACTTCTTCCAAGTTTACCTGGAAAGATGCAGTTAATCACTGGTGATACATATATTTATTGACACAATTAATGATCAGAACTTAATATCTATCTATCTATCTAGAGCAAAACATTTCAGCTTCTACCTTTTTCAGTTGCTAAAGATGAAAATGAGCCGTATAACAGGTGGCAGTTTAGTGTTCTATACGGCTCAATTTCATCAGCATTCTTATTGATCCTATTATCCTGTAAGTTGAGTCCATGTGGTATAATATTTTTTAAACTATAAATCCAAAATTTTTCCCTTTCCTCCAAGTGTCTGGATGAGGTGGCACCCCAATGACAAAAGGCACAAATCAAAGTGGCTGTAATGTTTCCAGTTGAAATACCTACTCACTGGTTGCTGTAGGTTCCTGATTAGGAAAGAAGACTTATGGTTCCTGAAGTGTGTATGCAAGTCTATGGTTGTTTGTCTACATCCTGCAGATAACATCCTGCATGCCTACATTCCATTATACAAATAAGTTTGCAACACTGGCAGGCGATGCATTGTTTAATATAAGATTGCAGGGCTGCCAGGTGATGTGTTGTTTAATATATGAATCACAGAAAGCTAAAGATGAGAAAATACACAGATTTTTGGACAAAGACTTCATAGTGCAGATACATTGAAGACATCTTTATGGTCTGGACTAAGAGAAAGGGATCCTTTGAAAAGTTTACATTATACATTACTACTATCAAATTTACCTCTAGTAACACAAGTAAACATTGATATATCCCTTTCCTTATGGTCCTCCTTACCACGGAGAATCTCAAAGTTGTCACATATCTCCACAATAAGCTCACTGATAGTCATGCTTATCTGGATTGGAGTTCCTGCCATTCCAAGTACATTACAATAAATTATCTACAGCTTGGTCCTAAGAATCAAAGGTTAAGTCCACACTGGGCAGAATACATCAGGCTGCCCCAGAGAGCCAAAAACATCAGGCTGCCCCAGAGTATTCTGGCCTCTAACTCTCCTCAAATTTGCCCCTTACCTGATCTTTTTTGCTATGGGTTTTTGACTCTTGCAGTGAACAATGGGTACCTGTCTTTCCTTGCAGTCTCCGTTCATTGCCCATTTCCACTGCTGAGGTCAGAATGGGGTGCTCAGCAATGCTAATGATGCTAATAATGCGGAGCACTCATTCTGACCTCAGAGTGAATGTGCCCACTGTGGTACCACTGGGAGACGCATAAAGACCATGGGTGAAGGCAGCCAAATAGAACCAAAAACTGGCAGCAAAAGATGAGTTATCTAAATGTAGGGGAGGAATCCCTGAATTGGATGCAGGTATCCTGACCCAATTTGAAGTTTTGGTCTTGTGTCATGTAAAGGGGATGTGATCAGCTCAGGGGAAATTCAGAGGTAATTTTTCCATGTAGACAAGTCCTAAAACATCTATAACACTAAAACAAACAAACAAACAAAAACCTCCTACTGTAAAATGACCAACATACTCAAGCAACATCTACTTCAAAGGGAATATCCTTCATATATAAAGAGTGACAACATCAGGGCAGCAACCATCATTTTGAGTGAAAATCTCCCAACATTAGAGAAATTTATCAGCTGGGAACAAATTCAGAACATCTTTCTAGAGCCATCAGGAAGCCTCCAGTTATAGCTTTCCACTAGCCACCAAATCAAAGGAGATTGCTAATAAAAGCTGTCCTGAAACCCCAGTTAGGAATCCAGAATTGCACCCTTGTGATTCAAAGCACTGTATTCCCTGCAAATACCTTAAGCAAACTGTCACTTTTAGGAGCATAGTGGCTGGCAGGACCTACTATATTAAACAATATCTCACCAGCTAGTTGAATATTTATATGTATTTGTTTGAATGAAGGCATTCGGGGTGTCATCTGCTGTACATGGGCAAAACAACTACAGATCTATGTAACCAAATCTCTGCTATTCTAACCAGGAAGCTAGAGCAACTAGTGGCCACATGTTTCAACTTGGGACATCAACGCATCTCTGATTTATCTCTGTTTGGCACTGAGATGCATCCCTTTCAGACATTTTAGACAGAAGGAAGAATTTGTGGATTTATAGACTATAACACGCATGGTCTCAATTTAAAGGACAATACCTGCCTTTATTTTATCCACTATTCTGATAACAAGATGTTCTATACTGCTACCTAGTATGCAGCCAGTTTCATCTTTGGCAACTGAAGAAGGTGGAAACCAAAATGTTTGCTCCTGATATGTATAAGTTTTCTTTGTTAATCACTCTCTTTCCTGACAAATCCTGACAAATGTGTCACTTACTTGCCATGGTCTCCAGGCGTATCATACAACACACAAAATCAGGAAGGTTTATCCTCATGGTAGAATCCCCATATCGCACAGTCATCAGCCTGAGGAGCTTGTCACTGATTGACAGGCCTACAAAAGAGGAAAAAGTTAAGGAGATGACCATCGGAGAGACACTGTTCAATAATGCTCAATATCTGCAGATAACAGGGTGCTGTCTATATTTAACACTCAGGTCAACCTATGTATCAACATTGCTAATAAAATAGCTCAGAATCTGGAAATATCCTTATATATGTGGATGAACATTGTACAACTTAAAAGAGCAGTCTCATTGAGAGATCTTATTAATTTCAAAAAGGTTTATTTCCACGTTAAGTGGATATAAAACAGCAGCACTAGTGGATCACCTCCCATATTAAACTCAGTAATGAAAGCAAATGTGAGCTTTGTACAAACATCGACCCTGGGTTGCCAAGAGCAATATTTATATTCAGATCAAGAAGACTTAATTCCAGACTTGAGTTTAACTTCGATCGCTATGAAGGGTTCTGAAGAAATCTCTAAGAGTTTATCTGCACTGCTTAGTTATAACTATAGCAGTTCGATACCACTATTACTGACATGGCAACATCCAAAGGAATAGTGGTTGTCTGAGGAGAGAGCAGAAGGTGAACTGTGTTTTGGAGTCATCCTTGACTCTGACTGTGTCTTTTGTTTGAAGGCATGTGGGGGGAGGGCTGTTGTCTGTTTTTGTATGCACTCCCTGAGGAGTCTAAGGGAGGGGGGGGGGTCTAAGGAGTCCTTAGCCGCTGGCTTGCTTGGGGGAAGAGCTAGCAACCACTAGTTATTGCAGCCATAGCAGTAAGAGTTACTATAGTCTGAAAGGGATGAAAAAAATAACTGCAGGGATGGAGGCAGAAGGATCTGTCATTGTTGACTGGCTGCAATGTATGTACAATGTTTGTCTTCTTGCCAGAAAACCACATTGACTAGATTTGCTGCAAGTCCATTCTGTGTGATGGCTGGTGGCTATCTTGGAAGAGAAGGTTAGTGCACTGAAACCACATGTGGGGATTTTCAGTGCATCGAATTATACAAGGGCTTCCTGGACAGACCAATAGGGAGAAATGATCCTACAAAACCAACAGGAAGAAACTATGAAGGAAAATGAAGTGGGCTGTAATAGTGAGGAAAACCTTGGAAGAAAGTCACTATTGGGAGCAGATCATGCACAAAGGATTTGGAACCACTACCACTAAGCAATCACTTCCTAAATCTTCCTAAGGATAACAGTGGTAGTGAGATGCAAACAGGAAACCAGGAGCAAGATGCACTTCATACCAAAGAAGGAGTCGACCTAACCAACAACAGTGTGCTAAGGAGGACAAGGCATTGCAAAATGTATGGCATTTGAGAAAAAATGTAGGACATTACAAAATAACACCTAAAAACATTCATATAAATATAAATTCATGCTTCTTAGTCATTCTCAAAATGCAGGACATTTTGGAATTCCTCCTGGACTGAAGGTTGGAATGTAGGATATGAACTGGAAAAGGAGAGCACTGGTCACCCTGAACAACAACTACATCAAGAAGAAAAGAAAGGTGCTGGTGGAAGTGATTAATTTCTCATTAGTACTGAGTATAGTATAGTATAGTATAGTATAGTATAGCATAGTATAGTGTGTTCCAGCTGGACAAGATGAATCAGGAAGTGTGTTGTCTTCCTGGTGTGTGTATCCAGGATGCCACTGGCCAGTTGCTGAATCTTATCAAGCACAGAATACAGTACCTATTTTCTGATTCATATGGGCACCAATGATACTGTAAAGATAACCTTTCAGCAGATCACCTTATACTAAGAAGCCCTAGGCAGGAAAATGAAGAATTTAGATGCACAGACTGTATTCTTGCCAATTCTAGCAATAAAAGATAGAGGAGAACATAGGGACAGAAAGATACTGCCATTGAATGACTGGCTAAGCAGATGGTGTCAACAGGAGATGTTGGGTTTTTGGTACCTTCATCTTCACTTCTTAGATGAAGGATTATTGGCTACAGATGAGCTACACCTAACAAAGACTGGGAACTACATCTTTGAAAAAAGCAGGATAAATTTGATCAAGAGAGGTTTAAACCAAATCCTTGGAGGAGGGGTGGGTGGAGATGATAGCTTAAAAATCTGTCAAAAAACAAATTCTAAACACACAGTTGCGAAGCTGAGGCTGATAATTGGAGCCACAGTAAAACTTACAGTAGAATAAAAGATGAGAACAAACAATGCTTTAGACGTCTATACAACAATGCAAGCTGTTCGGGAAACAAACAAGGTGGGCTTGAATTCCTAGTGCTAGAAGGTAAATATGAGTTTATAGGTATAACAGAGACTTTGTGGAATGACTCCCATGATTGGAATATAACAACTGAAGGATATAATCTATTCAAAAAGATTCTATGTGGCATGAGAGGAAGGGGAATAGTCAAAGACAAATTCACTTGTACAGAAATCCACATGAATAATCAAACTGAATCAGTACAGAGGATTTGAGTAAAAATAAGTGGAGAAAGAATTAAAACAACATGATAGGAGTTTACAGGCTATCGAACCAAGATGAGGTGGTGGATTATCTCAAAAATCTCCAGCGAGCAAGAAATGGTAGTTATGGGGAACTTCAGTTATCCTGATATCTTCTGGGAGACTAGCTCTGCTAAGCATAGGCTCTCCAACAAATTCCTGATGTACCTTGCAGATAATTTCTTTTTTTTCAAAGGGTGATGGAAAGAGAAAGAGGATCAGAAATCCTAGACTTAATCTTAACTAATAGGGAAGAATTGGTCACTGGAATCAAAGCAGTCGGTGCTTTATGGAGGACTGACCATATAATGCTAGAATTCATTATTGTGGGAGAGGCCAACAAAGAGTATAGTCAAATCAAACCATGGATTTCAGGAGAGTTAGTTTTATCAAACTTAGAAGAATACCGGGCATGGGTAGAAATCCCATGGGTAGAAATGCTAAAAGATAATACATCGAGCTTGGGTGGGATTTCATGAAGAAGGACGAAGGAAGGAATTTCATGAAAAATGAAAAACATCTGAAAAAGACAAAGTGGTAGAACAGAAAACTCAAGAAGAAAGTGAAAAGGAAAAGGAATATATATAAAGAATGGAAGAAAGTATCTGGAGAGCACTTTGAGGATGTGTAGGTGGAGGGGAAGGAGAATTGATCCCTTGTAGTTACACTGACCAAAGCTGTTCCATTAGCGAAATTACAGTATTGGGCCCAACCTAAGAGAACCACACAGCTACTGGGAAGCTTTCACCAATGAAAATGTAGTAATGGAAAATGCTTCATTGGACAAATTTCTGATTGGCATACAGCAATTGTTGGCACAGGCACTGTGACTGAAATCAGCAGGAGCAGCCCCAGTCACAATCAGTGATGTCCTATCTTGGACAATCCATCCATGGAGTAATCTACTCCTACAGCTAAAGCAATGTTGTCCCACAAGGCCTTTGGTGTCTGAAACTGCTCTGTCTCTTTACATTTCTTGTTTTAAAATCATATTTAAGGACTGTTTTTAGACTGTTTTAAAGTGTTTTTAAAGAGAGTAGTTTAATGTTTTTCGAATTTTATCTCTGTATTTTTTAAATACCCTACACAAACAAACAAACAAATAAGTATGATATTTGTTTTAGGGCATATTGAGCTATTACTCTTCCAATATTATTCATTCCTTAATTTCATAAATCATTCATTGACTTCATACTTAAGCTTATAGCACCTTAGAGCAATGAACCTTAGGGAGAGCCATTGAACAGGTATTAGGTTCAAGATGACAGACAAAAGAAATTGCTGCACAATGTTTGCAGAATTCACTGCCATAAGATGTGACGATAGGCACTGGCATGAAGGAATTTAAAAAGAAATTAAACAATAGGTGTACGTTATTTATTATTTCTCCTTTTTTTGTATAATAAAATGAAACTTAAGGTAGCAGCATGATCCATCAGTAGAAGCCCCAAGAACTAGATAGAACCTTGGTGTTCAAAGGCTTTGTGCCATGAACTATACAAGTGGTGATAACTGAAAATGATGGTGAAAGCAGACTACATGTTCTCTCAATAAAGCATACTGGGAACAGCAGAAGGATCTAATCCTTAGCCTGGCAACAAATATTTGCAATTCATTTGACTCCAAAATCAGTAATTAGATGCAGTGTTTTTGTCAGATTGGGGTTGAAGGACGTACTTCAAAGCAGTCTAGTGGGAGAAACGAAGAAAATCTTAAGGAGGTTTACATTTTCTCTTAAAATTCTGCTGTTCAGGGAAAAGGAGTTGACTCTGCCATATTTACATTCCTTTTTCTCATGCACACACCTTTCTTTAGTTCATTTCCTGCACTCCTTGTTGTTTGTCTTTAAGGACTACAGAGCAGGCAGCTGTCCTCGCTATGCTACACTTTATGGCCTTGATGATCACAATATTACATAACTGGATAATGCTTCTAAAAGAGCTATGTTGTCATCTAAAATCTCATCTCCAAGGCAGCATTATTGGCTGGTAGCTGTATGCTATGTGAGGGATTGCATATATAAATGCAGCCACAAAAGGATTCAGTTAGTTAGAACAACTCAGGAGAAAGGGAAGCAGTAGTAGGGATCAGCAAGGAGAGCTCAGCTGCAATTCCAAAATTAATCACCAGGTGTCAGGGTGAATTTAAAGGAGTTTGGTCTTGAACTGTATGGATGAATGAAAAGGGAAATTTGGGCAATATTTTCATAGTGAAATGGGAACCCAGTTCACACTTCTCTGGCAATGAGAGGAAGCACAACATGCCTGGATAGCCATACATTTTAGAAGACTTTTAAATGTTGGCAAAACCAGCAATGTAGCTGGTGAGTGGAGCAAAATGAATGCACTAACCTTCAAATTAAGAATTCTGACTCCCAAATGAAATTTTATTTCAGTCACTGAAATTGTAGCAATGGAAAGGCCAAGACACTGAAAATCATTCACACTTAGGACTCTGATATTTGCCATGTTTGTGTTCCCTTGGTAATCTTGCACAATTGAAGTTTCAAGTTACTGTAATGCTGTGAAAATTGGGGACAAAAGGATAAATTCCACTGAAGGGGGCACAGCATGTCCAAAGGAGAGTGACTAAAATGGCGAAGAGTCTGGAAACTATGCTTCATGAAGAGATACTTAGGGTGCTGCTGGGGATGTTTAGCCTGGAGAAGAGAAGGTTAATAGGTGATATGATAGCCCTGGTTAAATATTTGAAAGGATGTCATATTGAGGATGGAGCAGGCTTGTTTTCTGCTGCTCCAGAGAATAGGACCTGGAACAAAAATATGCAAGCTACAGGAAAAAGGATCACACCTAAAGGTTAGGAGGAACTTCCTGACAGTAAGAGCTTTTAGACAGTGGAACACACTCCATCAGAGAGTGGTGGAGACTCCCTCCTTGGAGGTCTTTAAACAGAGGCTGGATGGCCATCTGTCAGGTATACTTTGATGGAGAGTTCCTGCATGGCAGGGGGTTGGACTGGATGGCCCTCATGGTTTCTTCCAACTTTATGATTCTATAATTTCATGATCTATGAGTCTATAATTTGAGGGCAATGTTCTCATTTTGCCCCTCCTTTGGCTAATGTTGTTGTGTGCCTTCAAGTCACTTCTGACTTATGGCAACACTAAGGTAAACCTATCACAGGGTTTTCTTAGCAAGATTTATTTGCGGGGTTTGCCCTTTCCCCCCTCTGATGCTGAGAAAGTGTGACTTGGCCAAATCCAGGTCTGTTTGCTTGCTAAGACATTCTAAACTGAACCTAATGGGTTTCCATGGCTATGCAGAGATTCAAACCCTGATTTCCAGAGCTGTAGTCCAACACTCAAACTACTGCACTATGCTGCTTTAGCCTTGTGGCTACATCACCTCTGCAAAAACCATGCATTCATTGGAAAAAAATGCAGAACTAAAAATTCTTGCTTTCGAAAAAAAATGTATTCAGATTGAGTTTAGGCAATGAGAAAATGTGTGCAAATATACTTTAATCAGTGGAGAAAATGGGGGGGGGGGCTTGTACACATTAGGGAAACTGTATACCAAAATATAATACCTATGGGAAGGCTTAAAAAACAGCAACTTGATGTAGAAGTGGGATTGGACTAGAATGCCAGCAAAAAACATGAAACAAAAATGAAACAAATATATTTCCACAAATCTACTATTGCAAGTCCAATGCAGTCAGAAATTAAATATATGAATTTATCCCCTAAGGCATCTATCATATATCTGCACTCACCAGGACCCACAACCAAAGTTGGCACTAATTTCTTTAATAGTAGCTAAATTTGGCACACAACATAAAGTAGATGATCCCCTACCTCATTATCAGGAAGAAAACTTCTTGTGAAATTTCGCTTTTAGAAACATGTTTTCAAAAATTTCAGATTTCAAAATTAAAGTGTCTTATATATGTTCAGAAAACATCACATACCTCTTTCCTGGATTACCCTTTTCAGATTGGAGACATTCAGGAAACCAGAGTTCTGTTCATCTTCCATTCTAAAAATGTCCTGGAAAATATTTATACTTGAGCCAACAATTTTGAGGACTCAATCAACTTTTGTAGGACCAGTTCATTGTGATATCATGGGGAGGGTGTTGTTCTTAACATATTTATGTATTAAAAAATTCCACTTGGGAATACGGAAGGAATTGTTCAAAGAGTAAGATATATGTATTTAGCTCCTTTTGCAGTAACTGAAGAACAACTTAGAGGCTGTACAGACTGGCAGTAAGTGCTGGCATCAGGGTGGCATGGGGGCGTGGCGTTTGGAGGATGCATACCCTGACGTACCTTGATGCCGGTGTCACACCACCTGCCTGACCGTAAAACAAGTGGAATGGTGGTGCACCCTTGGTATGGCATCCACATGCCATATGCCAAAAGGAGTGCCAAAAAGTGGTGCCACTGCGATAATAACATCATTTTCTGGGCAAAAAAAAGCAGCATTTCGCTGCTTCATTTTGGCCCAAAAAAGTGCAGTTGACATGGCTCTGATCCAGTACTCAAAAGGGGGGCACAGAGTCACTCCTTCAGGGTGGTCCGCTTTGCCCATACAGTCATAATACTATGACTGTAATCTAAAGAAAGGAATTCAAGGACATAGTCGTGTTACTCTAGATCAGTATGCAAAGGGATCTTTGAGTCTAATTGAGAGAAATAACTAAGTAAGTAGAGGAAGAAGTATGAAAATTTATGCTACCAATTTCTTTCTCTCAGTCTCAAAAGTGCTACAAGATTCCTTTGCATATTAAAAAAAAGAATAACATTAGTTCTTTCCCAATATAACTGTAATTTTAGTTACTTCTCAGTTACTTGTATTTATTTATATTTTGTACCACACACCAGTGCTGTGTAGCTTGTCTAAAAAGTAACATAAAGTAATGCTAAGTAATTGCAAGTTACTTTTGAACAATGGAATTAAATTACCTTTTTAAATTCTCATTATAACAGAAAGTAAGTGCTGTATGGAGAATGGTAACAAAATATTTTTAAAGTAAACTTTGAAGTTCTGAGGACAACAACATATGACAAAAGAGTTGAGATTCATAAATTCCATCCATACCTTATACTTATTGAGATCTCTCCAAAGTTTTTCAAATTCGACCAGTGAAAGACTTCCATTAGCATTGATCTGGCTATATGGTCAAGTTTTAAGTCAGTTTTGATTTGACAACCCTTAAATAAACAAACCTGAAATACCTGAACCTGTAGTTTGAATGGCAGAAGTGCTGAGTAGTGGCTGGTGGTTCCCATCCATGTCAAGAAGTACAGCAATTCTGCTCTGGGTTTTATTCTAGACTGAAAGGAACTATCCAAGGTGCTGAATATATTTTCAGGGCAGAGTTCAACACCTCCTTTCAAGTCCAGGATGAAATGCAGAGCAAAATCACTGCATTTCTGACATTTACGCCACTCACCACTATTAGGGGTAGGGAATCACTGATAGCTGATAAAACAGTTAACTAATGGTTGGCTAGACAACAAAGAAATAGGAAAAATCAAAGACTGCTGAAAATGCCATGGACAGTCAGAAGGTAAAACAAATGGGTACTAGAGCAGGCCTGAGCTCTCCCTAGAAGTCAAAATAACAAATTGATACTGTCATACTTTGGCCACATCATGAGAAGACACAATTCACTGGAAAACAATTAATAATGTTAGGAATGGTGGAGGGTAATAGAAAGAGAGGAAGGCTGCATATTAGAAGGATGGACACAAACAAGGATACCACACTCCTGAATCTGCAGGGCCTAGGCAGAGAGGTTAAGGACAGGGGGTATTGGAGGTATCTCATTCATGGGGTTGCCATAAGTCAAAGTGAACAACAAGGGCACTTAACAACAACAACAGCTGCCTGTGTGGAGCTTTTGAGTTGGAAAGAGAATTCTTATCCTCATCAGTAACAATAAGGGGATATCAGTGGAACAAAAATCTGTCAAGTCAGACCATTTATCTGTATATGTATGGACTACTTAGCTGTCTCCACAACTGGCTCACAACTGAAATGGCTTAGCCAGCAATATTATTTTCAGTGTCAGGTCAGAATTTGTCTGCCAAGGCATTCTAAATTGATTTATGGAACCAAGAGTTTTTATAAGGATTTCATAATTTAATCAATGATGTTGTTGCTCTTGTTGTTGATCTTACCTTCAAGTCATTTCCAACTTATGGTGACACTAAGATGAACCTATCATGGAGTTGTCTTTGCAAGTTTCTTTAAAGTGGGGTTGCCATTGCTATCCTCTGAAAGAGTGTGATTTGCCCAAGGTCACCCAATGGGTTTTCATGGCTGAGAGTAGGGATTTGAACCCTAGTCTCCAGAGTCATAGCCCAATGCTCAAACACTACATCACACTGGCTCTCATTTAGTGAACAGTGATATACAAATATTTTAAACAAATGAATAACTTAAGGCAGTAACCACATGCTTTCAAGGTACTGCTTGAGGTAGTCTTTGTTTCATCATCACTCCTGTCCTGTCTGCTACCAGGTATGGTGGGGATCCCCTAGAATGATAGCCAGTGATTCTTAGGAACCTCTTGTTGAAGAGAAATTGTTGAAGAGAAATGAAATAATGTGTAGGAGGCCCGTGGGCTTAATTCTGAGTTAACAAATACAGGTTTGGGTTGCAAGGTATACCCATGGGCACTCCTGGAAAATATATTCACTTTCCTCAGTTTTGCACAGTGGAGTTAAATCTCCATGGAATTTCCAGTAAGGCAGCTCTCCCCTAGTACGCTTTCAGCTGCTAAATTCTTCAGACAACAAAGACTATTTCATTACAGTCAGGTAAGAAGAACAGGTGAATATAGCTTTCAAAAAGTTGGCCTAGGCAGGCAGATTGTGACTTGATTGACAATTATATAGGTTGAAACCTGATAAAAGAAAGAACTTTGAAATGAACACAGAACCCTGGAATAAAAATAGTTTTCCTTTTTGGCTAACAAAATCAGAACTTTCATCTGCACTCTGCAGATAAAATTATTTGGACCCACCCAGAGATGGATGTTATAATTAATTTTGATGCTTTCTGTGGCTAATGTATGTCACTTCATCCCAAATTAGAGATACTAAATCCATCAGTGGCCTTTGGATTTCCAGTTTACACCAAGCTTTTATGTCCCCCCCCCCCCAGTCCTTCCATCAGATGAAGTAATCATGGAGATATTCTGTGATCAGATATCTAATTTATTAATTTCAAAATGTTCCTGTGATAAAATCTGGGGATGTTTTTTAAAAAGTGTATTTTGATTGGTACCTGGTAAAATACAGACTAGGGCAAAAGGCAAACTACAAAAACAGGAGGGGGGGGGGGGCAATACATATTGCCTAAAATTTTCCTATATTCCAGTATGTATCAGTTTAAAAGGTACAAATAAAAAATGAGTCTGGTTATAAACTGTTTCATATCGCTAACCTTTCAGAGAAAGATAAAGTTTTCCTGGAAGGGCTAGTTGAAGGGAATATGTTATGCTCTGTAGGTAGGCTCTGGAAGCCAGACGTCTGCAAAAGGGGATTATTATGATCATCTTCCACTTTCCATCTGACATCTAATGGAAAGAAAGGCCCTCAAAGGGAAGAATATGGTAATTTATAGATTCCTTGCCAAAGTGGAAGGCCGATTGTATGGCAAATATTTACTCACAGGGCTCTTGCAATGGAAAGCTCAGCACAGCTGTAACTCAGACTAAGGCAGAGCAGCATAAGGAAGGTTTATTGCATTTGTTGAAAAGATACATCCATCAAAGCTAAAAGGCTCTTGCTTGAATCGAAGCTGAATCCATCTCTGCTCCCTGGACTGGCCATTAGATCTATAAATGGATAAATCAGAAAGCAACACACACCAAGAATAAGAAGCTATGGGGAGGGCAATGATGAAACCATTTACTTTTAAACAAGGAATTTTAGAATATAATACCACTTCTGTGTACTTTTTCCAGAGCCAGAAAATAATTCATTAACATCGATTCTTTACCCCCAGTTCATTGAAACAAGAATGGACAAAGCCTATGGGTCATATGCAGGTCCTAGGGCCATTTTTGTAGCTTCCAGAGCCCCAGAGATTTCCCCCCCAAAATACTCTCTGGGGGTGTGGAAGGGATTTTCATCATGTTTAGGGTGTCCCCGGGACTCCCAAGGTTTTTTAAAAATTGCATTTTTACAATTTTTTGTAAAAAAAAAAAAGCCTTCAAAGACTCCCCCACTCCCCCGGAGCCAATTTAGGCATACAAGAGGCCTTTTGTGAAACAGAAAGTGAACAAAAATGACTTCTTCACCTTTTATTAAGAACAGACTTTCCCCCTTCCACGGACCTGAAATGGGCCAGGATAGCCCAGAAAGACTATATGAAAATGATCTCCTAGAGAGAGTTTTGGGGGCTTGTGGGGTAATGGTTTTTGCCAGGAATAGCTGCTGTGTGGAGGTGTGATCCTTCAAGGTCTTCTGGGGGGAGTAATATGTCCTCCTAGCCCTCAACAGTCGCATAGAAGACTTAATGTTTTATTTACATCCTGCTTTTCTCCATGGGACATAAGCCAGCTCACAATATTTTAACCAAAATACACTTAAAACAATGGAAAAGCTTTTTTAAAAACACAATCGTATTACAAATTTTAATCTAAAAGAGCTTTTAAAAGCTGCCAAACTATAATATTAATGATAAAAATAATAACACAGCCCAGTTAAAATATGTTCTGCAACAGACAAATAATACCGTCCTGTGTAAACTTCACCTACTGGCAAAAAGAGAACAGGGGTGGGAAGACCAACTTAGCTTCTTGTGGAAGGGAATTCCACAGTCTGGGAGCCACCACTGAGGAGTAACAGTAATGGACATATGCAGGAGTGTGATAATATTCCCCCAATCATGCACATGAGACAATTTAAAGACGGAAGGAGGACGCTTGCCTCCCATGTGATAATCAGTCCTTTATCTTTACAAAATGCAACTTTGATAATGATGGCACTGAGAAACACACTCAATACCCACTCGTAGCTTGGGCAGGCTTATATTGAGACTTATGGGCTTTCAGATCATCTACATTTAAGTCATTAATATTAATTTTAAAAGTAACTATCTTAAACGTGAATGTTGATTTACTGAGTCATGATTTATGATTCACACCATTTTAAATCCTTCCTGGGAGGGGGATTACTTGGAGTCAATACTTTTTAGTCATTTTAATTGATTCTTCATTTTTAAAAACCAGCATGTAACCAATTTTATTACTGATTAACACTACAAATTCATTCTGTAATTTTCACTAAAACTTTTAGCACTAAGGAGTAAATTTCCAAATTAATACGAGCAATTTATCTTTAACATCAATGTTCCCAAGCTCTGGCTGTCTCACATTTAATATTTTGCAAACTACACAAGAAGGGAAATAGGTATTGGGCCCTGTATTAGATGCATTTTCTTATGAAAAATGGGATTCAAATATGCTTGGGAGCAGTATTTATGTGGTAATTGCTGAAATCACACCATGAACAGTGCCCCAGATGAGATGGCTATGCTGAGTGCTCTTCCAGGATCTGCTCTGTGTGCACCTTAAGGCAGACTGAAGAAGTGAATGCATGGGATGTGTCTCTCCAACAGAGCAGACTTTAAGCTTGTGGGATCTACTGTACTTTGTGCTTTAACTGCATGCTGCAGAATTCAAAGTCATAGCCATGTTAGTCTGGGATATCAGTATGTAAAGGGATCTTGTTGCACCTTTGAGACTAACTGTGTCAAAGAAGCTGTAGCATAACCTTTCCTAGACTTGTTCTACTTCAACTGAATGTTGGAATTAGTCACTTGGAACCAAGCAGAAAATAATGGCCAAGGAAGGCAGGCCTAGGTTTGCAGAATAAATGCCTCTGAGCTGCCAAGACAGCTGGTGGAGCTACCACTCTCTGGGAGGTGGAATCCCATCTGGATTTTACTCACTGTTTCTCCTCCTCCAGCTGGTGTGAGCTGAACATTGAGATGAAAGCTGTTATCCTGTTCGGCAGTTCTAATATAAGCTGGACAGATGATGTTGTAACTGCTAGGGATTCACATTTATGGTCATTGATGACTAAACGTGACCCTCAAAAGCTAGTTTGACAGCCTAGCAGCACCCAAACCAAAGGGCTTCCAAGGTGATGCGGGGTTGAGATGCTGTAGAGCACTCCTGGGCACAGAATGCTTTGGGGCAAGAAGTTCTGGCAGGGCCTCAAGGGGTCTCTCCAGCTACCCCTTCTCAAGGCACCACGTGACTGGGAGAACACTGCGGATGTCATTTTCTAGTGTTCCAATCTCCAATCTCCATTGCCTCAAAAATGCTTCATGTATGGCACTGTCAGTCTGTGAAGAGTAGGTTGGGGTGGCAAGTCAGTTATAACTACAGTGATACAACTCTGTCATCATAGTTCTGATCATGATTCAAGGTCTCAGCCAACATTTATAATTTTATCACTTGTACATGGAATCAATGTTAACATTTGCCCTGTTGTAATTACACTGTAATCCTCTTATTTCCTGTTTGTGACACATCTTAATCAAGATTATCAATCTTTTGCTCTTGGAGCTAGTTTAGGAACTGTGCCTTCTCAGGCCTATAGAGTCTCATTGATATATATGCAACAAACTGATTAGGAAAAAGAACACACGTTCTGTACCTCAAGCAAATCAAGAATAAGGAACCTTGATGTTCATCAGCCCTAGCCAGCTTGGCCAAGAATGATGGGAACTGTAGTTCAAATAGCTTGGGAGCTGTAGTGCAAATAACATCTGGAAGTCCACCTGTTCTTTGTGTCCTTTTTAAAGCATAGATTCGTGAAATTCATAGCTACTTTATAGTAGGTGAAGAACAGGTAATTGGCAGTCCAGAGACCCAGTCCATTCCTTGTGAGGTTTACCCTGTTTTTTTCAGCATAGTCCGAATTCCCAAGGAGTCCTTTTCTTATTATAGATGGGAAAGTGGTAGATAAAGGAGAGAGTGATTTCACCACATTCAATCTGCATCCCCATTCCCACCCTGTTGCTTAAGACTCGGGAGAGATCTTTTACAAAAGGAAATCAATAAAAGTTTGTTGCAAAAAGATGTTTGCTAAGCCTCAGGGGATGAGGAAGGGCACAAAATTATGAGTTTTTTAAAACAAAGAAACAAACATGCTTTTTTTGAAGTTTGAGAGGTGCTAGGGATCCTGGGCTATCATGTGGTCCACAAGCCACTCTTTCTACTTCCCTGAGGTATCATGTATGTTGTCTAGTCTTCTAAACATTCTTTTGCCTGAGGCATAGACAGTACTGCTAAAAGGCATGAGAACACCATGCACCGATCCCCACTGTCTCTCCCCAAAGGAAAGCTTTTCTCCATTGGGATCCTGGACTAGAAGGCAAGACAACTGAGAAAACAATATGTAAGTGAAAGGAATATGGCAGGAGGCTCTGGGCTTAGTGCTCCTTTTCTGTATGGAGACGTCAACACCTGGTTAGTGACACACTTGCCTTTAACAATAGTTCTGCTGCTGTTACTGAGAGTGTCTATGTGTCCCAGCACTCTTGGTAGCCAGGGAGTAGATGCATTCACCTACTTTCTGTTCAAAATATGGCTCCTGTTACTTTATTTTCTCTCTCTTAAAAAGATAAATAAATAGTGCCATGCCTTCACATGCAGACTCCTCTTCAGTGGAGGAAATAGAATCATGGGTGGATGGTGCTGGGGAACAGATTATCTGGAGCCTTAAAGAGATAGATGTTCTCTTGAGCCTCTTCCTAATCCACACATAGTGGTGCAGAATGAAAGCACAAATGAGGGTGGTGGCAACCTGACAAAGTGCCCATCTTTAAAGGAGATGTCTATGGCAAACTCTACTAACTTATCTTCTGGCTTCTCCCTGGTGTGACTGATGATTCCATAGCAATCAGAACTTTTATTTGATCTTACCTTGTGTTTTGACTGTCTCCTTCATATGTTCCTTTGAACTACTGATCTACTGTCTTTTCCATGCATTAGATTTGGCATTCTCTTTCCCAATGGCCATTTGGGGCAGTTTGCCTGGCAAACTCCTCAGCCCAGTTGCCCATGTACTGCCCTAGACTGGAACATTGAGTGTGTATCACCTTTGTGTGACTGATCTACCATTTAGTAGAATTTTGCTAGGCTGACACACTGAACTCATTGACCTTGCTTCTAGAACTGCCCTTGCTGAAATAGGCTGCTCAGTTCATGGCTATGACTGGTTCAGACTTGGCATTACTGTATTGAGATATTTCTGCTAAAGCTGTTTTTGGACCTTATCACACACTCTTTTGTTTCCATTCTGGGCACGGGTAGGGAACGAGTGTGGCTGAGTAAAAACGGAGATTATTGCATGCTAAACTGTCAGCAAGGTGTCCCCATGACATTGCTGACCCTAAGTTGTCCCCGAGATGGGCTGAGGCATGTGAATTTTGCTCAGCTGGAAAGTTTTCTTGCTGAGCCAGAATCTTTAGCATGTGATAAACTCTGTTTTCACTTGGCCATGCACATTCCCTGCTCATGCCCAGAATGGAGACAAAAGTGTGTGAGATAAGATCCCTTACTGAAAAATAGGTAACTGGAGCTGGATACAAGCATAATATAAACAAAAAGGTTTTACCTTTCAGGACTACTTGGTTAAGGATCCTTTGTAATTGTGAAGCATCTAAGGAGGAGCTCTGTTAGAGAACATAACAGATATTTTCACAAATGCTCTGAAAATACATATATTTGTACACTCCCCTTGATTGAATTATCACTGATATTTTTAAAAACAAAACAAAATGAACTTTGCTGTCTTTCTTCTTCTGATTTTGTGTATTCTATAAGTAAAGTAAGGCCTGGCTTTTCTAGCTAATATTTGAAGAGTGGATTCCAGAGATGTTCTGGTTCCAGCATGAAATACCATGCAGAAGGGGGGGGGGGGGGAATCCTCATGTGCTGCCTGGCTGAGTGAACACACTATCTCTGCATGGAGAAAATGACCATATCCAGTAGAGATGACTGGGAGAAAAAGTTATATAAGTCACTGGTAGTCAACTTTTGGCCCTCCAGATATTTGGGGCTTCCACTCCCAGAAGTCCTGAAAACTGACTATGCTTGCTGAGTTTCTGGAAATTGACATGCAAAACATCTGGAGGCTCAAAGCTTAACTACTCCTCTAAGTGAATACTCAGGTTCTGAATTCCAACAGTAATGAAGCCAAAACAGGCAATGCATGAGAAAGGAAGGAAAGAAAGAAAGAAGGAATGAGAAATATGAGGGAGCATGTTTGGGGGAATGCCAAGGTTTGCTAAAGTTAAAAAAAAAAAAAATACCGGGTGATGGGGACAAGAGAGCAAAGGAAAGCCCAAACAGCTCTGTGAAGATTGAGCATGCTTAGTAGGTATGGAGTGCTGGATGTCATCTGGAAAAGAAAAATGGGAAACTGAGGTGGGGGTGGATCATACGGCATTATACTCTTTGATAGTCATACTACATTACATCTTCTCACACTGGCTGAATGTGCATCTAGTGAGAGGTGTGGATGATGGGTATGGAAGAACCCTGCTTTCCATCTCAGTCTGTGTTCAAGAGAACTTAAGTCTTCCTTATGTCACAGTGAATGTCTGAAATATACTGAAGACATTCACATAAGTAGTGACTGTCAAATGTACTTTTGATAGTTAAATGTACTTTTTGAATGTTCAGTTTACCTTTGCAATGCACCAGTGAATGTGAATAATAGTGTTAATGGTAATTGTTCCTTTCAACAAGATAGCTCATCCATTACTACATGAAAATTTGATACAACCAGAAAGTAACCCCATTAGACAGTAATAAAATTTGTTGAGGATAGTCAACAAGTGTGTGAATATCCATGTTCATCACATTTCAGTAACTGACTATAACATGTTGTATGAAATTATTTGAATGAAAACAACCAGTTTGTTTACAGTTCTGGAAAAGACAGACCTTTTATGCAGTCAGGCCTCTTCAACATACTAAGTGAATGCTTCTCAAAACTCAGGGTGACTGGACATTCTCCTTTTCCAGGACATGTCCTACATTTCAGTCTTCTGTCCAGGATGAATTTCAAAATGCCCTCCATTTTGAGCCTGACTAAGAAGCCCATTGAGTAATAGCACATTAGCTGTTCCCCTTAGAGAAATTTGTCTACTTGGAGCCTCTCCTAAATAAAAATTGAAGGATAGGATGGATTCTTCTAAAGTTATTTTTTTTCTAGAAGCAGCAGCAGACAAGACTTGCCCTCACAACCCAGGACAGCTTTGTTTCTCAGAGGGGGAAAGGACAACAAATGTGTTAGGCAATGGGCTGCCTGAAGACACAATCCAAATGTTAAAAGGTTCCCCCCCTTAATTTCAACACATTGGACAAATGAACAGGGTAATTTAAATGTATATTCAATGAAGGGTTTGTTGTTAGTAAAGTACCATTTTAAGTATTTGTCTTGCTCAGAGTTATATAAATATATTGCAAACCAACAAGGCATTTTAGCAAAAATAAGTTAATCAGAAAAAAATAGGGTTGAGTACATAATAAAACATAGTATATGTAATATATCTGTAAATAATTCATATGAAATTGATGTATATTTATATTAGTGATTTTGATTTTTGTTTGGCAATGTTCCACATTTTTCTTAAACATCCTACATTTTATGGTGCCTTGTTCTCCTTTGCAATGATGACATCTAGTCACCTTATCAAAACTACCACATTCTTACATTACTTCTCCCCAAATCAAGTTGAAATCTGCTTTACTTTTCCTTCTAAGGTAACCATCAACACTTCCCAAGGGGCTACTAGGGATGATGATGATCACTGTGGCTGATCTTCTGGCACACATATACAGGACGATTGGAGTGGGAGCAGCTGTGTTGTGCCTCTGTTGCATTGTCATAACATCATGGTGTAAAGAGGAGCTGAGAATCTGGCATGCTGCCCCTGCTGCTTGGAGCTGCCAGACTCATGAGCCATGTCAAATCTTCCTTCCTTGCCCTTAGTGCTCCCAGAAACAAACCTTGCACATTATTCACAGTAGGCAGTGTCATTTTCACCTTTTATGCGTTGATATAACTATTAGCTGTGAGAGGTCTATTGTGCAGAGGCTTTTGGCAGCAATTTTTCTCTTGACTAAGTCAAGGAGTCCTTTATAACAGTTTATTAAGCCATTAAGAGCATCTCCTGTGAATGCATGCAGCGTAGCTCAGAAAGAACGGGAATCAATTACCCAAACATTGACTGATGTCTGCTTTCCAAACTCAGCAAGTGCAAACTGGAAGTAATTCTGATCGGAGTAAACTACAATATACATACTTGCATATATTTGTAGCCAAGGGTTACTGTTAATTGCTTGTTTAAGGAACACCTTTTTCCTTGCAAGCAATCAGCCCAGAGTCATTTATTATATTCTAGCTGAGTCCCTTGCCCTATTTGTTAGAAGCAGCTGGAAAATCAATAGAGTTTTCTGAGATGTACACTTGAGATCTGCATTTCTGAAGCCTGGATTAAGAGCAAGATGGGAATCTTTTATTTCCCAATTCCACTAGCTTTGTTGATATATACAATTTCTCCCCCACCCTCAGCATACCTGATTAGCATATCTTAGGAAGATGGTTTTGTAGTTGTCTTGATTCCACTTGGGGATATCCTGGATCAAAGGAAACCATTCACTTATAAAAATCAGTCAAAAATATCATTCAGCAGGAGACATCTTATTATTATTCACATGGCCCACAGATGTTTCTAGCAATTTGAAGTCAGCAACATTTGCACAGATAAAGACAAAACAAAAAAGACACAGTCGTATCCTCAAAAGTCTGACAAAGAGAAGAAATGTAATAGAAGAGGACCTGTATCTGATCCTGAATTATCCCCCTCCTAATTATCTAAATTCTCTAATTCTACCCTGTGGCCCTCGGTTAATGCAGACAAATATAAGATGCATTCCCATACATTCAAACTTCAGATTAACCAAAACCCTTTGGATGTGCAAGCTCTAGGGTGCATGAGAAAAGAAGACTCTGCTGGAATATTAAGTTATGAAGCATTTATGGAATAACTAGGCTTCAAAAGTGATTTGAATAAAAATGTCAAGCATGCAATTGGCAGTCATTCACAGGCAGATTGTGTTAGGTTTATGGAGCAAAATAAAGGTGGAAAGAGACATGGAGGATAAAACTGGAAACCATCAATGCTCCGTATAATCTTGTATCTACAAGATTTATTCCAGTCAGCCAGGACTAGGTTTGCAACCGTCAGCCAGAAGACTTTTTCTTCAGCCGCCTGTAGACTATGGAATGACCCGTCAGAAGAGATTCAACAACATTAAATACCAGCCTCTTCTGGCAGGCTTATCCAGATGATGTTTAAACTATGAATTTTAAATGATGAATTTTAAATGTGGATTGTTTTCTAATGTGTATGTCTTATTTGTCTTTTTAAACTATTGCATGTTTTAATTTATTTGTTTTAATTGATGTTGTGTATTGTTTATTTGTTGTTGTTTCCCACTTCATTCCATGGGGAGAGGCAAATAAGAAACAAATATTAGTAGTAGTATTAGTATTACAATATCTCAGCTAATGGGACATTGTAGCTGAGATATTGTAGCAGAAAACAAGATAAGCCATTTCCCCAAAACAAAATGGAAACAGAACCGCTCTCCCAAATACTTTTGTGGAATAGCTACAGGAGTGCTATCATGAACATTATGAAGAGTAGCATTCGTACCCTGTATCCTATGCCCTTTCAATTTGATGAAAGAAATCAGTTCTACTCAAAATAGTGACTATGGACCAGTGCGACTCCATGATCTATTGGCTGCTGGTCAACAGTGAGTTTCCAGGAAAGAAATAATTGTGCCACTTGGGGGGGGGGGGGGGCCAGTCTCCTACACCCAAAACCATGAGAAGCATAAAAATGCTCCCACAGTGTGTTTGGAGGCATTTGAAGGCATTTACTGTATTTTATTTTGTTTTGTTTGGGGTTGAAGCACTGGGTATGGCTCTCCAAGATTTCGTGGAGGCCTCCAAACCCCTCACAGCTTCCCATCCTTCGTTTGTTGTTGTTAACTGTCCTTGAGTCATCATCAACTCATCCTGACCTTGTCAATGGATATCTCCAAGAGTGCTGCTCAGGTCCTGCAGACTCACGGCCATGGCCTCATTGATTGATTCTATCCATCTTCCATATGGTTTTCCTCTCTTTCTACTCGTACCTTTCCTGACATTATTGCCTTTTCTAGTGAGTCATCTCTTCTCATGATGTGGACCAAGTATGACAGCTTCATGCTATCATCCTGACTTCCAGGGAGGAGTCAAGCTTGATCTGTTCTAGAACCCCTTTGTTTGAATTTTGCACCAGTCATGGTATCCCTATTGCTCTTCTCCAGCACCTCATCTCAAATGCGTTACCAAAACAAAAACAAAAACACTTTAAATTACAGTAGTGTAATTTAAAGATATAACTACAGTCCTGGTTACCCCTTGTTGCATGGGAATGAGGGGGGGGCCTCCCCCAGGCAAAGCTGAAATGGTTCTGGTCTAGTTTGCTGACCCAAGATTGGTGTTTTGCAGACATCAGTCAGTTCCAGAAGCCAAACAGCTACTTTAGAGGTTCTTATAAGAACTGGGAACATTTCACACAATTATTCTTTAAGGACAACTGTGTTTTGTTTCCAGACAGATCAGGGAGCCATAAGACAATGAGAAGCCATTTGGATAGTATGGATCCCTGAGGTAACCTTAATAGCTAAATACTAGGCATGGTGTAGCCAAAGTTAAGCTGGTGAGACCTAGTGTCTTCAGTGGGAGGTATCAGAATAAATTTCTCCCACTGAAATCAGAAGGAATTCAATTGACCTTTACTTTGGCTAGATTCTGCTCAGCAGAAAAGTCTTTGCTTCACATACTATGTAAATTCTTCTGTAAACCATGTTAATTAAAAGTCAGTTTAAAAATAACTATAAAATTACAATCAGAATGTTCTCCTGTTATTCAGAAACAAACCATTCAACTGCTCTTTTCCTTACAAGTTGCTAATAGTTTCAGAAGCGTTAAAACATTTCACTTTATTTGGTATAAATTTGATGTAGATCATTTGATATCATTTTAAATAGCATAAAGGTGCAAGGGTACATCCTGGCATTATATTCTGTGACACAACTACAATAGAAAAGACAAAGGGAAGTAATTTCTCTTTTATAGATAAGTGTTGCAGACAGAATACCAAATCATGGCATATACTCTGGGTTATTTGTTACAGAAAGATAAGATGATAAGATTTCATAAAGGGGAGAGCAAAGCAGACTATATTCTACATTTCAGTACCAGCAAAGTGTAAAATATCAGCACTATTATTTATTTTATTGCATTTATTGTAGACATTTATAGCACTTGGACATTTAATGAACTTCCAAATATAACAAAAAGGAGCTGTTTCAATTTGGTTCCTGGGCAGCGCTACTTGGGACTGCTTTGGGTGTGGGCTGTGCGCTCGCTGCAGTCCCAGTCTGATCATGGCTGGATTGACCAGAGGCTGATCCTTGCCACCAGCCTGCTTCACCCCAATAATTCCAATTCACTGTATATATTCATGTGTAAGTCTAGAAATTTTAGTAAAAAACCCAGCCCTAAAAACCTGGGTTGACTTGTTCATGGGTCAATGTAAGTACCATACTTTAACTCTATAAAAAGAAAAAGAAAATAATGATTCCTTTTTCCGAGTGATTAAAGGTGAGAGCTTAGTCCATCCCAGGTGCACCTAAAAGAAGCACTGACACCCTCCCCCCCACTCAGGCCATTTCACACAATTATAATACTATATTCCATTAACTGCCATGGCAACATCCTATGAAGGTTTGGGATTTGCAGTTTAGGGAGGAGCATTTCAAATTCTCAGCCAGAGAGCTTTAGAGCCTCACAAAACTACGACTCCCAGAATTCCATTGGCTATGTTCTTTGCAATTAAAATGGATTATGGTATTAGAATTGTGTAGAAAGAAAGTCCTCTTTTTGCTTCCAGATATTCATTTATGTAAGGATTCACCAAGTCTCAATTTCCAGCATTCTCTCAATCTTGAAATATGTTGTATTAATGTCTGTTGGCATGGGTAGAGAGCCCGTTCCTCACCACAGGGTAACCAGCATGACCTTTGGTTAGCTCTAACGCTCTTAAATTAATCGACTAAGTTTTCTGAACTCCAAGAATTAGATAAAAAATCGGATATGCAGAGGCCAAAAAGAAGAAGAAGATGATGATTAGATATTTAGGAGTCTGTATTTCTTTAAAAAAAGTGGATTTGTTTAAAAATAATTATGATAAAATCTAGTCAGATGCTAAAAAGGACCTAACCAGATGGGACAAGTTAAACCTGTCATTATTTGGAAGAATAGCCACAATTAAAATGAACGTCCTCCTCAAACTTATTTTTCTTTTTCAAAATATTCCAATCATTTTCAATTGGAGTCCTTTTCAAATCTGGCAAAGAGATCTTTCTAAATTTATAAGGGGCAGAAGAAAACCAAGAGTAAAAATGAAAGTCCTTTTGGACAAGATTACTAGAGCAGGTCTTTCGCTACCCAACCTGAACTTGTACAATGATGCTGTTTGTTTTGAATGGATATGGAAATGGTTTAATTTGGTTGTCCACCTAACTCTAGAGGTGGAAGGGCACAGGCTTCGTTTTGGTTGGCATGCATATTTATTTTATGGAAAACATCAAGCCAACAAGGAATTTTCAAGCCACTTTATAAAAAGATCTTTAACGATTGGTTAAAATTTAAAAAATATATATGCCCACAAATACCATTATGGGCTTCCCGTAATGAAGCCCTTTTTAAAGACTCAAAATTAGCCAAGGGGTTATTGCTTGCTTATAAGGACTTAACTGTGAATAAAATAGAAAATTCTAATGTAAAATTTACCATCCAAAAGCAGATGGAAGATCGGGGTTGTTAAAAAGGATGGTTCTTTTATAAACAACTCCATGGCAGTTTGAATCCAGAGAAAACAGAAGTACTGGTGATAGGTTCCCCAGGCCCGGGGAAGGAAATTTGTCCACCGGTTCTGAATGGGGTCACAATTCCCCTGAAGGACAAGGTTCACAGTTTAGGAGTACTTCTGGACTCGTCCCTGCAGTTGTCATCTCAAGTAGATGCGACGGTCAGAAGTGCTTGCTATCAACTTTGGTTGCTACGCCAACTGCGACCCTACCTGGGCCAAAGGGACCTTGAAACGGTGGTACATGCTCTGGCAATCTCTCGCTTGGATTTCTGTAATGCGCTCTACATGGGGCAACCCTTGTACCAAACCCGGAAGCTTCAGTTAGTACAAAATATGACAGCCAGATTGGTCACTGGTACATCTAGGTTTGACCATATAACACCTATTCTGAAAGTTCTGCACTGGCTGCCTATTCGCTTCCGAGCACAATACAAGGTGTTGGTTATTACCTATAAAGCCCTACATGGCTTTGGCCCGAGTTACTTGAGGGACTGCATCTTCCCATATAATCCGCCTCGCACACTCAGAACAACGGGGAAGAAGTTGTTGGAAATCCCACCTTCTAAATATGTTATTACTTCCCAGATGGCCTTCTCAGTAGCGGCCCCACAAATCTGGAATAGTCTTCCCAATGAGCTCCGTCTTATCAACCCCCCCCCCCCCGGAAACATTTAAAAAGAGGCTTAAAACCTTCCTCTTCTGTCAAGCCTTCCCTCCTGGAAAATGAAGTCGTGTACTCTGATCCCATTGACTCTCTACCTCACCCTATTGATTGATTGAATGATTGTTTTTAGATTGTATATTGTATTTAGTGCTCTTGGTTTTATCTATTTTATGATGTGTTTTGTAATTGGTTTTAAACTCTATGTAAACCGCTTTGATCTTTGGAAAAGCGGTATATAAATAAAAATTAATTATTATTATTATTTATTATATGATTGACATTAAAGATCCTGGGACTGATATAGGCAATGTAGAATTTTTAAAACTGTTCCAGAATAGAAACATGTATAGAATTTTAAAAGTATATAATCTTTTTTTAAAAAATGGGACATGGAACAAGAAATAATAAAAGAACCCATGGTCAAATAGGCTCAAGACTTAGGCCAGAACTTCCCATTGGATGAACAGGAAAAAAAATTGGAATATAAGAATCAAATACACAATTAGTACAGATTTAAGAGAAAATCTTTTCAGAGTGCAATCCAGATGGCATTTAACACCCACCAAAATTGCTATAATCTATAAAACATCTAACAATAAATGTTGGAAATGCAGGAACGAAATAGGCTCTTATATACATCTCTGGTGGAATTGTAAAGTCTCTAAGAGATACTGGTTACAGATTCACGAATCAATTAAGAAAATTTTAAACTGTAAAATGAATTTTTATCCCAATTTTTTTTTTGCTAAGTATGGTGATAGATGAAAAACTGGAAAAACAATATGGAAAACTGTTATTCTACTTGTCTGCAATAGTGAGGTTAATGTTTGTAAAATGGTTGAAAAGAAAAGACCATCCAGATATACAGGATTGGTTCTCTAGAATACTTGATTTTATTGGGATGGATAAACTTACCTGTATAATAAGAGGCTCTGACTGGGAAGAAACCAAAACAGATTGGGGGCTGATATTAACCTATTTGGAAAAAGAGGGGGAAAATTAGTTATTTAATTCGTATTTTTGTTTCATATCTACCATCGCCATTTTATATATTTACATCAGGATGATTTACTTCAAATCATGTTTAGATACTAAGTTTAGTATAATGTTATACTTTAATCTACAGAACAGTAGTCATTATAGTTGTTATAATTGATTAATTTTATTAGGCATCTTTAGAGATAATCTTTGTTTATTGGAATTTATCAAGCTTTGGTACTATTGCTCTTTTAGTCTTCAAGTTTAATTTAAATAGTTTAATCAAGATACTAGAAGGAAAACTTGAGTTATGATAAAGATCAGAAAGAATTCCAGGAAGTCAATCTTGTCTTTTTCTGTCTGTTGCTGTCAAATGTTAGTTAATTGTATTGTCTTTATTTTATGGTTTTTTGTTTTTTTTAAATATTTAATTAACTTTTAAAAAATTAATTGACAAAGTTTTCATAACTACACTTTATAGACCTACATACCTTTGTCACCACTGGAGGGAGTTCTGTATTTGCTTCCCTAAGAGTGGGAGAAAACCTACACACATGAGAAATGCATTAGAACAGAACAAAAACTCTTTATTGTACTCAGTGTCAAGTAAGCACAGTGTGTTGCCTGTTAAGTCTGGAATACTGAATTCAGGTTCCACACAGGTATTGGTAACCCAGCTGATTTATTTACAAGATTATACAGTACTTGACTTGCTGGCAAGGCTCCAGGCCTACCACAGGGCTCCTCCTAGGTCTTCAGGGAGTCTAGAGGCTGTGTTGTTCAGTTCATTGTATCAGAATACTACACAGGGGGCATCACAAGCAGAGCTCACAAAAGTTGCCTTTTTGGCAGGCCGATAAAGTATAGAGTAGCTGCAGATCTTGGGTGTGGGCGTGTCTGGTTAACCCTTTCCTTCCAAGCCCCATCTTCCCAAGGACCTTTTTTTGATTGGGGGACCTGAATCACCACCACCGCTGTCACCACCACCACCACCACCTGGTTTTCAATCATAGCCAGATATCTATACATAGGGGAAACACTTCTCTTCAGACTTGTCACTTTCCATATGAGAAAAGCAACAGAACTAAGAATGGAGCGGGTCTTCATGTACCAATTTAACACACCATTTAATGGGTGAATAGGGCTATCAGTGAAATTTAATGGGTGAACAGGGCTATCAGTGTTCTGTGACTGGTTGGAACAGCACCTTTCAGTTGAGAGGGGACTTCCAGGTATGGAATGGCTGACTGACATCTCTTTCATGGGGCTCCATGACAGAGAGAGCAACAGCAGTATTATTAGTGGTCTGGAAAGAGGATCCAACCAGTGATTTACCTCCTCAAACAATAGGGGACAGGGAGATTGCCCACAAAGGTCCAAAAACCTCACCAAGTTCTTGAGGATTGTGGCAGTTGGCCACAACTGATGTTGTGGGTATTGTGGGACAAATTCCATCAGCTCATCCCACTGCACACAAGCCTTTATGGTCACTCCATCAACAATTGTATTTTTTAAACTATCTTTGTAGCAATAATGGGATTGATGGGATGAAACGAAATCTTCAGTTCAGTGGTTGTCGTCACTCCCTAGGTGAGTGTTCTGCTTTTTGTATTACTGAGTAAGATTACTCAGTAAGGCAGTGAGGATTACTGCCAAGACATTAGGTACTGCTAGGTCCCACATACTGCTGAGCCATGTATCATCCATCCCAAACTAAAAGAAAAGAAATCTTCCAAAGATTGAGTCAGCTGGTTTCCTTGAGAATGAGACTTCCTCTAAATGTCTTGTATTCTGCACTCCCCCATTTACTCAGAGGACCTCCCAACCCTCCATAGCAGATTCTGGGCATCTGCAAGAGGTTGCCATGATGAATCAATTTTTGCAACAGTGGACATTCCATTGATGGATAGTCATTGCTGCATTTCGTCCATGGTGAAAGTTCTCATCCTAGTGGAGTTCTACTTTGTTCTTAAGTGCTTATGAATGGAACCAGGTTATCATACCTCTTTGTTCTCTGTCTTTGTTCTTTCTTGTTAATGTGATAAACGGTATCTCATTATCTGATAATCTTCACAATTATACAGGGACCTAGCACCATCTTATCTGGGAGACTTGTGTTTGGATTCCAGACAAGGAATTTTTTGTGACAGAGCAGAAACCTTGTATCCGGTCATCTGTCAAATGTGAATTGCTGCTACATGAACTATCAAACATTGCCTATTACCAGTTGTCAAACACTGGAACTAAATGGCATTGTCAAGTAGGAATTTCTACTGAAATTTCATGAAATGCAAAAAATTAAAGTCTACCCCCTCCCCCACAGAAAATATCTACTGAAAATTTTGCAAGCATTCACATTATCATAAAACACAGGACATCAACATCAGAAAGGCAGTTGAGCATTGTGGGAAATTCATTTATATAAGCTCTGGACAGCAAGAAATGCCCTTAAATGAGGAGAAGAGAGACTACACGAGGAGCCTTGGGCCTCCCCTCACTAGCCATTCTGGTTAAGATTCATGGCTGCCAAAATTTTTGTTGGGCAAACATCTGGAGGGTCAAATGCCTCTCATTCCTACTGTGGGAAGATGTGGTCAGGTAACTTTTCTCTAGCTTCTCCAATTCAAGTTTTATTCACAAGAGAATTACCTGAAATTGTTCCAACTCTTCAGAAAGGTTCGTAGGAGGAACTCAGACCCTTGACCTTCTTGTGATGCAGTTGGAATAATGATGTAAGTCCCAGGGCTCAAGTGAAAGCAATTAACAACATCTCTCTGTGGCAGAAGCCCAGAATTGTGAAGTGTGGTTTTACCCTTCGATACAATATACAAGAGGAAATGATCTAGCAAACTGAAGTAATTAACCACGAATGACATCCTCATCTAATTTATTTGTAGATGCTGTAGAATCATCAAAGTTTGAAATTGAATGAAGAAGAGTTTGCAGCCTTTTTCAAGATTACCTATCCTTCACCCCAAGTTAAACAATGAAAGAGTCAGTGGGGAGAATTTAAGGTCCCATAAAGGAATACAACAGCACAAACCTACATGGGCTTATCTAGAACAATGACAAGTTGAATACACTAGGGCATACTTCCAAGTAGATATGCATAGGACAAAACTTTAAATAATCTAGATTCCCTTGCCTCCAGTCCAGTGTAGCCACACAGGAGGGAAGGAGAGGCCACATATCACATTGAATTTAAAGTGACTTATCCCCAACGGGATAAGGTCACATTTAATTTTAAAAGCGGGTGCTATCACACATAGCTGCAGCTGGGCAAGTGCAACCTGTATTCAGCCTGGATCCCTATCCAGCTGGTTTTCAAAAAACAGGAACATGCCATGGCTTGGGTCCAACCTATCTCCGAGACTGCCTCTTTCCTTATAATCCACCCCATGCTCTCAGGTCCTCTGGGAGGAATTTGCTGTAGCCTATAAAAACTAGGCTGTCTGTGACCGCCCAGGGGACCTTTTCGGCTACCACTCCCAGATTATGGAATGGCCTGCTGGATGTGATCCATCAAATAACCAGCTTAAACAGCTTTTAAAAGGCTGTTTAGATGGATCTCTTCCTGAATAGATGCCCAGCCACCAGAAGAAAACCTAACTTGTTGTACCCTTCTTTTGCTGCAGTCACTGTTTGTATACTGTTTACTTTTAAATTATGTTTTATACCGTAAATTGTTTAATTGATTTTAAAGGGAGAGGGAATGGAGGATATTTAATGTATATTTTACTGTTGTAAGCTGCTCCAGTTGCATTGCGCAGAGGGGCGGGATAATAATAATAATACTAATTATTATTATTATTATTATTATTATTATTATTATTACTGAAAAGTGGCTGGATGGGCTGCATACAGGTTGCATTCACCTGTCTGCGGCTGTATACGATAACACCTGCTTTTAAAATTAAATGCAACTTAATCGCATTGGGGATAAATTGCTTTAAATTCAACGTGATAATATCCCTAAACTTTTCTCCAGAACCAGTTTGAGGACCAAAGGTAATTTAAGGCCCTACTCTCTGTCCACCCTCCCCTCCCTGATACAGTTTGAGCTTTTGTCATTATGGGGCCAGGTAGGACATTTTTCTCATTTCTATATGTTTATTTTTGTGCACCCCACACTGTTGATAGTGAACTGGGATAACTGGACAGGTTGGTGTCTTAGATAGGTGGTCACTTGACAGGTAGGGAGGGGAAATTAGGATTCTGTTGAGCATCTATGGTACCCCCCCTTGGGAGAAGGAGAGATCTATGGAATTGCCTCTTTTGGTCATGTGGGTAGGGAAAGAGATTTCCTTGGAGCTAGCCTGAGAAGTAAACCTTCAGTTTAAGTCCTGTGTCTTGGGGGAGGGAATTTCAGGCTGGCCTTCTAGATGCTGGCTGGTTGGGGAGCAACCCAGATTTTGGGTCTCCTCAAGGCTCAGATGCTTTACCCAAGGAAGGCTGCAGGGGAGGGCACCTCCCTCAGCTGCTCCAACAATAGACTGCTCCCCTCCCTTTTTGCAGTTTTCAAGAGGGATTAATAAATAGAAGAATTTAAATAAAATGGCCTATTTTACAACCCAGTGTATTGTGTCTGGTCTAGTTATTTCCCATGTTGGTCAGCAACCTACAAAAAACTCAGAATGATCACCAAGAGTGTTAGGAAGTCTTTTAGAGATTCTGTTTATATCTTTAGTAACCTTCTTGAACATAGAGAATCTTATATCCATTGTCATTAGAAAGTAACATACCCCATCTCATTTGTTGCTGTTCCAATATTTTCATCAAGATATAACAATAAATAAAACGCAACAGCTATTACTGTGGTGACATATAAAGGCAGCATAATAAAAAACCCTGACTAAACATATTCTTACAAATACACTGGAGTGTATAAATCCCATTTAGAATGCTTACACACAGTGGCACAATAATTTATGAGCCGTGCCTTTTAGAAGGGGGAAAAGAGACTATAAACTGTTATCTTGCAAAAATATGAAAAAGGAGAATTTTAAAGGGGTCCATAAGAAGTGTTTGAATTTTAAAATATCAAGCCTTAAAACGTCAACAAATCTAAATGGAAACAACTTGTTTGAAGCTAATGACATCTTACATGTGTTTCTTTTGTCCTAGACAGTCAGAATAATGTTATAATGCCAGAAATGTTTTTAATTGGTCACCTTATTTTTTTTATAATATGATTTAATTTGTATAACTGTTGTTAGAAACAGAAATCTCTTCTATAAGACCATTGCATTGATATTTGACAGTAATGCACAAAATTATGTTTTTATTCTCACTCCACCAAAGCCCATCAATTAAATCTATATGTTTGGGATTCTGTAGGCAAGATTCTAAAAGCAGAATTTTAACAGGATAAAAGCATTTTTGGAAGGTACTTAATGTATGATATCATGTCCATCCTGCTGCTGCCTTGCATTCAATTTGTTACTGTTGTGCACTTTTTCATTGACTGTCAAAACCCATCAATAAGCCCTCAGTCATATTGCTACTCCATTACTGTCTTTGTGTGATAGCTCTCTTCTGGGGCAGCTCCACTTCCCAGGCATTCATGTGGTGTGAGTAGATGATGATTCTGCTCCTCCTCACCTCTGCCCTCTACCCCTCACAGTGATCCCAGCTGCTAACACTTATCCAAGCCAGTTGCTGTTTGCTTTTGAAAGGTGTTAGCAGTTGGGATCATTTGCCCTCCTCACTTTTTTCTCTTCCCCTCATCCTTGTTGCCCCATTTCCCTATCCCACACTCCCTGCTGACTTCCCACCACCACATGATCTCCCTTCTCCTCCTCCCTGACACCTCCCTCCGTGATCAGATCTCCCTTCCCCACACCCCCGCTGTCCCCCCCCCCCCCCTTCCTCATGCCCCTATCACCCCCACTGCCTGATATGCCTTCCCTGCACCTCTGCCACCCCACCACCTGATCTGTCTTCCCTGCACCTCCCACTGACCCCTAACAATTTCCCCTGCTCCCCTGACACTCCCCATTGCCTGATCTGTCTCCTCCCATCTGCACACCCTAAGTAGAGCAATAACAGGGAGGAAAGAGGCACTGCAAATATTGACACACTGTATAGTGTAGCATCATATTGGTACTGAAACAGAGATGTGATAAAGATTGCTTCAATACCAGTATGGTACAATTCAAAGATATAGCTGTGTTAGTCTGTAGAAACAATATGTAGAGAGATCTTGTAGCACCTTTGAGACTAACTGAAAGAAAAAAAATTGGAAGCATGGGCTTTTGGAGAGTTCAGTCTACTTCCTCAGATGTCTACTCTGCTTAGGAATAAGAATAGAATACTCTTGGACTTTTCATTATTAGTCCTTGTATACCATACTGTTAGTAAGATACACTATAAGTAAATATTTAAAGGACAAGGCTGTAAAACTAACATTATATTAATTATATGGAAACTAACTGGCCAACACCTTTGTTAGCTTGTATTAAACACTGACCTCATTCATAAAAGGTAGCCAATAATTCAATGAAAGAAAATAAAAAAACAAATAACATACCTCTGGCCCAACCTGAAATGGAGAGAAGAAAAGTATAATAATAAATATCTACACCAATGGTATTATACCCAGAGATTACTTATTTGTTTATTACTGCAATTACATCCTGCCTTTCTCCCAAAATCAAATCCAAGGTAATACCCAAGGCAGATATCAGAACCTATGCATTAATATTAAATAGGTTAAATTATTTGAGGGGCAAGCCATTTCAGCTAGACTGTAAAATATCCTTTTGCTTGTACATCTTCTGCCTAAACAGATTGGTCACATCATCAGTTTTAGGATACTCAGACAAGGGCCTCCATCCTACATTCCTTCAGCATACCATAAATATCTGCATGCAGACCATTCCCACCCCCAATGTACTGGCAACCCATGAAACCATTCCACATGGCTATTGCATACTTTCATGGTGAGCAGGCAGGGGTGCATGGCTACATCCCCATAGCCAGATGTGAAATTATGACATCAGCACTGATATCCATCAGGGTCCTCTGGGGTCTCAGTGCTGATGTGATCATTTCACATCTGGCTATAGGTGTATAGCCAGACAGTTTTCCCAAGTCTGCCTCCTCTCTTGCAAACCACAGAATGGCCATGGGGTCTTATCAGTAAGTTAGGGGGCCTTTGTTCACCATGAAAGGAAGAAGCCAATACCAACACATGCCACACTCAAAAAAGGACATCTGCATGCATAAGGGAAACTGATGTATGCATGTGTCCGTAAGAGAATTCTGACCTTGGACTGTAACATTTTTAAAAAAATAGTTCTTACCCCAGTGGTAAGTGTGAATTGTAATACATTTTAGTGTGGGTACCCCCCCCCAATTTTAAAGAGCTCCTGAGACCCTTGCCATGGAATATTTACAAAGATGCCATTAGCAGTAAGCATCCTTTTAGTGGATAGTCCATTTAAGATCTAATTAAAAACACACATTTCAAATCTGTGCTTAATGAATAAATTAACCATATTGATTACTCAATTAATTATTTTAGTGCTAATTATAACTCTCTTGGATCAGATAGTGTTTCCTGTTTACTCTGTGCAGGTTTGTTTTCTTGTCATCTCTGCTCCATGACTAGAATCTCACAACAGTATTTCGTATACAAAACTACATGTCTGTGGCAGTACCTTTGTCACACAAGAAAGACACATCATTGCAAACACCTAAACCACTGCCTACACTCATGCAATTATTTCTAGATATGTTTTGGATGTTTTCTATCTTCTTTATCATAGATAGGCAAAGTATGACCATAGGGTAGCATTTGCCCTCCAGGACTGTGCCTCTGTGCCCCCCCAAGTGCTCTCAAGGGTGGCAATTCTGCCATGTTTTTTAGAACTATGTTAGGCTTAGGAGAGGTCTGCTTTAAAAAATCAGGAAGTGAACCAGAAGTGACTTTTTATTTTATTTTATTTCTATGCTGTCTTTCTCCCAAAAAGGGATTCAAGGCAGTTCACAATATAGAAACATTTACAGCGCTTTATAAATAAAGGTTAATAATAATAATAATAATAATAATAATAATAATAATAATAATAATAATAATAATAATAATAGACTTCCAGGTCATTTCCTATTATGAAAAATCCTAGGGGTGGTCAAAATGGGAAATGCATTCTAAGCTCCCTTGGAGCTTCAGGAGGAATTTTTTCCAGGTTGTGTGTGTGTGTTGGGGGGGGGGAGTAGTTCTCCTGGGGGATCAATGCAGCCTCTTGGCAGGCCTTTCCTACATTCTCCATCCTTTTCTCTCTGAGCTCCCCCTACTCCATCAGATGCTGTTTCCAGAAGGCGCTATTTTCAAAAGAAAGGGCACTTCAGAGGTAGCAACAACAATAGCAATGTTCAAATGTAAAATCTTTCAAAACTTCAGAATTATTGCTTTTCAATTTCAAACATTTTTCAACAAAAAGAATTTTATTTTTTTCTCCCTGCTGAGTGAGATTATGAGAGTTTTGTGCATTTATTATTACTTTTGCAAACATTTCCTTTGCACAAAGACAGATTTTTTTGTGCAAAAAGCATTTTTTTCAAAGAAAAAGTTTCTTTGAAAGTCCTGTAATGTACAAAATGATCTGTTCACCATTATTTTCCTTTTGATTTATTGAGACACTATGTCTGGTCAGGGACAACAAAATTTGTTAGTATTCTTTACATTTCTAGTATCATTTCATAGCCTTTGAATTTTGAATTACAACACCAAACAGAGCATTCTGAAAACGAGCGTATGGCTTAAGTCTCATCAAATTTAATTTTCTATTGGTTGAAGTGTAACTATCTGTAACTCTAATAGCATTCTTTTCCTTTTTTAAAATGAAAGTAGCAACTAATTAATATGTCTGGAACATAATGCTGTTCATGCCTAAAGGAGAACATTTGCCATTTGACCTGACAGCAATGGTGATGAAAAACAGAAAAATCTGGAGATGAAAAATAGGGCAGCCATAATTATTCTGCAACTGCAACCTTCATGATAACTAATGTGATGCCAAAGGGAGGTAAACTTTAATAATGAAACTAGTTACTCTGCCAGAGGGGTGGGAATCATGCAGGCACCAGTTGTTGTTGAACTGCAACTCCTACCATCCCTTACTACTGTAGAGCTACATCTGAATAAGTACCATCAACATTACCATTGCCAACATCACCATCATTATTGCTGCCATCATTATTTCTGGCTTCTATAAAGAAAGACTTTATATGAGATAATCTTTAAATGGTTGCAAGAGAGGAAGGGAAAGAGAGAATAGCAGGTTTGTCACATTTCACTGTGACCTGAAGAAGGGGAAAGAGATACTGTATGTGTAAAAAGCTTAACTAGTATTACTTACCTTGACAATCACAAAGCCAATGTGCACCTTGCCTGTATCATTTTCAGGATCCTGTGACAGTGCTACCACAAGATTGTAGTTCTTCATCTTAGACTCTGGCACCTGGATGAAATACTGAGGGTGTCTGGAAAGGGCATCTGTTGTGAGAATGATGATTTTTATTATCAGGTATGTGTAACCTAGCTTGCATTTGTCAAGGCCTCCTTTCTCATCTCTTTATTTTCAATGCTCCACTCTACTCACTGACACTGATGCCATGCTGGCCAGTGAATTCCATTTCAATGATGCAGGGAATTCACCCTTGCTTGTAGTCTGTACATTAAAGGAGCCACCCAAGTGGTGTGTGTGTGTGCGTGCGTGCGCGCGCGTGCGCATGCATACGTATGTATATGTGTTTGTGCTTTTAAGTCTCCTGTTAAACTATGGAAGGTTCTGGGTAGAAGAGCAAGGATAATAACGAGTAAGGAAAATAAACATATGAGGTAAAGTTGAAGGTACTGGGTGTGTCCAGCTTGGTGAAGAGAAGACTGAGGGTTGACCTGATAATATTCTTTAAATACCTCAAGGACTGTCACAGAGAAAAGGGGGCAGTCCCGTTCTCTGCTGCCTCAGAGGTTAGACCAGGTGTAATGGTTTGAAGTTACAGGAGGGTAGATTTCAGCTGAACATTACAAAGAACCTCTTGACATTAAGAGCAATTTGACAATAGAGCTAATTGCCTAGGTCAGTGGTAGGGTCTTTTTCTCTGGGTGTTTTCAAAAGAAGGGGCACCTATTTGCTGGGGATACTTTAATTACAGGTCCTACACAGAGCAGTGCCTCAGTGGCACATGAGGCTTCTTCTAACTCTATGATTCTATGATTCTGTGTACAAAGCAAGTCTTCTATTGCTGAGCTGCTGGTCCTTTCCTCAAAATAGGATCCTGTCTGCACTGGTCAGGTTATTCTGGGTGCAGCCCTCTGTTCTAATATCGAGGGCCTCTTTGCATGTAAATCCTGCGGTGACACCCGGCATGGTCACCACTATAGTAAGTCCCTGACTTCTGAGGTCAGAACAAGGGGCCCAGCTTCAATTACACAGCCAAATGCCTTGTTCTGTTCTCAGAGCAAAGCAATTTCTTGTGGCAGAGATAGCCGCAGCAGGTGGCAGAGCAGGATGGCTGTGTGAACAGCTGTCTGGCATCTGAACCCATTGCTCTGGATCTTCCAGGAACTTGGGACTTTTCAAAATCCTTGCTAAGAGGTTTATACCCTGGGTTTCATGCTGAATGGACCAGACATTGGAGATTATCACATTAGCTTCGCTGCCAGGATAAACCAGGATATCTCTTTCTTAAGGCAGATCTTATCTCATTCACCCATTGCCATGCAGCATGGAACCTGGGTTTCTCTCATAGCTTTTCAAGAACGGAATTTTCCTGTTCTTGTAGAGATGCAGGACAAGCCCAGAAAAGCCCAGGTTTCATATGGACTGCATACTGCCTGGCAATGGGGGAATGCAATAAGATCTGCCTTAAGAAAGTTACATCCCATATCTATCCTGGCAGTGAGGCTAATGCGATAATCTCCATCATCAGGTCTGTTCAAACCAGACTAGGGGATTGGGCCCTGCATCATCAAGTCTCCCCACTGAGAGATGATGGAGGGAGGCCAGTTTACTTAGCCCATGCAGGCAGGGCCTAACTCCCAGTGAATTCAAGGGGATTTCAATCTGGGTTGATATGTACAGTTGTCCTTCCATTTTCATGGGGGATCCATTCCACACCCACCCACCCCATGAAAATAAAAATTTGCAAATATTCAAGCCCAATTGGCTTGAATGTGCGCGCACACCATTCTAACCCTCCCTGCTTGTCGGTCCATGAAGGGCCAAGACTGTGGACTCGAAGTCCTTGAAAATGGAGGGGTGATTGTATAGGATTGCACATGGTGTATATCTGATCATTTATTTTCAGTCAAGCATCTCTAGAATTTCATAGAATGAGACTGAAAAAGGAGGTCCCTGATTCAAATTTTGACTTTCCAATAAATTAATTACCTGACTGGAGAATAAAGTATAATTAAAAAAACAAGATTTAGGAATCCAGTGTGTCTGGAAACACCAGACCATTTATATGGAGGCCCTACCAACACCAGATACAGAATATGTTTGGAACACCATGAACTCAGAGAAAATATGTCAGCTCTCATTCTGATTAAATAAAATGCAATCAACTGTCAGTCTGCAGACTTCTCATATAGCCTTAATATTACTAAGCAACAATTGACTCTTCTTACAGAAAGGGGCTAAGCATATCAGATCTTCACCTAAGTAAGGACTGGGATCACCGAGGAGAGAAAGGACAATAATATAAATAAATAAAGTTATTTGTTGATTTCAGTGGGCTTAAGCATCCTAACTGTGTGCCAGTTTAATCTGTTATTTCAAGGTTGAGGACTGGTAATGAAAATGGAATCTGTGATTGTGCTGTATGCCCTGTTGCTGAACCTAGAGCACAGTTGTAATAACTACAGTTCTTGGCTTCTGTCTCAACTCTGCACTTCTGAAATAATTTTGGAGTCCCTCTAAAATAGACCCATTGGTTCAATGGGATTTAGCTATGTGTTGACTTATAGAATCATAGAATCATAGAATCATAGAGTTGGAAGAGACCACTAGGGCCATCCAGTCCAACCCCCTGCCTTGCAGGAAATCACAATCAAAGCATCCCCGACAGATGGCCGTCCAGCCTCTGTTTGAAGACCTCTAAGGAAGGAGACTCCACTACGTTCCGAGGCAGTGTGTTCCACTGTCAAACAGCCCTTACTGTCAGGAAGTTCCTCCTGATGTTGAAGTGGAATCTCTTTTCCTGGAGCTTGCATCCATTGTTCCGGGTCCTAGTCTCTGGAGCAGCAGAAAACAAGCTTGCTCCCTCCTCAATATGACATCCCTTCAAATATTTAAACAGGGCGATCATATCACCTCTTAACCTTCTTTTCTCCAGGCTAAACATCCCCAGCTCCCTAAGTTATTCCTCATAGGGCTTGGTTTTCAGACCTTTCACCATTTTAGTCGCCCTCCTTTGGACACGCTCCAGTTTCTCAACATCCTTTTTAAATTGTGGTGCCCAGAACTGGACACAATATTCCATGTGGGGTCTGACCAAAGCAGAATAAAATGGCACTATTACTTCCCTTGATCTAGACACTATACTTCTATTGATGCAACCTTGTTGGTGGTGTTGTTTCCAACCCTAAGCCTATCTTAGGGTTTTCTTGGCAAGTTTCTCCAGAAGTGGTTTGCCTTTGCCATTGCCAACCTCTCTGGCTGAAAGAGTGTGACTTACCCAACATCACCCAGTGGGTCTCTATGGCCAATCAGGGATTCGAACTTTGGTCTCCCACAGTCCTAGTCCAATGCTCAAACCACTACACCACTCTGGCTCTCAAGATGTGTTGTCTCACTATTCAACAACTCATTGAATGGATCTACTCTAGTTGGGACTAACCAACAGGATTCCAGTTCCCATCTGGAAAAGGAAATGTTGGAGTATGTGTTTAAAAGTTAAGCAGGATCATGGGAGCTGCAGCATGTTAATTCCACAGATGTGTATGTCAACAGAACAATTAAACAGAGCAAATTTATTGCCCAATCGGTTTTTCTACTGAGCTTTAAAAGATCAAATAATTCTGTCAGGATGGCAGTCATAAATTCTAACTCTGTCTATTGTGTCAAATGCCTTCAAGTCACTTCCAACGTATGGTGGCTCTATCGTAGGACTTTCTTCACAAGATTTATTCAGATGAGATTTGCCATTGCTTTTCTTTTAGGGTGAGAAAGTGTGACTTGCCCAAGGTCATCCGTGAATTCCCATGGCTGAGTGGGGATTGGCAGTTATTTGTGTAACATTCAAGTCACTACACCACATTAGCTCCAACAGCTGGTCTATTGACTTGCAAAATCAAGAGCTATCTTTTTTTTCTTTCTATCTGTGAACTTGTAGCCTTGTGCTATGCACTGGTTAAATAGTAGTGGTATGAGGATAGAAAAAAAAAAACATCAGCACACATTAAACCTTACTTTCCCATTTCAGATTATTAGAATAGTTTATTAGTTGGAAATATATTGATTAAAACATGGTTAGGGAAATGTCTGGGAGGACAGGATACTTTTTACCTTCATAATAAGCACTTCTTCCTAGAGAGGGTCCTGTGAACCTATTGGAATGTATATCCACAGACCAAGTGGTGTTTCCCTGTTCTCCGCAGTCCAGGAATGTTGGCACATTATTGCAGACAATCAGGAATGAAAAGTTTTCTTTGAAATCTTTATACGATATCCTGATTTTAAAAAATAACATGTTTATTCCAGTTAAATATGCAGTTGTTGCCAAGTAATTAATTCTACCATTGGTTTGAATTTTTAGGGAAGCCCAGATAAATTACTCGAGGAGCATATTTTGCAATCTCTGTTTTATAATGCCTAAAAAGATTCCATCACATTTTTTCAACCCTAGTCTGCAGACATGTAGACATGAAATGAAGAATTTGTAGGATTCTGACAAACTATTTTGAAAAGACCATTGGAAGTTGCTTGTTGTGGCCATAATGTTTCTACAGAGTTTCTTCCAAGTCCTGCTGCAAGCTTATCTTTAATATATATATATATATATATATATATATATATATATATACACACACACACACACACACACACACACACCATCCCTACCTCATTTATTTGTACACCTTTAATATGACAAATAACTCACTAAAATCTCTCTCTCTCTCCCTCTCTGTGTTCACAAAATTTCCAAAATTTGGAAGAATGGCCATGCTAACTGATGGCTTCTTGGAGTTATAGTTTCAAAGCTCTGATCATTCCTAGGAAGGGAGGGATTAAGCTGTCTATTATGTTTTCTTCCCATTTGAATTTTTAAAAACGTAAGTATCTTCTATCACTCTTATGGGAAAACATGACAATTTTGGTAGGTTCTTCCATATAAAAAAATAAACTGAACAAAATTCTTACCCATCCCCATTTCTAAGCTTGAGGTCTCAACTATATTACAATGAGAAAACAAATTTTATAATGGTTATCATACCAGAACTCGCCATCATCCTTCGCCTCATAGAGTTTTTTCTTGTATGCTATTGGGACTTGATCCCACTCTACAGACCTGTAAAAAGGGCACAACCATGAACACCATTGAAATATATGAAATATACATATAAACATTTCATATATGAATGTTTTCAAGCAATTTTCATTACTATAATGCATCTTTCTATGATTTTTTCTTTTTACAAATAGATGTGTGTGTGTTTTGTATGCATTTCTTGACTGGAGAACTGCATCTGAACATAGGCCAAACAAGAAAGGAGGAGGAATAGCACTATATGTCAGAGATATTTACACCAGTGAAGAGATCCAGGACATCAATCATAGAAGCCAGGTGGAGAGCATCTGGGTAAAAATTAAAGGGGAGGGAAACAACAAGGATGTTACGGTGGGAGTCTACTACAGACCCCCAAGTCAGACTGAGGAATTGGATGATATCTTTCTAGAACAGATGACCACACTGTCAGAAAAGAGAGATGTAGTAGTGATGGGCGACTTCAACTATCCTGATATTTGCTGGAAGTCAAACTCAGCAAAATCCTCAAGGCCTAGCAAATTCCTCACTTGCCTGGAAGACAATTTCATGGTCCAAAAGGTGGAAGAGGCAACAAGGGGGTCAGCTATTTTAGATCTGATCCTAACCAACAAGGATGACTTGGTTAATGGGGTGCAAGTGGTGGGATCATTAGGTGGAAGTGACCATGTTCTCCTGGAGTTTGTAATACAGTGGAAAGGAGAAGCCAGGCATAGTCAGACACACATCCTAGACTTTAGGAGAGCGGATTTCAGTAAACTTAGAGAAGTATTGAGGGCAATTCCATGGTCAGAAATACTAAAAGATAAAGGAGTTCAGGACGGATGGGACTTTCTCAAAAGGGAGATACTGAAGGCTCAATTTCAAACAGTTCCAGTGAGAAAGAAAAACGGGAGGTGTCTCAAGAAACCAGGATGGATGACTAAGGAACTTTCAACCGAGCTAAGTTTGAAACGGAAGATGTATAAGAAATGGAAAAAGGGGGAAATCACAAAAAAGGAATTCAAAGAAATAGCAGGCATGTGTAGGGGTAAAGTCAGAAAAGCTAAAGCGCAGAATGAACTCAGGCTTGCTAGAGAGGTTAAGAACAATAAAAAGGGCTTTTTTGGATATGTCCGCAGCAAAAGGAAGAAGAAGGAAACAGTAGGGCCACTGCGTGGAGAAGATGGCAAAATGCTAACAGAAGACAGAGAAAAGGCAGAATTACTCAACACCTTCTTTGCCTCAGTCTTCTCAGAAAAGGCAAAGGGTGCTTAACCTGAGGATAATGGAGCAGAGGACAGAATAGGGGAATTTCAGCACAGAATAAGTAAAGAGATAGTAGAGGAACACCTTATTAATCTAAATGAATTTAAGTCTCCGGGACCAGATGAACTCCATCCAAGGGTATTAAAAGAACTGGCAAATGTAATATCGGAGCCATTGGCAATAATCTTTGAAAACTCCTGGAAAACAGGAGAGATCCCAGCAGACTGGCGGAGGGCAAACGTTGTCCCCATCTTCAAAAAGGGGAAAAAAGAGGATCCCAACAATTATCGTCCAGTTAGTCTGACATCAGTACTAGGAAAGATTCTGGAGCAGATCATTAAGCAGAGAGTCTGTGAACATCTAGAAGGCAATGCCATAATCACAAAAAGTCAACATGGGTTTCAGAGAAACAAGTCATGCCAGACAAACCTAATCTCTTTCTTTGATAAAATTACCAGCTTGGTAGATGAAGGAAATGCTGTGGATATAGTATATCTTGATTTCAGTAAGGCCTTTGACAAGGTTTCCCATGACATTCTTGCAAACAAGCTTGTAAAATGTGGGCTAGACAAAGGAACTGTTACATGGATCTGTAATTGGTTGACCGGCCAAACCCAAAGGGTGCTCAACAATGGCTCCTTTTCATCCTGGAGAAAAGTGACCAGTGGGGTCCCACAGGGCTCTGTCCAGGGCCCAGTGCTATTCAACATCTTTATCAATGACCTGGATGACAGAATTGGGAGCATACTTATCAAATTTGCAGATGACACCAAATTAGGAGGAATAGCTAATACCCCAGAGGACAGGATCAAGATTCAAAATGACCTGAATAGACTAGAAAGCTGGGCCAAAGCTAACAAAATGAAATTCAACACGGAGAAATGTAAGGTATTGCACTTAGGGCGGAAAAATAAAATGCACAGATATAGGATGGGTGACACCTGGCTGAATGAAACTACGTGTGAAAGGGATCTAGGAGTCCAAGTCGACCACAAGTTGAACATGAGTGAACAGTGTGATGCGGCAGCTAAAAAGGCCAATGCTATTTTAGGCTGCATCAATAGAAGTATAGTGTCTAGATCAAGAGAAGTAATAGTGCCACTGTATTCTGCTCTGGTCAGGCCCCACCTAGAATATTGTGTCCAGTTCTGGGCACCACAATTCAGAAAAGACATTGAGAAACTGGAGCGTGTCCAAAGGAGGGCGACAAAAATGGTGAAGGGTCTGGAAACCATGCCTATGAGGAACGACTTAGGGAGATGGGGATGTTTAGCCTGGAGAAAAGAAGGTTAAGAGGTGATATGATAGCCCTGTTTAAATATTTGAAAGGATGTCATATTGAAGAGGGAGCAAGCTTGTTTTCTGCTGCTCCAGAGAACAGGACCCGGAACAATGGATGCAAGCTACAGGAAAAGAGATTCCACCTGAACATTAGGAGGAACTTCCTGACAGTAAGGGCTGTTTGACAGTGGAATGCACTCCCTCGGAGGGTGATAGAGTCTCCTTCCTTGGAGGTCTTTAAACAGAGGCTGGATGGCCATCTGTCAGGGATGCTTTGATTTGGATTTCCTGCATGGCAGGGGGTTGGACTGGATGGCCCTTGTGGTCTCTTCCAACTCTACGATTCTATGATTCTATGATTTGGATAAGTGCTAATAAAGAAGGATAAGTTTGTTTTAGTTCATGCATTAGTTCAGAAAGGGTTACATTAAGCCTATAGGTTAAAATAAGGCTTTTTAATTCATATTAAAATTAAGAATGAGTGAACTTCTTTGCCATCCCTACTTGTTTCTTATAATGTGTAGTGTGAAGTATGTAATCAAAAGTAATTCAGCCATAAGTTTATCACTGATTGATTTAAACTGAACTTGTTGTGAGTAAAAAAAAATCCAACAAAACTTTCCATTTTTATATGCTGAGTGTGTGCATTTGCTACTAAGTTTAGGTCCAACAGTGAGCAATAGCAATGTTTTGATGGTTATCAACATTCTTGCAAGGCACCTTTAGTACAGAAATAATTCTTTATATCTCTCCCTGCTGATACTGGCTCTATGAAGTTTCACCACACAGATTTTGTAAACTATCTCAGACAGTTAATTCCCAAGCTGTAGTTTTATAATTAAGTGATAATTGTGTTGTCTGCACAGCATTAACTAAGCATGAATCAATAATTGTATTGATCCATACAACTTAGGGCTGTTCCACCAAACTTTTACCTGCATCCAGATTGGATTTCCAACTTTTCAAAAAACAAAACAAAACAAAACAATGCTCAGAAAATTCTGTTGCTGTTAGTGAGGTTTCAGATAAATCTGTATATAAATATTAAGCTATATAGTATCAACATAATACAAGGCTACCCATATGGGTTTCAAGCTTGAAACAGGTTTGATTCCACCACCCCATTGCTGAAGGTTCTTTGCTGCTTGCTAGCTGACTTAGGATACTACTACACAGGGGTTTGAAGCTGCAATTACAATCAGAAAGTAGTGCCTTTGGCAATACTTATAGCAAAATGTTGCCTATAAACTATAGCTGCTGTGTCTCCAAAGCATGGTTAGAGTGTCCCTTTTCATTGACAGGGAAAACTATCAATAAGCTACCAATCACACTTCAGTGCCATTAGTCTTCAAGCGTGAAACAACACTGCCATGGCAGTTCCATAATGGCAGTCCCATGGTTTCAATGCTTCCTTCTGTGCCCCCCCCCCCACTCTTCCCAAGGAGACTGATTTCCTCCCGCCTCCATTTCTTTTCTTTTCAAAATTCACATTAGGGTTTTATGGAGAGATGTGATAATGACTGCTCTGAAACCAGTATATGTTTCCATTTTTATTAACTAACACATTTGTGGTAAGAACAAAGCTCACATGGCAATGTCTTTATATCAAGCTGAAGTTCCTCCATGTTTACTGTTATGATTACTTATACTACCCAGACAACATCCAAAATCCACAAAACAGCAATGCCTTTATTGGACCAACCAAAAATGTACAAAATTTGTTATGCAAGCTTTCAAAGCATAACTGTTTTTTTCATCAAGCGAAGGTGTTAAAAATCATACAAAAGAAGGGGGGAAATGACGATGTTAGAGTCACAAGCCTACATTCAATCATGATGTTGTTTTTCTTGTTTTCAGTTTTGATGGCCTGGAGGGATATCAATGCAGGCAGAGATCAAGCCTCTCTTTAGCCATGTGGCTCTTGAAAACAAAGAGTCGTAAAATCCAGGCAATAAAATTTGAACTCTATTAGCAACAAAAAAAGTAACTTTCCTTGATATCTGGGCTGTTTCTGTCCTGGGGGAGGCTACCCACCCCTTTCTTAGTCAAATAACAATGAATTTGTCAAAACGTCTCTGTACTGTTGCAATCCCAATTTTCAATATATATATATCCCTTTTGTTGGTGATAAAAACCTCAAATACTTTGCTCCCAGTCCCTTGACTCATTCTTCTTAGGATTTGGGATTTGAGGATATTGCAAAATTTCCCTGTTGTGGCTAAAATACCCAATAAAATATCACTATTTTGTGGATTTTGGATGTTGATTTTGCTGTATAGTCAATATGGCTACCCCTGGATAGGCTTCCCAATACTGTAAATGTCAGTACAGTATTGGCACGTAGGTGTATTACATCAACACTCTCCTTAAGTATACCTTAGGACCTGAAATTTCAGAAAATGTTATAATGGGAGAATAAACATATGGTTTTATAATCATTTATGCTAATTGTTTATATAAAATAATCAGTAAAATACTTTCAAACCCACTAAGGAGGATCATTATCTCACGTAGATTTTTACATGATCTAGGTTCATGGTTTCTAAGAAGAACTTATATATCTCTGAAACAACTTCTGTAGAGGAACTTTTATAACTCTTTAGTGGATGTTTCCAAATATTAATTATATAATACAGATATTACTGTCTAGGCATCTTGCCATCTCTCATCTGCTGAGGAAAGAATACATCTCAAGCTGGTGTTTTACTCCCACCTTTTATTTTAATCAGCATTGTTTAAGTTTTACCTTGTCTAAACACTTCATTTAGTGTCATATCAGATTGAGAGGGATAGCTCTCTCTGTTTCTGGCACTGGTGGCGCAGTGGTTAAATGCCTGTACTGCAGCCATTTACTCAAAACCACAAGGTTGTGAGTTCAAGACCAGCAAAAGGGCCCAAGCTCGACTCAGGCTTGCATCCTTCCGAGGTCGCTAAAATGAGTACCCAGACTGTTGGGGGCAAATTAGCTTACTTGCTAATTAGCTTACTTGCTGTTCACCGCTATGATCTTTGGAATAGCGGTATATAAATAAAACAAATTATTAATTAAATTACTACTCAAACTAGGAACACTGTAGGCAGCATACATGAAGTCTCTGGAAGCAATCATGAAATTGCTTGCCTCTGCTTATCCTGAGATCAGCTTTATCTAACTTCCAACCAGATTGTTGACATTTTCCAACCCATAATTTTACAGGATTCAAACCAAGCTTCCTTCCAGATATCTGCTGATTTTACTTATCTACTAATGAGAGATTAATTTTCACCAAAGGTCTCTCTTGATCTGGCTATCTGCTATCGAGTAGATTTAAAAATAATAATAATAATGGCCTACTTCAGAGACTAAAAATAGCAAAATCTATCTTTCCAGTCTGCAACATAGTAAAATTTTTTAGCTCTTTAGTTTCTGCATGAATGAGTCACAAATCCATTGTGTTATTTTACATCTTACTGAGTTCAATATGTACATGCTTAAATCCCTCCTAATGAAATCAATATGAGATAAAAGGCACTAAATGTATGGGTCATGGCTGAGTCTCATGAAATGTTAATACATGCAAGGAAGGAATGTTCTATCTGCAGTATAAGAAAAGGGAAATATAATACCAGCAACCAGGACCAGATCTTAAACCATTTAATCTGAAATTTTGCCAATGCTGGAAGGGGTATCGAAGAAGGCAGCAGTAGTAGCAGCAGTTTAGGTTTTTGTGGTGGCTGTCGATCTCTCCTTGCCTTCTCCCTTCCCCACCAAGCTGGGGGGATAACAACTGGAAGAAGTGCTGGGAAGACATCTGCTGATTCAGCTATTTTTATATCACTTAAGGAGAGCCTTTGGATTAGACTTCAAATAGAAAGATATAGCATTAAATACCAAAGTCAGATTAATTGAGGAAAATGCTCAAGAGTTCTGTGGGCACCATGGACCACCAAAAAGACAAATAAATAGGTCAGGTACAAATTAAATATAATGCTCAGAAAAACATTATAATCATTTCCAGTGAGTCATGTTATCTCATGGTCTTTCCAAAGACACTTCCTAGGAGTGTAGTGGAGTCTCCCTCCTTGGAGGTCTTCAAACGGAGGCTGGATGGCCATCTGTCGGGAATGCTTTGATCTGGATTTCCTGCATGGCAGGGGGTTGGACTGGATGGCCCTTACGGTCTCTTCCAACTCTATGATTCGAAGCCTGAATTCTCACTGGGAGCCAAAATGACTAAGGCTATCATTCTTTGGAAAGACCATGAGATAACATGACTCACTGGAAATGATTATAATGTTCAGAAAAACAGAAGGCAATAGGAAAAGAGAAAGACCACTTTACAGGTGAAGCAATTCAGTCACAGAAGCCCTGGCCCCAAGTTTGCAAGACTGAATGAGGGATATTGTTGATTAGGGTTCATAGACTTAAAGGGTTACAAGAAGTCAAAGTTGACCTGATGGAAAATACCAGCAAATTTAGACTTCTAAAAGCTTGGTCCATTCTGGGTGGGGCTAATGAATGTTACAGATTAAAAAAAAACCTATAGAAAGACCAATAAGGAAAGTACTTTTGGTGATGTATAGAGTTCTGCAGGATCACTGCAGCAAACAAGTTGCACAGCACTGCTATGCAGGAAAAAAAGAGCACCCAGAAGTGACTCCTTTTTCTGGTGCTGCTGCGATGCAGCACAGCACCAGAGATGTCGCAATGATGTCTCAGCTGCGCCGCCCTGTTTGGAAGCAGTGTAGCTGTGATGTCATCATTACGTGCCCTGTCTGGTGGATGTGCTGCAGCTGCAGTGCCCTCGTCACATGCAAGGGTTGCCTGGTGCTCTGCCCACCAGGCAACCCTCACATGTGATGAGGACACCGCAAAGGCCTGTCTGTTCTGGGCCTTAGATTAATTAAATAAAGAAAGTAAAAAAGAAGGCACTCAGTCTCAACTAGATTGGATTGATTATGAATATATAGAACTGAAACATGGACTGCATCTTCACTGAAGAAATAATCCAATTTGACATTGCTTTAACTGCTATGGCTCAATGCAATGAAATTCTGGGATTTGTAATTTTGTGGGGCACCAGATGTCTCTGACAGAGAAGGCTAAATGTCTCACAAAACTACAATTCCCAGAATTTCATAGCATTGAGCCATGACAGTTAAAGTGGTGTCAAACTAGATTATTTCTGCAGTGCATATGCAGCCATAGAAACATTTGGCTGATAGGCCCTTGCAAAGTATTACTCTGAACTCTTTATATTCCAGTTGTTGTTGAACATTCTCACCCCAATATCCCCAAGAATTCATCCTTCTTGTAAAATAAAATCTAAAATGTTATACCGATCACTCCAAGCTCCTTTCCATTCCGTATCACCATATGGATTCCAAAGTCTGACTAAGCTTTCTTTCCTATTCATGTACGGAACCTATTCAGAAGAAAGAACAAGGCACAATTACAACTTTGCATGCTTATGTTGTTGACTGGAAAAGAGATAGGTAGATGCATTTGCTTGAATACGTAAAGTATACTTTTATACTTTATAATGTTGTTACATTATGGCATTGTTGTTTTAGCTCCTGACATTAGCTGCCTGAAGCTAGAAAACAATTGATACAGTTCCTCACATGGTGAGTTTAGTCTCATTGTGTTCAATAGTATATAGCAACCTCACTATGCACTAGAGATGGAAGAGAATTTTTTGCAGTTTGCATTTTAAGGAGAATAACCTAATTTGCTTTCCAAATTACTGTATGAACCAAAGGTAGCACAGTGGTATTCACACTTTCCTGCATTTGATTATAGAGTTCTCCAGTAAAAAAAGCAAATAAAATAGGTATATCTATATAAATGAGCACAAAATAAGTATATTAGTGAAAATACATTTCATATGCACTATATTACTAGAAATTGCTTGCCCTTGCAATCTGGAATATGAAAACCATGGAAAATACAAGATGTATATACAAAATATGTATGTTAGGAGAAATAGGCATGCAAATGTAGATGCCTTTTTATGCAGATTTTTTAAAATTAAAAACTGACATGAAAACGTGGCAAAGGAAATTTAAGGTTGGTAAAATGAGAGCCAGAGTGATTGAACTACAACTCAGGAGAACAGAGTTCAAAGCCCTGCTTGCGCGTGTAAATCTACTGGGTGACTTTGGGGAAGTCATACTCTCTCAGGCCCAGAAGAAGACAATGGCAAACCCCTTTTAACAGACCTTGGCAGTAAAACCCCAGGACAGGTTCACCTTAGGGTTGCCATGAGTAAGAAACAACTTGAAGACAAACAACAAAACAGCAACAACAACAACAAGAGAAACTGCACCAAACCAAAAAATTGACAGTTCCTTAGTATGCACAAGGTGTCTGCCAATGCATCTTTGTTGCATTTGACAAGTTTAAAAAGTGGTCAGTGAGTAAAGAACCGAAATGATGAAATGCCCAATGACACTGTGGCATTAACAGAAAGTTTCAAATTCTTTCTGATCAGCTACACTGACATGGACATACCAAAGAGCTGGTTACTATATATATATATATATATATGCATGCTGTTCTAATGGAAATAAGAACTGGACATGGAGTATAATATGAAGCTCTTTGAACCTACTAAAGTGATGGTGGTGATTTGCTATTGTTACTTACTATTACTGCTATTGGCACTACTACCCTTGTTCCCACTGTGTTTTGACACCCTTAGAAATGGAACCCAAATACTTTGTCAGGTTGACAAAAGCATTTGCTGTGAAATCCTCAGTTCTCTTCATGCTACACTCCATCGAAAAGAAATCGAAATGTTCACATAAGCTGCAGAGTCTATGTGGGAGGATGGAGGAAACATTAATGGGTACAAACTATATTGTGATAGCTTCTTTTAAGAGGTACTGCTTTCTGTACTTCAGTTACAAATAAAGTGAAAAGATGAGATGCTTCCAAGCAAGTATGCAATAAATCTTAGAGGTTTGTCACCTTGGAATGTAATTACCGAGTCCTCCTGCATTTTGTTTATAGCTTGATATTAACATGTTTCTCTGCCTCCATATCTAACAGCCAACTAAATCTATATGTTCAGACTTGGTGAGCATTTTCCACCCAAAAATAATACTTCTTTTTCATAGATCCCATTTCAGGATCATTACAAAATCTCATAGCTGTTCCTGAATGTTTACATACCTCCTCTTTCAAAATAATGTAATAGAATGCCAGTGATATATTGGGGGTGGGGAGGGTCACATGAAGGCATGTAATATTCTAGAGTAAAAGTAATACACTTTTGTCATTTTCCCCCTTCTTTTTAGGGTCAATTTCAGTACACAGTCTGGTTGTTTCCTCCCTCACCCCACTCTGCTTTGAAGCTCTCAATATGATTGTATCCTTCATGAGATTGGATGGAAAAAAATTCAGTTCTATCCAACTGACAGACATTTCTACAGTCACAATGTACTTCCTGCCAATTAGAAGTGATTGCAAGGGTGTGTCCATATGCAACCAAAGTCATGCAAAACTATCTCTGTGGTTCCAGACACACAAGAAGTCAGATAGGATTGTATGAAGTTAACTACTGCCAATGGCAGGGCCAGTTGGTGGGGGAGGTGGTACAAATTATTGTGGGACAGTTGTCTCTAGAAGAGAAATTCTTACACTTGGTGAAAAAAAATCACTGTGGTCCAAACCCATTCTCAGTGGCCATGGCCAATGGAATGGCTTCTGCCTGTAAAATGGAAATGAATCAGAATAAAGACAGAGAAGATTCTCACAATACTCTGAGATCCTTCTACTCTAGAGAGTCAGACAGACCCTGGGGGAAAGGCTTGCAGGGGCTCAAAAAAGAAGGCAATAGTGAGAAAATCCACAAAGGGCATTTCTGAGCTAAAAAATCCCATTGTCACTCACAAGTGGCTACTGTCTTGGGCTGGGGAAACACCACCTGGAGGGCCACTTGAAGCCTGGTGTATCTGGCCAATGGTTAGTACATTATCTTCTTCATCAGAGTTCAATCCTTAAGCAAAAGCCTCAACAGTAATAGGCATATTTAGATTTAAAAGAAGAGACATTCAATCATAAAACGATATGACTGTCACAGACTATTTAACCTTACATTCTGCACAGCATGAGCTTAATTTTTCCAGCTTCCAAACAACAGCCTATATAAACACAAAAAAGCAGCATTCACAGACACTGATTCTCACTCCTCTCTCATATGAGAGTGAATATTTATGCGCTTTTCAACTAAACATCAAATATAAAAGATGGAATGCATTGTAAGGGGATAGAAAATTACCTTAAGAATCAAAGAGGGATGGACACCCACAGTGAGCTGCTGGGGCCTCATGACCTAGGAGGGCCACGTGACCTCCTCAGCTGGATCTGGTTGTTTAAAATTATGCACAAGATGGAGAAAGTAAAGAGGGACAGGTCTCTCTCCCTCTCTCATCATTCTAGAAAGGATTAGATAAAGTAATGGAAGATGGGGACATCCATGGTTACTAGTCAGGATGGCTATGTAACACCTCCAGTACTCATAGGCATATTGTATTGTTTTTCAATTATTGTAAGCTGCCCTGAGTCTCAGTTTTGGGGAAAGGATGGGATAATAATAATTATAATAGGCAGTAGGATATACAGCAACTGTACATCAGTTGCTGAATGGACATAAAACACCCCCCCTCCCTCAATGGGGGATTAATGTCCTTCAGAATGGACTAGAATTGGCCACAGGCAAGATATCAACAACTCAGTGGCTAGTCCCATAGATAACTGATTGACCACGTCCCTTAGTTGGTAGGCATCCTGTGGGCAACTGACCGGCCACTATGTGAACAAAATGTTGGACTGAACAGGCCAGATCCAATATGGCCCTTCATCTGATCACAATGGCCTCCTGTCTCCAGTTTAAGATCACCAGGGCCACAAAAAAATAGAGCTGGAACCTCTCCAAACCTGAAACATGCTTTGAAAAAGAACAAACTACATAGAAATAATTGGGATGTTTAAGACAAGGCCAAGATCAAGTAATGATCTTCCATTTGGATGCTAAGATATATTTCTACCACAGAGTTCTTCACATCTTTGCAAAGCACTTTAGTTCCCAAAACAACTATATATATCCCATATTAGTGAGCATTCTTATAGCTGGCAAGGGAAGGAATGCTAGAGGATTAGCTGAGGTCATTTGTCCGCCCTGGCCCTTTCTTTTGCTGTAGTGGATATGAACATCATAAATGATGGTTCTGGAGGGATGAGCTCTGAAAGCAGAAGCACTTCACCACAGTAAATCCTTTGCTTTCTTTTCTGATTGCTGGATTATTTCTTTCTGCCAAATTGATCTCCCTCTGCAGAAGATGATATTAAAGCCTGGGCAAAGGAAAGGTTTATACTTGGGAAAGAGAGGCTTTTCAGGTAAAGAAAACAACTCCTTCATCCCACTCTGAACTCTTGAACCTGCACTTTAGCGTATACAAAGCAGTTATTGGAACTGTGATCTTAGGTTGTGTAATTGAGCCCACAGCTTTTTCTGCAGGTGTCTCTATAGTTCACTTTACAATGCTTTACACTCCTCCATGGAAAATACAGCGCTTTTCAGACTCACACCAAATACAGAAAAGCATTTAAGTTTTCATTAGTGGGATTTTAAAAACTGATGGTTTTGATGGTGGGGAAATAGACTGAACCCAGATTTCTCCAGGAAAGGCTAATTTATGTAATTAATTAATTAATTAAATTTATATCCTGCCTTTCTCCTTGAACAGAACCCAAGGCAACTTACATCCAATTTAAAACAAGGTGCAGCTAAAAAACAAACAGACAAACAAACCAATTAACAGACAAAAGTTGAAAAAATAATTAAACAAACAATTCTGTTAAAAGCACTAAGTTAAAACTGCTTAACACAGTCAACACATTTAAAACACATTAGAAAAGATTAAAGCCTAGCCCCATTAAAAGCCACTTCTGCCACATGAAGGGGCTGCCTGAAGGTCTGCCTGAATAAGAAGTGAATTGTTGAATCAGGGGTCCAGTTAACAGTAGTGAAAGCTAGACATTCCAGATCCAGTGAGAAAGTTAATCCAGTCCACATTTTAGTACAAATATCAAAGCAACTATCCAGGGTGCTGAACTCTATCCCTAAAACAGGTTCAATGGCTTGGGTAACTCCAGTGAAGTATAGACTAAAACCTCGACTGGATTCAGTGCCTCACTGACATTTAGAGTGACCATCTGCCACCAGCAAGGAAGCTACTGTAATCTACCTGGCCTGTTTTTTTCTAGTACAGCTATCCACAGTTTACATGTGGATGTCAAAGACAAGCATGGAAATATAATCCCATGATATCAGACAAGAGATCCACAGTGAGATCTCACTGCCTTTCAGCACATGACTCCACCATGCAAGTAACATGTGAAAGATTCATCCAGGAGAAGGAGAAGGAGGAGGAGAAGGAGCAAGGGCAGCCAACTTGTTGTTCCTATATCACTACATTTCCTGGTTGGGTTTCAATTTGATTCTTTTAGTTAGTCACATTCTAAAGCTTCGAATCTAAGGGGTGAAACAGATGGCCACAAAGGGGCAGCATGATGCCACCCCTGAAAGAGCCAGATGGGGACCACAGCAATTGCACACTGCAGCACCAATTCAGCCAGCTTCTGACCTAAATAGGAGTGGGAAAAGACCATTCCATTTTGGGGCAGAAAAAATTCACCCCTTCACCTATCAAGCTGGCTTTTCACCAGCTCTGGGGTGAGTAGCATCTGAATGCTATGCCCCTAAGTCACCTGGAAGTCGGCCAGCATGTAATCACCAGCACGGCTTCTGGGCAACTAGGGGGTGTGGTGTGTCTAAATGCCAAGCCCCCAAGCCAGCATTAAGCTGGACTTTCAGGACTGTCTGTTTTGGCCCTAAGTTGTATTTTCATTGAAATAATATATTTGTTGGTTCTTCTTTTGGATGAAAAGGGGGAATGACTCTCCTTGGCTGCTCTCATTTTTTTCTCTTTTTTTCTTTATGGTGCAATTTGTGTTTTGGAATCTGTAGCAGTGCTTCTTTTTTTGCTGGTCGCCAGCTGGCAACTTACACAATTCCACATTTTCCCTGAAGCCTAATTGTACTATATGTGATTGCAGAGCCTCTACTTAAGATGAGGCCTATTCCTCAATATATGTATACCTTAAGGGGGCTTTTGTTCCCCCTTTCAGAATACATTGTGAAACCACCTTGTCAAGATCTTCTTTGATTGGTAACAGGTCTCAAGATGCTTCTGTATAAGAGGGGTAAGTCACTCTGCCACAGGCTTCAATTCAAGGAACTACACAAGGAGCAGAAACCTAGCACCAAAATAATTTCAGCACGTTGGATAACTCATTTAAAATTTGGAGTACACTTTGGAGTGCCAACCCTGTCCTCTTGGGCGCCTTTGAGCTTTCTTTCCTGACACAAGCTGATCCACTTGACTCACTGTACTGGAAGTCTTCATTAAATTGGGACTTTAAAAAATTGCCCAAAGTCTATTTGCTGGTAGTGAATATGACTGAAATAAACCCAAGTGAATGTCATGCTGCCTCTTTGTGTGCCAGATCAGGGCTGCAACAACTGCACCTTTGCTGCTACAATGGCACTCCTTTCGGCATGCATCATTTGAACAATGCACCAAAGCAGGACCATAATGCTGCCCACCAAAGGGTTGGACAGGCAGCATGATGGTGGCTTAGCGGTGGAGTTGGGGCATGCATTGTGCAGCCACCACACCACCACTCGACCCCGATACCAGCCCTTTCAGCCGGTCTGTTTAGTCCCTTAATTACCCTTTTAGCTGTCTATAAAGTCCCCAGGTTTGGAAACCAGAAAGGGTGAAATAAAAGTATCTGATGGCCGATATGTATGCAGCTCTAGATTAGATCAACACCTAAAACCAATGAATCCATGAAAATAGATAAAAACAGCAGATGGTCAGTCACTCATTAGGAGAGATGAAAGCACTAAAGAGGAATAGGAAGGGTGTTTTTTTCTTTACCTCTGCTGCACACACAACAGTGTAAGCATGAAGTTGCACAATTCCATTCTCTGAAATCATGTTACGTGAGAACTTCTGAATGGGAGGGAAAAAACATTTAAAAAACAATGTGAAAGTACTCACAAACATATATATATATATATATTTGATTCAATGTACGATGTAGTTTGGGATTTTTTGTTGAGGGGAGTTAGAATGGCATTCTTTTTAGGCAGGAAATTAACCACAGTGATGGGGATGACAACTTCCAGAATCCCACAGCTGGAGGTGTCACTAGCCCTCTGGCTCCAGGATTCTGGACGTTGTTGTCCACAAAAGTTGCATTTCCAAAGTCTGCCAGCTGGCTGCCAGATCTTCATAAGGGCCAGAACAACATAACACACACACACACACACACACACTAAATGCAGTCTAGGCTGCCCTGTTTTCTGCCCTGCCTGGTGCTTAGTACTTTCCCTGCATGAAGAGTTAAATTTAGTAAAAACAAGAAGTGTATGGAGCCCTAGGGAGCTACTGGGCAAAAGCATTGGGAGCATGGTGGAGTGGGTACCCTTTATTGAGGCCCAACTGGGCTTAGCCCAGAGTGCAAACACAATGTCATGAAGGAAAAAAACTGATTCCAAATACAGTATTGAAGACATCCAAGGGGTTTTTCCACACTAAACAGTTAACACCACGATTCTACTTTGTCATGGCCTCATCTATGGAATCCTCAAAAAGTAACATCAGGATGGATGGGAAATCAGTTCCGTTCCCACCCCACTCACAAACACTGTGTTTATTTCCCACATATTATGTGCATATGAGGAAGGGGGGGAACCATCTGTGCATGGGCAAATTGCAGCTGTGACCTAGCTGTTACATTTTGGAGACTGGGTCATCTGCAGCATGTGTCTGTACAGATGTTATACATAAATATAGCTCAAGGAATCATCCAGAATAGTCCTCCCATGAGCAAGAATCCACACCTATTGTAATATGAAAGACAGTGCATAAACTCAGTACAGAGATCTGAATTTGGAATGCTCATGATGTGCAAAGTCCAGGAGCCACTTCACACTAAACCATTATAATAGCAATAGCAAGTACATTTCTATACTGCTTATCAGTGCACTTAAGCATTCCCTAAGTAGTTTACAGTGTGTAAGCTAATTGCCCCCAACAAGCTGGGTACTCATTTTAGCAACCACAAAAGGATGCCAGGCTGATATGAAGTCAAAGGTGTTTATCAGACGAGCTCTTAAAGAGGTACTATTCCAGTGTGACTCCTCTAGCTGCCTCCTGTTGCATGCTGGGATTGGCAGTTTTAAGGAGGGGTATTTAGAATTCTCAGGCAGAGAAGTTCAGCTCCTTAAAACTGCCACACTGGAATAGTACCTCTTTAAGAGCATAATGTGATAAACATCAAAGGCTTCCATGGCCGGCATCCATAGTTTTTGCCTATAACACTATGATTCCACTTTTATTATCATGGCTTCATCCTATGGAATTTTGAGGTGTATAGTTTGAAGATGCACTAGAGCTCCCTGGCTAAAAATGCACATCCCAAGATTCCATAGGACACAGCCATGGAAGTTAAAGTGGAAATATAGTGCTATAATATAGTGTAAAGAGGTCCCAGGTAGATAGAGGGAGTGCATCACTCTCAGAAGTTCTATTCTGTTCAAAGCCCTGACAGGCTCTTGCTAGTGGTATGGAAGTATCAGGGAGTCATTTTTTCAATTCATTGCTATCTCTGCTGGACATATTCACCTCTCTTCTTTCCCCTACAAAAACCTGAAAACATAAAGCATTTGCTCTACAAACAGCAATAGGACACTGAGTTAGATATTTACACTTCAGTGCATGTTGAGGTAAGCATTTAGATCCAGTGGATCTAGATCTTCCCTCTGGTCATATTCTTTTTGCTCCTCTCTAAGGTTGGACTTTTGATGGGAAGGGGGGCAAGGCAGAAAACTCCATGGTAGATGGGATGAACTAGAAGATGTTATCAGACATTATATATCACACTATATCATACTATATTACACTAAACAGGTTGAGTCTCCCTTATCTGGAATTCCAAAAACCAAAATATTCCAGAAAATCAAAACTTTTTCCATGGACAGCTGGGATAATAACATGTTTGCTTTCTGATGGTTTAATGTGCACAAACTTTTGTTCGATGCACACAGTTATTTAAAATATTGAATAAAATTATCTTCAGAGTATTGTATAGATTTTGTGTTTAGACTTGAGTCCCATCTCCAAGATATCTCATTAAGTATGTATACGCAAACACAGGTATTTAAAAAAAAATAATAATAATAATCCAAAATCCAAAACATTTTTGGCCCAAAGCATTTTGGAAAAGGGAGACTCAACCGGCATTATATTACATTACATTTACTATATTATATTCATGCTTATTTCCATATGAAATAGTCCATAATATACAACCATCATGAAATATGTGCTCAGCCTTCTGAAGATACAGGTTGTTAGATACCTAAGACTGGGAGTTTTCAGTAGTAGCACCCCTACTGTGGAACTGCATCTGAAGGAAGATTGGTATTTACATACAATGGAACCAAACAAAAGAATTACTGACTTACTCCTTCAGGAGTGGTGCATCCCATAAGGCAGCCTGATTCTACAGCTGTTTGTAGCATATCAAATAGACAAGCGGGAGGGTTCTTAAGGCTAAAAGGCACCTGAACCCCACCAGTGAAGTCCACCAAAGCTTCTGAAAGGTAGCCCTGGTCTAAATTTGTATAGGAGCCACGCAACCTGGAAGATGAAAGAAAATGTCAAGGTAGTAGAAGAAAGGGGATTTCATCTGTATTTATATAACATTTGTATGGCATAATGCGCTCTACATGGGGCTACCTTTGTACCAAGTCCGGAAGCTTCAGTTAGTACAAAATGCAGCAGCCAGATTGGTCGCTGGAACATCTAGGGCAGACCATATAACACCGGTATTAAAATCTCTTCACTGGCACCCCATTAGCTTCCGGGCCCAATACAAAGTGTCAGTTATTACCTATAAAGCCCTACATGGCTTGAGCCTGAGCTACTTGAAGGAGCGCCTTCTCCCACACAATCCGCCCCGCACTCTCAGGTCATCAGGGAAATTCTTATTAGAATGTCCAAAAGTGAGACTGACAACAACTCACAAGAAGTCATTTTCAGTGACAGCACCTACCCTTTGGAATAATCTTCCTGACGAAATCCGAGCCTGTTCTACTGTAGACGCTTTTAAAAAGGCTCTGAAGACACATTTATTCCGACTGGCATATTCGTCTAACTCTTTGTAATAATTATTTCTAATAGATTTGCATGTCATTGACCGAAGATTTTTGGTTGTATGTTTTTAGGTGTTTTTTACGTGCCTTATGCATTTTTATGTAATTTGAGATTCACAGTTTTATTTTAACTTGTATGTATTAACATTTTTGCTGTACACCGCTTTGATCACCGAAAAAGCGGTATAGAAATAAAGACTTATTATTATTATTATTATTATTATTATTATTACAGGAGAGAGGTTTGATTGGTGGCAAAGTTATAGCAGATTCATAGTGTGTTTTCTTCTTAGCTGCTAAAGTTTAGTGTCATATTTCAACACTCTTCATATGAACTAAAAAATGGAAAAAGAAATAGTTTTTAATTGAATTCATGTGCTGTTATTAACTTCAGAAGCAACAAAACACAAAGAAACACCTTAAGTGTCACTTGAAAATGTGGCCTTTAAGGCCACGTCTGAAAGATGCTTTTACCGTAGGGACAGCAGAGAAAGCTGTTCAGTCTGTATCTGAATATAAAATGAATGATATGATTCACACTTTCGTAACTAATATTCACACTTCATTAACTGATAAAATGAAGTGGAACACAAGCATCCTTTGGTTTTCTCACTTTTCTGCATTTATGACATGGTGCTCTGATCAAAAATACATACATTAAGGATTGCATACATTAGAGAAAAGAGCATACCAAAAAAGCATATACTGAGGAAACTGATTGTGAACATTCACTTTTTTAGAGCATTTTATTGGAAAGAAATGCATATTAAAGGTGAAATGCATACACAAATGCATACAAACTTTCACAAACTGATAATGGAACAGAATGAGTTGGCGCTTGGAAAAATAATAGAAACATTACAGAAAGTGAAACTTTACCCACTTTTATTTTTACTGGGCCATTTTACTGGATGTGGTTTTAAGATATAAAGATGCTAGGGAAGGAAACGATAAGGCCAATGCCATCCTTTTCACCAACACATGCAAGTAAGTACATAAGAATGATTAGTGAATGAGGCTGTTTGAAATCCTTCCCAGAAGAAAATGAGTTGCATGCAGAATAAACAGATATGCACACAGGTAAATGTCAGTTTTGACATTTTCACTTTTCTTGTGGGAAAACAGGATTGATCAATATCATGCTGTGAAGAGGATCTCTGTTTTCAAGCAACATTTATATTTAAAATAGCCATTTAATGAAGATGTGCAAGGTTGCTGTGCCACATTGATTGTAGCTGCCAAAGGGGAGTAGATTGCTTGGAGTGGCTGAAAGGAAATAGAAGGAGGGAAAGATAATTCATACAAACATCAAATGAGATGGTAAAACTCTTATTGGATTGTAACTGTTCCTTGGATCTCATGTGAAGAGAAAGGTGGGATATGAGAGAAAGAGAGAGAGAGAGAGAGAGAGAGAGAGAGAGAGAGATCACTGGAAAGTTAAAGTTAGAAATCACATGGATAAGTACTCCCACATCATATGAGGAAAAGTTGAAGGAGCTGGGTATTTTCAGCCTAGTGAAGAGAAGGGAGGGTACTGATATGATTGAATTATTTAAATACCTAAAAGCCTGTCACAAATAGGACAGTGCAAACTTGTTCTCTGCACCACAGAGGGTAGAACTAGATCTAATGGTTAAGCAACAGGAGAGTAGATTTCAATTGAACTTTAGAAGGAACCCCTTCAGAGTAAGGTTATCGCAAGGGGGCAAAAAGTCCCCCGATGTGTTCTAACGAGCACGAGCGCGGATGCTCATGGATCGTGATGGGAACCAGAACGCTAGTTTACCACACAGTAGAACGCTGCCGCTGCCGCCGGGCATTCCCATTGGGTTCCCAATGTGTTCCAGGAGGTGCCATTTCTGGGAACAGTTTCAAAAGCGTTCCCAGAAATGGCGCCTCCTGGAACACATCGGGAACCCAATGGGAATGCCCAGTGGCAGCGGCGGCGTTCCACCGTGCGGTAAACTAGCGTTCTGGTTCTCATCAGGTTCCCATCATGGTCCGTGCGCGCCCATGCTCGTGCTCGTTAGAACACATCGGGGGACGTTTTTGCCCCCTTGCGATAACCTTCTAAGAGTTGTTCAGCAAAGTCGCCTAGAAAGCTGTTGGGGCCTCATTCTCTGAATGTCTTCAGAAAGAAGCTAAACAGCTACCCACTGAGGATGTTTTAGCTGGAGATCCTGCACTGAGTAGGGAGTGGACATCCATCACCCGTGAAGCCCATCCCAGCTGTTACAATTCTATGATTCTATGACAAATGACCTCCCCTTTCCCTTGGGAAAAATGACAGAATATAAATAAAGTGATTCTTTGAGTGACTGATTCATTTCAGACTGAAGGTTATGATAGATTTCTTTTCTATGCAACATTTTCTGTGTGTATGGAAGCTTTTCCTTCCTAATAGGGCAACAGTAATGCTTTAGGCATTGGACTATGACCCTGGAGACCAGGGTTGGATTCTCTCTTGGCCATGAAACCCACAGCATGATCTTGGACAAGTCACATGCTCTCAGCCTCAGGGAAAGGCAATGGCAAACCTCCTCTGAACAAATCTTGCCAAGGAAGCCCATGATAGGGCTGCCTTAGGGTTGTCATAAGTCAGAAATTACTTGAAGACACACAACACACACACACACACACACACACACACACGTTTTTGTGGTTTCAAACCTGAAGCCAAAATGGTTCAGTACCACATCACCTGCTAGTAAATAAACTGAAGCCTTTTGTCAGGAGACCATTGACCAGAGAGGGGAAAATAGTACATACATAATAGGTATAATGAGACTTAATGGTGGGTTATACTTACAGTCTAAACCTGAAGGCAAGAGGCACTTTGAAAGACCAAAAAATTATGGCTATAAATGATAGATCAGCAACAGGGATCATGTAGCCCATGAAATCTAGTTAGAATATAACTCCCAGAATTCCCCAGTATTTGCTCTGCTGGCTAAGATTGTTGAGCACTGAAATCACTGAGCACAGTATCTGGAGGGCCATTTAATCCTGACTATTGCAATAGAGGCTGAAACTGGCCTTCTCCAAAGTTGAGATTCTAAAAGAAAATTTCCCCAGCTCTGCTCTAAAGGAACATTAGTATAGTCTGATGGATTAGACCAAAAAGCTACCTAATCCAACACCCAGTTTTTTATAGTCACCCACCACATGCCACGGGAAAGAGCTGGAGAGACACCTGTGGCAATCTCCATAGTTGCCTCTTCTGAGTTATTCAACCAAGATAACTCAATTACCCAATCTTTCAAGTATGTTTCTTTATCTTAGGCTTTTCATCAACAAAGACATGCATTTGCATGGACAGAGGTATATGAGCCATTACTAGCAATGAAATATGATTCCATTGCTGATCCTGTTAGCTTCTGTACATGGAAGCATGGGGGAGTGACACATTGCCTTTCATCCCAGACAGGCAAATGTTTGATTGAGTATCCCTGCATGGCATGGGATTGAATTAGATGGCTCTTGGGGTCTCTTCCAATCTATGATTCTCTATTGGGCTAGATTTGAAAATCCCTTCCAAAGAAAGAAAGAGATTCCTGTCTTTTCGTTAAACTTATTGTTCTTGTTATCAGATATTTAAGTACAAATAAAGATTTAAAATAATATCAGAAATATTTTAAAACACATTTTATTTTAACTGCTTTGGCTTTTCTTTTCTGTTCAGTTTAAATCTGTTTATATCCTTAGATAGCCCTTTGTACCTTACTGAATTTTGAACACCAATGCTATGCCACACATCACATTCTGAGAGCCTTAAACATCTTCCCTTGTTCCATGTTTACAATCTTCTGAATTCAATAAAACAAATTGCCACTGCTGGAAAGTGATTCGATAGAAATCAGTAAGCATATAGGTAAAGAGTGGAAGTAAGCACTAGCAAATCTATGTACAACATGGGCACTAATCTTAGATTACTTCAATTTTATTTTGTTCAGGTCATTGAACATTCATCAGATAGCATCATGTCTGGGTATCTCCAGGTGGCAGCTTTCAAGTATGTTTCTTTATCTTGGGCTTTTTATCACGAATGCAGAGAAGGAAAAGGGGTAGATGAATCAGAATCTACTATAGATAACAGGAATACGTGCCATTAAAAACCACAGTAAGTAGACTATCTTAGTAACATAGAAAATCAGAAAATGAAATTCATGGCTAATTGCTTTTTAAAATAATGTTCCCTACCTAGACTGGCAAGAAAGAAATTTATAGTATGCACAGGGGAAAATTCTCTTGCCTACAATCTCGTAAACAGCATTTCCTTTCATTTTAACGTAATCACAATCTGGAATGAAAATGCTGCTTAGCCAGTGGTGTCACTAGGACTGGTGTTACCCAGTGCAATAACTTATGGTGTCACCCCTGTAGACCTCCTCCCACATCAGCCCATACAGAATCCTTAGTAATGGTTTTTGTACTAATGTTACTCATAAATCATTAAATCCTGTAAATCACTGAATGAAATGGTAAAGACATAAAAAATAACAAAATTAAAATTACACCTTAAATTATAATATCATATGCACAGCCTAAATGTATTCACATAGTTTCATGTGGTTAAAGTGAAAATATGGTAAGAAAACAATAAAACTGCAAATAAAAATGTTTAAGAACTACATTGGACTTAAGTTCATTTTAATGTTAAATATTACTGTTACATGGGATACATGAATGGATTAGGTTTGCATAATCAATAATGGCCTAAATAATGTAGAAGTCAAGGACAAATGTATATGCAAATATACTCATAAGTGAAATAATATCCTCTCCCCCTGAAACAAATAGACAAGTATTTCAGCATTTAGTGAATGTCTCAACTAAATCAGATTCCTTTCCTGGGCTTCAAACCGGTGAACTGGTGAATCACCTCATAGAAATCAATGCATTTTGCCAATTCACTTTGAGCCAGAAAAGGAGGAAGTAGTATCCCCTCCCCCCCCCCCCCCCCCCTTCGTCAGCATTGTTTTGCCGGCATGAAATTTTATTATTTTTATTGAATTGTTTTAATTAATTTTGTATGGTCTATTGTTGTACTGTTGTATAATTGCTGTTCACCGCCCTGATTTTAAGAAGGGCGGTATACAAATAAAATTTTATTATTATTATCCAGAGTGGCCATTGTGGCAGCAAAATCCTTGCTGCAAATGGACCAGTGGGGCTGTGTCAGTGGAACAGCTTCATCACTGCTTTTCTCCAAGGGGCTCAGTGCCTAGAGGAAATTAGCTAAGAGCAGGAGGCAGTGGCAGAACTGGTGGAGAACAGCAATAGCAATAACAAGTACATTTCTATGCCACTTATCAGTGCACTTTAGCACTCCCTAAGCCGTTTACAATGTGTAAGCTAATTGCCCCCAACAAACTGGGTTCTCATTTTAGTGACCTTGGAAGGATGCAAGGTTGAGTCAACCCTAAGCCTCTGGCTGGTATTGAATTCACATCCTTGTGGTTATGAATGATTGGCTACAGTACAGGCATTTAACCACCGTGCCACCAGGGCTCTTGGGGAAGGAGGAACATCCCTGTTCCATGGGTGCAGCTGCCAACAGCCCCAGAACAGGGTGCCCAGAATCTGCATTCCAGCCATGGGAAGAGAGAAGAAGGTCCTGCTCCCATCAACATCCTCACAGTTGTTGTCCTTTTAGCCCTTGATGGAATCAGGGCCTCCACCTCTCCTTCCATAGTAGGAACTCCCTCCCCCCCAAGTGATGCCTCTGTGTTTAGCAAAGTGGTACCTGAATCAACTCTTTCTAATTTAAAATGTATTTGAGTCCCAAAAGCCATATTTTAAAGACCAGCTAATTATCATCTGTTCTTTTGTTTTGCTGTTGAACATCCTGCTTTGTCACCAAATGCTTCTGAAGAAGTAGACTTAAGTCTATGAAAGCTCATGCCACCAACTTCTTTTTCCCCCCAGTTAGCCTCAAAGGTGCTTCAAGAGCACTCTACATAATGATTCTACAGACTAATATGGCTATATCTTCTAATTCTGCTTTGTTTTGTACTGTTGCAGAGAAAGGCAAATTGTAATTCTCAAGAAACTGAAATTCCATCCAAATATAGCGAAAAATGGAGCTCATGTGAAATGAAATGAAACAATTCTGCTTAATGTCAAGAATAAGTGAGGAGGCTGCCTTCACTGTGACTGCAGGGAGGGATTAAATTTTCTGTGCTAGTATTCAGCAATAGGATAATGCACATTGTTATCACTTATATGTATGGACAAACCAATCTAGAGAAGGCAGATAGAAGATAAGAAGAATGACAGATGCAAGTTTCCTAAATGGAATGAGTAGCCCCAGAAGCAAAACTTTCCATATCCATCCTATTAATTAAGTTCTACATCCACTGATCTGTTATGAAATCTCATTGAACACAGATGTATGTCTGAGTACACATTTGTAAACATTGCACTGTTAACCACTAGACTCCACCAGCAAACAAAGGAAATGTGGATCTACCTTGTCCCTAGAAACAGTTTCTGATCGGAATCCTACTGTTAGACCTAACTAAAGTAAATCTGTTACATCAGTGGCATTTACCAAAGAGCTTACTTACCATTGAATGATTAGTTCAATGGAATCTACTTTAAAGAGGAATACAAAAAACATTCAGTCAACTGTATATGTCTTTTGTGATAAAGTCCTACATCAACTGCCTATAATGTCAGTTAATATGATGCAGGGCTTACTTGCTGATTTACACAAAATTGGAAAGACAAATGGGTTCAATGTATACTTACTTTGCATAGGCTTTTTCAAGCAATGGTGGCCAGAATTCATTTTTACTGCGGGGATGGACAAATAAGTAATTTCCATTGTGGAAAAGAAGTTGGTCATCTATTACCACATCCACCCAGTCTCCAAAGTGCCAGAACTAGAAAAGAGAGAAAAGGATGAACTTCACTTATAAGGACACTACTTAAAGGCCACAAAAAGGAATCCAAAATGAAATGTTAAAATTCTCTTATAGCACACACAGGCATCCAAAGCAACTAATACCAAGCTCATGTGAGCCAGGTTAACCTTTAAAGCTAAGACCTCTATGTGCCAACATTGGTAATACACAGGAATCTGTGCCACAGCGACAACTGATCTACTTAGCTCAACACTGGCCCCATTCCCACTGGCCCGTTTAACATGGGTGGAACTGGGTAGATCCGGATGCCCCTCCCCCGAATCTCTCCGTTAGGAAGTGCCCACTAGATTTGAGGGGCATTTTAACCCGAATGCCTTATCGGGTTTAACTTGAAGGCACCTGCTGTCAATCAAGCAATCGTCATTGGAAGTGTGAGTCCTTCCCTCCTTTTTTTTAAAGAGCCATGCACAAAATGTCCCAAAGTGCGCACGTTTTGTCAAAATTTAAAATCTCGTGTGTGGGGGGGGGCATTTGGGTCAGTGCAGGTTATGATCTGCCCTTGGCCCCATTTTCAACCCCAAAATGCAAGTTAATGCATCCTGTATCCCCCAGTCCTTGCCACCCCAGAATGCCTCTTACACATGTAATAATGATGATGATGATGATGATGATGATGATGATGATGATGATGATTGATGATGATGATAAATTCCTCACCTCGGAAATGCCAGAAAAGGATGCGATTGTCATGCATTCTTTTTTGCTTTTAAAAGCAATTCAGGGCTACCCCTGAAGAGACAGTAGCAAAAGCATGTATCATTTTGCCAATTGCCTAATTTACAAGAGCAACAAATGTAACATTCGAATTGTGGGATTGATTCGCAAAGGAAAAAAAGTCTAGCCCATTTGCAACATTTCACCTTTGCTGAAAGCCAGCAAATAGAAAGGAAAGTGAACAAGCAGCTAGCCATGTTCTCTCCATCTATATATCTGCCTCAAGAAAAAAAAAACATGCGCATATTTTGTCAAAAATAATTTTAAAAAATAAAAAAGGGGGGGAAGGTGCCTGATGGGAGCTCTGTTCATGCCCTGCCTGTGACCTGAACTGAACTGACCCTTTTCCTCCTGCTAGAGGAGGTTTGCCATTGCCTTCCACTGAGGCTGAGAGAGAGTGACCTGTCAGTTCCAACTGACCCATGGAATCAATTGGGAATAAAAGGGAAATGCAGCGCAGGCATTCTGACTGTAGCATCCGCATATAACACAAATAATAATAATAATAATAATAATAATAATAATAATAATAATAATAATCCAGGAGCAAGAGGAAATGAAAGTAGAACAAGCAAGCACCCAAAAAATCATGCGCATAAATTGTCAAAAGAGGCTGCTTCTGCTGCATTCATTTCCCTACATACCCCAGTTTGGTCCCACAGCCCTATTTCCCTGGGCAATCCTCCTCCTCCTCCTCCTCCTTCCTTCCGACCCTCACCTCCCTCTGAGCTGCCCTGGCTCCTTCATCCTCCTCCTCCTGCTTCATTATAGGATGCCCTCCATGTCTCCCTTCTTCCCAGGCTCCCTCCTCCTCCTCCTCCTCCTCCTCCATCACTTTCTTCACTATCCCCCCTCCCTCTTACAGCCCTTTGCAGCCCAAAAGTCACCCTGATTTCCCCTTTTGCCTCCTCTCAGCCTCCAGTCCTTCGGCTCTTTCCTCCTCCTCCTCTTCCTCCCCTCGGATGAAGGGAGGGAATGCTCTGACTTCTGCCCGCCCTCTGACCTTAATCCCTCCCTGAATTTGCCCGGATCATGATCGAGGGCAAGTTCATATTTTGTGGAACCAGGGTCTTTTGAGAAAAGACGGATTTTAGCCCAATTCTGGATACCCCGGGATAAGGGGCATTTCCTTGTGCAAGCCTCGACATGGATTGTGACAGAATCGGGCCCAGTATGAACTTCACGTGGAAGAACTGATTTCAAAACCAGTGTAAAAGGTAATGTGAATGGCCCCAATGCCTACAACAAGGGTGGGCAGTGTATGTCCCTACAAATGTTGAGAATTCCTCACTAATAGCTATCCTGAATAGATCTGATAGGACTTCTAGTCCAACAACATCTGGAAGGCCAAACTTTGTCCTTCTGATCTACAGTTTATAGAGCCATAAATCAGTTTATATGGAAAAGATTTTGCATGTATTCAAACATAACTCTGTTCTCTCCAATTCCTGTTTGAATCTGCAGTTAAAAATAACAACCTGAAAATCCATACAATGTTCCCTAATATATAAAATTTACCCACTCCTTTCTGTAACATATTCAATTTTTATATCCAGTTTTTGATCTCAGAATTGCATCACAAAATTTGAAGTAGTTATTCTGACCACAGTAGTCCATGCAACTGAAACTTCTCAATTAGGCTACTGTAATGCACTGTGTGTGGAGCTCAGTCTTGAAGAGGACTCAGAAATTAGAGCAAGTGCAAAATGTAGCAGCAAGATTGCTGATCAGAATACCACATGGACAACATGTAACACTGGTCTTAAAGGTGCTGCATCAGCTGTACATTGCTTTCAGCCTGCATTCAAAATGCATTCAAAATGTCAAAGTGAGTTGATATGTAAAGCCCTAAATGGCTTGGGACCTCAGTACCTGAAGGAGCACCTTTCCTTGCATAACTGCCTGAGAATTGGGGTCTTCTGAAGGGGCCCTTCTCTGTGTCCCAAAAGAAATGTGTGGAAATAGCATAGAGCCTTCTCAGTTGTGGTACCCCAACATTGGAATGCCTTCCCCTTGGAATTCTGACTGGCGTCAAGATTGCATTCTTTCAACCATGCAATGTTCCAGACAGAAAAAATGTCCTGCAATCCACTACTGAACAAAGGTGGGTTGAGAATAACAATGGGGAAACGGGAAATGAAAATGGAAGTGACAGATTTTCACACCTCTAAGACCCATTTCCAGTGCTCAGTACTAATCATGTGACAGAAGCCTAAATTCAGTTCCCAATCCCAATGAGAACAGATCCACTGAATAAAAACTAACCCACTGATTAAAAACATATTTTAATAATCTGTACTTTTAGCTATATCTGTTTTTGACTTTTCTAAACTTCCTGAAGTCTCAAGGCTGGGAAGAAGATGGGATGACAAGAAGAATAAGAATACTGTAACTGTTTAATAAATTTCTGTCATACATGTGTCCCTGAATGTGTCATTTCTCTAAACTAAAAAAAAAAAGCCCAAACCCTCTTATCATTTCTTTTTAGGAAAGGTGCTCAGCGTTCCAAATGAGGACACACAATAAATCTACAGTATGGAACTATAACCAGTTAACCATTTTAGTTTCAGTTTCTGTCCTTAAAAAAAGAAGAGAAAGTACAGCCTAAAAGGGATTTGCCCTTTTCACTGCCACTGCGTGCTGACTTGACATTTTCATAGAACAACCCATTACTCCGCCACAATCTCTCTCCTGGGTAGTCACACAGCCAGTTCAGGCCCCATCTTGCCAGCAATTGAAAACATTTCATTTAAAATAAGCTTTTGCTTCTCCTGTTGCTTAATTTAATTTATTTATCACTACTCTTGTCTCTGTGGGTTCTTCCGCTTACTATTGTTTGCTTTTTAAGCTCTTGCTACTGCTTTTAAGTTTGGTAGTCTGTTTTATTTATTATGTATTTATTGTCATCTTTTTTTTGAATTGTTACTCCACTTGAATACCTGCCTTGCCTGACTTACAATAAAACTATAAAAGGAATAAACGATCTGCATTATAAAAAGATAGCAATAAAGATAAGAGAAAAATAAAATCAAGGAATGGAATTAAGAAAAGAACAGAAATGGGGGTGATATTCATATGGAGCTGATTTAATTTGTTCTTCAAAGACAAGAACATATTTAACCTTTGTTTTTCTTCCTACTCTACATTTTCCTAAGCAGCTCTCTGATTTTAAAATGTACAGAAAAATGTTTACAGCAGGGGAAATCGTGTACAAAAATGCACACCTCAAGGAAAATTGCCTACAACTATACATAAGCATTTTCACATGGACACAACTGAGTTGTGTGGGTGTTTTGATTTTATGTAGGCCTATCTGTGAGTTTATATACTGTCGGCCCTTCTTATACACAAATTTTTTATACATGGATTCAAGCATCCATGGTTTTAAAATATTAAAAAAAGTATCAATTTCAAATATCAAATCTTGATTTTCCATTTTTTTATAAGGGACATCATTTTGCTTTGTCATTATATTTAATGGGACTTGAGCATCCATGGATTTTGTTATCCATGGGGGACCTTGGAACCAAACCCCAGCGTATAACAAGGACCCACTGTATAAGTTTCTTTATGATATGTCCATACTCAGAGACAGGATTAGCCAGAGGAAACAAAGAGAGGGAGGGAAGAAGCACTACCCTAGTCCCACTTCAGATCACATGCAAGTAATGCATGAATACCTCAGTGCGGGCAACATCAAATTAAATAGACCAAATGATCTAACCTAGTCTATGATCATAGCTCTCAATCTTTGGCCTACTAGATGTCCTGGACTCCCAGATTACCTGGCCATTGGATCTACTGAGGCTTCTGGGCATTGTATAAGGTTCCAAACCACAAAGGGTGCATCTACACTGTAGAAATAATGCAGTTGGATACTTCTTTAACTGCCATGGCTCTTTCCTAAAGAATCTTGGGATTTGTAGTTTTGTAAGGCACTAGCACTTTGGCAGAGAAGTCTAAATAACTTGTAAAACTAGAGATTCCAGGGCTGCATAGGATGGAACTTCAGCACTTAAAGTGGTGTCAAACTGCAATATTTTTACACTGTAGGTGCACCCTAAGTCACCTTCTCCTTTTGACATACACATGTAAGTGTGTGTGTGTGTGTGTGTGTCCTTCAGTTATTAAAAAAAAGTTAGGTAACTTCAGGTATGAAGTTAAGATTGCTATTTTTCTTTAGGCTTGATATCCATAAAGATTAACTGCCAAAAATGGATTACTGAAGTTTGAAATAGAAAGAAGCATTTGATATCCCTCCCACATTGCAAAAGCTCCCTGTTGATTTAACTTAAAAAGAAATCCAGGAAGCCAAGTTTAAATTTTGCATAACAAGAACTAGAAAGGCTGTGGATGCAAATTGGGTTTATCTGAACCATCAAAGCAAAAGCACTGCTTTGAGCCAGTAAAAATAATCAAGCTTGTTTCATCTTTAATTGTAGCTCTTGGTAGAGAACTAAGGTATAGACAAGAGAAGATGCACTGGGAGCTTCATCTTTCCAAACTCATTGACACTGGTATATATTTCAGCTCTCAACTAAAAGCTGGTGACAGTTACATGTAGTATTTTGTGGTTCATCTGTTGACTGATAATGTTGAAGGGCCAGAATGTGGAAAAATTACTTTCTTGGACTACAATTAACCAAGCTGAGTGGGAAGTTCTATGACTTTTGGTGCCAAAAAGTAACTGTCCCAAGCTCCAGCAAAGTCGTCATCATCATCATCATCATCATCATCATCATCATCATCATCATCATCCTGCCTCTCTACAAAATGCAATCGGGGCGGCTTACAAGGTTAAAATATACAATCCAAAAAGATCAAAGTAAAGTTCTCAGTGAATCAGAAATAATATTTTTTTTAAAAAAATCATGGTTTGAAAGGGTGCAGGGTGACCTGGATTTGTTGGGTTACCAATTTTTTGCTTATTTAATTGGTTCACTTTAAAATGTGTTAATACGGTTTTCCATTTCTTTAAAAACAATAACTCCAACACACATAATAACTTATGGAGAGGAAAACCAATGGAACAATAAGCAAATATCAGTCAAAGGCCAAACTTGGTCATTAAAAGCCAATCAGCAGTCATGTGTTAAAGAGGTTCAGAAAAATCCAATAGAAATCAGTGAAACCAGTTTGCCAAATGTGAATTAAATTAAGAACAGCATTAACAGATAATACAACCTTTTCTGTTTTGTCTGAGACCATGCTTGGCTTAGGAGAACACACTGAAATATTTCAGTCACCCTTCAGTCTTTCAGTCAATGGGTTGGGAGTATCCATTTAACATACTGTTCTTGTACCATTTTTCAAGCCCTCTCTGTCTTATACATTGCTGAAAAGTAGACTCAACCTAGCTGTGATGAACCCTCCACAGAGAAGCTTGCCAGTAAATACATTTGTATTCTTTTAAGATTTGCAGGGTGCTTCCTAGATTTTTTTTTATTCACTTCAAATATTTTTATATTTACTACTATGTCCATTTTAATATAATTTCTTAAAAGATCATTAAGGTGCCTGTTTAGTCTCCTAATATAATATCCAGATATTTGAATATTTAAAAGGGTTTAAATGGAGTGTTGATGTTTGTTTGAACTATATTGTTGGACACAGGTTGGGAGCCCAGGTAACTAGAAGGCGATGAGATCCTGAGCTATCCCTGTTCTAATTCAAATTATTTGCAAGTGGTTTGGTCTTGAATAAGGAATTGACCCATCTGCTTGACAAAATGTTTATTCTTAGTGGGGATAAAAATAGCTAGAACTAGTTTGACCACATGAATCAAAATAGCAGCCTGCATGTTTGGACTCTCATTGAGCATTGGCTATGGGAACTGTCACAATGAGCCCCTGTATGCTTCATAATTTATCATGACATCACAGAATACAAATATATTTATAGCAAATGTAAACACTGCTTTGTTAGTTGATCATCTACATCTTTGTTTTATTTGGTTTTGTGGAGTGCACTTTGAGTTTCCCATGATATTAACCCTTTAAAGGGCAACAAAAATATGCAAGTATGACAGTTAAACTTGTTAGAGTTCAGCTTTCACTAGCAGAACAGCAAAAGTGTGGGTCAGACTATTTATTCTAAATCTGCCTTCCTAAAGAATAAAGACGTACTCAAAAAAAAAAAAAAATGACAAACAAGCAGTCCGTAGTTTAAAAACAAATAATAATGACTTTAATAAATAAATACATAACAAACTAAATCCTATCCTAACTGGTGATGGTTTGGGGAAAGAGATGAAATCTCACAATCATTATTATAGCAGGAAGAGACTGTTAGTCTAACTCAGAGGAGACTGTTAATTTTAGACTGAGAGGAGACAGTTACTGCACTGAGAAGAGACTGTTTAGAATCTTGAGAGAGAGTCTGTTAAACAGCCTCCAAGATTGAGTGACAGGAGTCATATGTATAGATAGAATGAGATAGATAGAGAGAAGTCCCTGTCTAGCTAAGGAGGGAAAAGAGAATACAATACATAAAATTTCCAACAGGTTTTATTTATTATGTTTATATTCCACCTTCATCCTGAATGGGGCCGAAGGCATTTGCAATATGAATTGAGACAAGGCCACTCTCTGCCAAAGAATACTGGTACCTAACAAAACGGCAAACCCCAGGATTCTATAGGATGGAGCCATGATAGTTAAAGTGGTGTCAAACTGCATTATTTTTGCAGTGCAGATGCAGCTTAAGACAAGTTTTTTTTATATTTACTCCTCCATATTATTTCTAGTAAAGTGGTGTCAAACTGCTTTATTTCTGAAATATGGCAGCAGCAAGGGTTGGTTCTACTATTAGGCAGAGTGAAATGACCATTTAGGTCAGCAGATTTTGGCTGTCATATAAAGCAAGTAAATTGCTGGGCATTTACTTTTTTTACTGTAGTTTTACAGAGAGAGAGAGAGAGAGAGAGAGAGAAAGGCTTGAGGGATTTTCTGCCTTGGGTGCCAGAATAACTGGCTTACTGTGAGTGCTATCTACTTTGACACAGTGGCTTCTCTTCATCCTGCAGAGAAGTGACTAGCGGGGTGCCGCAGGGTTCTGTCCTGAGCCTGTTGTGGTTCAACATCTTTATAATTTACTTGGTAGAGGGCATGCTTATAAAATTTGTAGATGACACCAAATTAGGAGGGTTATCTAATACCCCAGAGGACAGGATCAGAATTCAAAATGACCTTGACAGATTGGAGAACTGGGCCAAAGCTAGTCAAATCCACTTCAGCAGGAATAAATGTAATGTACTATATTTATGCAAGAAAAATGAAATGCAGAAATACTGGATATATGACACCAGGCTTGACAGTAGTAGATGTGAACAGGATCAAGGGGACTTAGTACACTACAAGCTAAATATGAATATGAAATATGTGATGCAACACTCATGAGAGCTATGCATTTCTAGGCTGCATCCACAGGAGTATAGTCCAGACTGAGGGAAGTAGCAGTACCAACCTTTTCTGCTTTGGTCAAGCCACACTGACACCACCAAGCTCCAAGCCTAGAGGAACTTTCTCTTCCCATGGTTTGGAGCTTAGAAGTGGTGTGGTGGTGCCACTGACCCCCAAGCACATCCTGTGTCATGGCTGCTCTGCTGGTCTGTATCTGATAATGCCATTCTTTTAAGCAGCCTCAGTGGGTGCCAGAGAAAAGAGAGGGACAAAGGCATGCAAGCTCAGTCCTTTTTATATACAGCTTTAAAGTTAGGGTTAGGATAGATCACTCCTTTAGTAATTAATAATATCAATGCTCTTTGCTACATTTCCATTCCAACTTGTCTTCCAGAGACAGATTCCTAGCTAGTCTCCCATTTAGTTATTTCACAAGCTCACTCCTGCACAGATATGAAACCAGAGCTTGGAAAATATATGGGGTGGTGTCTACAACTCACAGAATCTTCCAGCCAGTACACCTGGAAAATTCTGTGAGATGTAATAAAAAAGTAACTTTTCCAAGCTCTGCATGAAATTATATCAGGCTCCTTATAAACAATCTGTGTATGCAGTTGTTAAAGTAGTGCTTTCCAGTTTCTAGAAATCATTTAAAGTAATATAAAATGTCAGCCACTGCTGCTGAAATAGAAAATAGGCTTTTTATGTCTTTGTAGAAAAAATGATGCACCCTTTACAAAGTTGTATGAAAACTAATAACCAAGCTGTGCTGTGTTAGCAGCAACTCTGAACAGATCATTGAAGAACATTATGGAAACTGATATTTGATTCAGGGATGTGGGGTCTTTGGGCTGTTTTTGTTTGCTTTGGTTTTGATCTTCTTGTCAGAATAAAAGTAGATCCAGTTTTACTGGGCTGCAGATAAGAGGATAGTGGGAAATGTTTTCAAATAATGCCATAGACTCCACTTTTTAATAGAGATGGAAAAGAATTTTGTTGGAGTCAAGATTCTTATATCTCCCACATCTCTTAAGACTTATTGTGAGACAAAGTACATCTTACCTTATATATTTTTAAATTTGTGAGGCTTGTGGGGTTCAGTAAAATATGGCTTAAGCAGAGATTTTAAAAAAAGCAAACAGACAAAATGGAGAAAACGGTAAAGAGAGAAGCTCCACAAAGAGGATGAAATACACTGGGCTTTTTAAACACATAAACAGTTGACCATCTTTTGTTTTAAGTTTCCCCTGTTGTGGCAAAATTCATGTAATTTAACTTTAATATATTTTAATTAAGATGTTACGTATTTTGTCCATCTGTTTTTTTTTTTGTTTGTTTTTTGCTGTGATACTTACATTTTGATTATTACTTGCAGAGAGCAATAAAGAAGTATTATTATCTATCACCATTAACAGCTCTAGGTTCTGGAATTTTGGAACATAACTCACATTGACACTACTACAACAACACACTAGGCTACATACCCGGAAATGGAAAATCCCTGCATAATTGTATTTGAATCCTTGGTCCTTTGGAATAACATTGTTCAGGAACCGCTCTTGTCGAGTCAAAGAACCCAGGGCTGCTAGGACCCAACAATCACCTTGAAGAAGGAAAGAGACAAATTGTCACTGACTTCAAAACTAGTTTCCTACATCCTTAGTAAATATCCCTTACTGGAGCATTAAGAACATAGGAAGCTACCCTAAAAACAGTCTGTCTGGCAGTCTACCTAACTCAGTATAAGGATGGACTCAGATTTAGTTAGGGTTAGATTGGTGGAATTGAGGGGTTTTGTTTTTGTTTTGCTTTCTCTTCCCATAGTGACCCTCTAGCCCAATGAAAATATCACAGAGAATCAGAAGATGTATGGTCCAGAGGGATCCCTGAGAATCAGGTGGCAGCACTTTGTACAGGGATGGACAAGGTAGAAGGGAATAAAATGAGGATATTGCGCTCTAAGAAAAGAAATCTTCCTCCTTAAATTCCTTCATTCTTCATGTTTCTAGCACTGTAAACCTAAGTTCAGCAGTTGAGCACTGAGAAACAGTTTAGGTGTCCAAAGAAAAAAGGCAGACAAAGTTACCAAGAGAATGTGAGCATAGTAAATGTAAGAGTTCTAGGTGTGAACAGTTTTCAGTGCATTGCCCTTTGCAGTGCTAGAAATTTAGGGAGTAAAATGGGGAAATCATTTGAAGAAGATAGCATTTTTATTTGGGAGGCAGTTCCCTCATTTTGTCCCAGTTGTAGCTGTCCCCTGATCCTTGTGTGAGTGTAGCTCATCTGCCCATGGTAGTTAGATGCTTGGCCTGGTATTCGTGGACCAAAAAAAGGGACACACTAAGGTTTCTGGGCATATAAACAAGGGGAAGCAAAGCAAGAACATAAACCACCATTTGATGATTCACAGGTCCCCAATCTTCCAGTCTCTTGTTTCATCACTTGCTGCTTTGCTGACATTTCCACCTGATCATCCCAATAAAGGGATAACCCCCAGTGATTTAGTCCATGTTTGTCCTCTCTGCCCCCCTTTTTGGAAAGTGTATGTGGGGATAAGTACTGGGGATCATATTATCCCCCACCACCAACCTCACAGAAGCACAACTAAGGTATGGTGATTGTTTCATTTTTCATTTTTTCATTTTCCTCTTCCCAACCAGGGAATTGCTGGATTCTTCCATTCCCTCCTTTGCAGCATGTATCAAACTTGCCTTTTCCCCCCAGCCTCAATTGTGTCCGCCACTGAAAACTCTTTCAATGTACGGGCCATCTCCTATGTAGACAATATCAATTTATTCCTTGTGAGATTTGCCTACCACTTTACTTGTGGGAACAATTTTGTCTTCAATCACTCTGACTGTATGACCTATAACTTTCTGTCTTTGCACTGAATCAGCACAACTTCATACCACACAGACTCCCATGTTTCCTTTTAAGGTTTTCCAACACACTGTATTAACTTTACTTTCATTCTCTCACCCTCACCTCTTCTCAAATGTGCTATAACCACTGTTCCTTCTCCTATTTCATATGCATGCTTTCTTTTCTTGATGTTTCCCTTGCTTCCTTGCACAGTCTTCCTTTATCAGTCAAGCCATTCCCTTCTTCTCTTCTGAACCTCTCCAAGTAAAAACTATATATATATATATATATATATATATATATATATATATATATATACAATGGTGCTTAAAGACACCTAACTTTGATGGGACTGGGTCCTGGATCAGAAAAGTACTCTTTTCTGCTCTGATTTTCCCTATATAAATATATAAGTCAATAATGCTGATCAAAGTACATGCAACCGGACAAAAGACAAGTAATGAGCTCCTCTATTACACATGTTTTAAGACTATGAAATTAAGCTCAGGAGAAAATAAACACAGAGAAGTTCTTTTTTTTTCTCATGATACCAGAATGTTGGATAAACTGATGAAACTGACTAGGAGCCCTGGTGGCGCAGTGGTTAAATGCCTGTACTGCAGCCACTCATTCACAAACCATTAGGTTGTGAGTTCAATACCAGCAAAAGGGCTCAAGCTTGGCTTGCATCCTTCGCTAAAATGAGTACCCAGATTGTTGGGGGGCAATTAGCTTACACTTTGTAAACTGCTTAGGGAGTGCTTAAGAGCACTGATAAGCAGTATAGAAATGTACTTGCTATTGCTATTGCCAATAGTGAAAGATTGAGGAAAGGGTTCACTTGTTCCTATAGCATATGGATAAGCTATGGAATGATGTATAATATGATGGCAGCCAGATGTTTTTTAAAGGTTTGGGGTTGGAGGAGGAGATTAATGGAGGATAAAGCTATTAATAACTGCAGGTCATGGTAAACATAGCTTGCTTCTGGAATGAGAAGCAGTATGCCACTGAATATCAGCTGCTGGGGAACTATCAAGGGAAGAAAGGGTGCTTGCATTCATGTTCAATTTGTGGGATTTGCATAGGTGTTTGGCTGGCCTCTCTCAGGGACGTAGCCAGGATTTTAGGAAGGGGGGGTCCAGACTAAGTGCCACCATTATATTGGGGCTTGGATGCGGCAGCGCAGCAGCACACACCATTCATTTTTCTAACGGAAGGGGGGGTCTGGACCCCAAGAACCCTCCCTTGCTACGCCCCTGCCTCTCTTGAAAACATGATGCTTGACTAGCCTGATCATCGACTCACTGCATATTTTTGTACAATAAACATATATCATGTTTGGGGATCATGTTCAGTGGTCTTGTTTACATTTTCTGCATGTCCATCAAAATGGGCAAACAGAACTTACATATTTAAAATCTGTATACACATAAACACTGTCCTCATGATCATTTGTATGCATTTGTTAAAGAACAGATCCTACATCTATAGCCTGCAATCATACAACTTTACACGTATAAGATCTGTTCAAAAATTCTGAGTAAGCACCACAAATTAGGGGCTGGCAAGTGGGTTCATTCCCGAGTCCCTTATACTTCTCCATTGAACATTTCACATTAGTTCCAAATAAGAGTGCAGGGGATAAATGTCTGTAGAATGAATTTTTTAAAAAAATGCACAAGCCAATTACACTGTGACAGAGTTTATCTGCTTCCTATACCATTGCAACAAATAAATACACATTGGCAGGATATGCTAAGAAAGAGAAGATATGTTTCTTCAACTGCAGATCACTGGGCTCTAAGAGACAAGAGAATTTGAATCTTACCAATTTGTCCTTGAAGAATATCAGCTCGGCTCACACCATCCACAAATAAACAGGGATCCCTCATTATTTCCTTAAAAAGAGAGAAAGAAGAGAATCATGTGAATTTCCATCTATTTATGGTAGCACATACTTATATTTTGTTGAGTGAACATAGTATGTCACTCCTCAACTATGTGATTGTGTACTCAGTGGAATCTGAAAAATGCTAATGCAGAAGCAAGTTCCTATGATAATCCATAGCAAGTATGCTAAAAGCTGCTTTTTATATACATTGGGCCCTGAGTATCAGCTGGGGTTCAGTTCCAGGACTCCCACACACCACCCAGTGAATGCCAAAATCTGTGGATGTTTAGATCCCATTTTATACAATGGTATAGTAAAATGGTGTACCTTACAAAAATGGCAAAATCAAGTTTGCTTTTTATATATATATATATATATATATATATATATATATATATATATATATGGTTGAATTTGTGGATGCAGAATCCATGGATGTAGAGGATTTACTATAAACAACTCTGGGAGTCCCTTCAAGCTGAAGAGTGAATACATAAAATAAATTTCCCAGTTCTTGGTGGACATATAGGAGCTTGGATTTTGAGTTTGTCATCAATGAGTCAACAGTGTGATGTGGCAGCTAAACAGTGTGATGCGGCAGCTAAAAAGGCCAATGCGGTTCTAGGCTGCATCAATAAAAGTATAATGTCTAGATCAAGGGAAGTAATAGTGCCACTCTATTCTGCTTTGGTCAAGCCTCACCTGGAATACAGAGTCCAGTTCTGAGCACCACAATTCACAAAGGATGTTGACAAATTGGAGCGTGTTCAGAGGAGGGTGAATAAATGGTGAAGGGTCTGGAAACCATGCCTTATGAGGAAAGACTTAGGGAGCTGGGTATGTTTAGCCTGGAGAAGAGAAGGTTAAGAGGCGATATGATAGCCCTCTTTAAGCATTTGAAAAGGTGGCACATTGAGGATGGAGCAAGCTTGATTTCTGCTGCTCCAGAGACTAAAACATGGAACAATAGATACAAGCTCCAGGAAAAGAGATTCCACCTCAACATTAGGAGGAACTTTCTGACAGTAAGGGCTCTTCAATAGTGGAACACACTCCCTCGGAGTGTGGTGGGGTTTCCTTCCTTGGAGGTCTTAAGCAGAAGCTGGATGGCCATCTGTCGGGGATGCTTTGATTGTGATTTCCTGCATGGCAGGGGGTTGGGTTGGATGGCCCTTGTGGTCTCTTCCAACTCTACAATTCTATGGTTCTGTGATCACTCCAAGTTGAGCCTACCAGAAGAAATGAAGAGGTTTTCAGATATTCCTCTTTTCTTTTGATGCCCCTTGCTCTATCCAAAAATCTGTTTGGTGGGTTGATGTACTCTCCAGAACAAGAAAGTGAGTTAGCAGATTAAATGAAAACTGCTCACTCCTTCTTCTGCCAACAGCATCTTCCACCAGACCAAAAGGTTTGAGGAATATGTCTTCACAGAGCTAGTGCTCCTGTTGAACGAGAGTTTCCAATTTCCACCATAGTGTGTAACATGTAAAAAAGATAATTTTTACATTGTTTTTTGTGGTTTTGGGGGGCAATGTGGCCATGTTCTAGAAGAGCCACATAGCCCCCAAAACCACGAAAAAAACTACGGATGCCGGCCATGAAAGCCTTTTACTTCACAATTTTTACATTTCTCTTCTGAAGAAATACACCATCGCCAGAGTGAAAAAGAGCCTACTCATTGCTCATATGGGGAAAGGCATAAGTTATATTCTTTGTATTCCTATAATTCACATTCAAAATGTAGGCTCAAGTCCATGGCTGCCTGATTTGTAAAATGGAGAGCAATCCTAAAATCAAGAACCAAAGGAATCATAAATGTTATTGTGGCTGATAACTGCAGCCAGAAAGATAGTTGAACAGAATTAGAAAGCTAAACCAATGAAATGTTACTAAACGTTTGTTTCCAAATGCCATGATCATTTTTGAACAAAAACCTGGAGTCATTAGCTTCTTTGAGTTTACTAAACCTTGCATAAATGTTTTCTTAAAATGGTATACTTGTAGAATAACAACACAGTCCTAACACTATAGTTGCCTCCGACTACTGAAGTTTAAAATTAAGACAAGCTCATTCTGCCAGCAAAAAATGCAGTCCTTCTGGTTGATTTCAGAGATCTGCTGCCAGAGCCACTCTGCTGGCTAAGATCTGTGGGTGGCACAAGAAAGGAACTGAGTAAGACTAGAGCCAATCCCCCTCTAGCTCAAGGTGACTAACAGAGTGCCAGCACAAAGCTGAAATAGGGCAAAGACAGGCCTTAGTAACTTGTCACATTGCTAGGCTGAGTGATTTGGATTCAACACATCTTCAGCTAACCTAGCATTGGGTCGATTTGCCTTTGGCTATCTTCACTAGCTTGTATTCCACTCTAGTTTCTTTTCTCCTAGTGTAACCTGAAGGAGGTTGAATTAAGTCACCATTTTGTTCTCTCAGTTTGGAGGTGTTGGATGTGTCATTTTGTTTCTAACTTTAAATCACGGTGGTGGTTTTCAGTTTTAAAGCCCCCAATGGCTTAGGTTCTGGGTTGATCACAGATGACTTTCTGCCCTGCAGGTTCTATTCCGTATCTAAAACCTAGCTCCATCTTTTCAAGCCAGAGGTGTTGCGGATGGCAATGATGAGAAGCAGTGGCTCCCCAGTGGCAGCATCCTTCTTATGGGTGAGTTGTATTCTAGATTAAATGTATCACTGAAGATGGACAAAATTGTGTTGACTGTTTCCTATAATAAAAAATAAATAAAAAGAAAACCATATTCAGATATTGACTTGTGTGTTTGTTTTTAAGTATTTTCTATTCCCATTTGTTTTGTTTTTTATGATCACTGTTGTTCCTTTTCTTTTTATTTGCTACTTTATGAACTGCTGTTATTGTTATTTACTTGATTTATGTTACTTGATTGCTGTTATTGTTATTTACTTGATTTGTGGACTTAATATGCTAAATGTTATTATGTTTTCTATAATTACTCAGTTATGCAGTTATGGGATATGTATACATAAAATGAACAAATATTAGCTGAGAAAGGTTCAAAACACATCCATACACTTGGTGATTAGGTTCCTTGTGTTTTTTCTTGTACCTGTTGACTTTTCCTTCTCACCACAAGTTTGACTGATAACAACTTTCCATTCTTCATAGTGTATACACAGGCTGGTGTTGAAACATGTATTTAAAGCTCAAAAGACAGCTAGATCTAGGTATGGTGTGATTTGGCAAAGCCTATTTGCTCTTATACACCCATTTTTTGTAAATATAATTATCAGTGAGGTGTTTAATACAGGGCAATGCAACAGGGAAGGTGCTTGTGTTAGTTTGCTTTGGGCCATAACGTCTATGATGCTGGAATTGAGAATCAGAATATCCTGTTTTCTCTTTGAAGGTCTGGCATTAGATCACATCAGAAATTTGAGCACTCCATGTGCCTTAACACCCCAGTTTATCAGAACTGAAAGAGACTGATGGGGTTATCCAGCTGGGCCCTTTTACCTAAGGCAGGAAATTCTTTATCTACAGCATCCATAACAATGTCACTCTAGATTCCAATACCATCCTTTACAAAAGCAAGATAAAATGGAAAAGTCATATTTTCAGGCATCTTCCCTAGATAGGCCATCTTGCACATCTTTTAAAAAAATCTAATTTATTTCCTTGTCAGGCTGTCTTTAGATGGGGTATGCACCAAACTGAAAGTTTGGTTCAGATTATGCTCTTCTTGGCCAGTATAACTATACTGGCATAGGGGGCACAGGTTGTATAGACAGTAGCACAACAGCAGGGATAAAATGTGATGGAAGGGAGGAGGATGGCACTGAAAGTTAAAAGACAGGGCAAGTTTTTCTAGTGGTGGAAGTGTGTCTTCTGTCCTTCTTTTGCTGCTGCTCACTACTCTCTAAAGTGCCATATACTCTGTTATACCACAAAAGGATTTCAGCCCCTGATTTCAACATGTAAACCTTACGTCTGGCAATTGACCCAATCAGGTTGCCACTCACAAGGACCTGGTATGTCATCCTAGCAACAGATAGTAGACAGATTGAATGCAAACAAACAATTGCTTTTACTTCAAGAATACTGAGTGTGTAGGGCAGTGGATACTCTTTAAGTGCTAGGATATTGGGCATGAACACCAGATGGTACTTGAATTTCAGTGCTGAGTTGCTGCAGTGAAGGCGAAGCATGAAAAATAATATTCAGTCACTGCTAAATTATTACATTGCATAATGGCAGACTCCTAAGAAATTTAAAATTAATTAAATATTAGAAGATTTTAGCAGATCCATCTGCTAATTTAGAAAAACAAATAGCAGATGAGGGTGCACTGGTAGTGAACAATTGCATAAGAATGATGTTTGCTCATTCAAGAGAAGTGGTCAAGGTGCGGAAAGCCTAAGAGGAAAAGGCTCACTTGAAAAAGACCAGCTGTTCCCCAAGCTCGGTGTCCAAACAGCTGTGTTACGATGTTAGAATGTTAACATAGGCAAGAAGCCTAAGAAAGAGAGTAAAGAACACTAAGGAAACACGAAGATTTGTACACTGCAAGAGAAAGATTATGAATATTTTGGTTTGGGTGAGGAGGAAAAGAATAATAAAATAAATTGAATCAGGAGCTAGGAAGGAAGAAGAAAAATATTTGATTACAGAAGGGAAAGCCAGTTACACCAAGTCATAAGCACCAGATAATGTTATTACTCCTGGCTAACTCCCTATCCACACACTGAATAGGAAAAGGAGGAAGCAGAGAAAGTTGTTTGTTGTTGTTTGTTTTGTGAAGCCCACAATCTCTCCTGTAAAGGACAGTGACAAGGTAAAACCTATGCAATTATATAAAGGTGGGCTTATCAGTCAGTCAATCTTCCTTCCCTTTCCACTCTCCATCTCTCACACCTTCAGCATTTTCAGAGTAATGAAATTAAAAAGAAACTATTTTTCAATGCAGGCAGCTGGTGTTTTTGAAGCCCAAATCACAAACAAGGGCTCCTGCAGATTCTGCTCTAATCTGGGGCACATTTCACCTCAGAAACCACTTTAACTAGTCCAAAGGGGCTATGTTCAGCTTGGGCTTCACCCGAATCTAATGCACACTCCAACTCTTTACCACTGGGATTTCCATCATCTCCTTTGAAATGTTCATCCCAAATGTATGTGACTGAGATTTAATGAGAATGCAGAATGAGTTTGATAGGTAACAATATTTCAGTATGAATATTTGCCTTTCTTTAGGCAAACTACATCCTGTTCCTTAGATATCAGTGTAATGGGAGACTACCTACCCCCTAGGCCTGCATTTGTGATCTTTATGCAACAGGGTCTGGCAGCTGAAAACTATGGTATGCTGAGAACTACTCTGTTCTGTACAAAACAAAAAAAAAAAAAAAAAAAAGGAATTTCCCAACATCATTCCTTTTGTTAATATTACCAAGGCATGACTTGATGTGTTTATATGGGGGTCACTGAGGGTTTAAGCCCTACACACTCAATATTCTTGAAGTAAAAGTAGCCATTGTTTGTTTGCATTCAATCAGCTTAATGAAATGGAAACAACATTTCCTGCTTACAACTGCTTCATAAGAAAAGGTGTCATTGTCTGTTCAGCCAATTAAATTAGATGTAGATTTCAGCAGCAATTGATGTCTGTAAAGATGAAGTTGCATTATGTGATGCTACCATTTGCTCTAGTTCAGCAGCTCTAGCACAAGACCTTCTGAAAGGGCATGACTCATTACAGTGAAGTCAGAATTCCTTTCCTAAGGCATGAACAGGTGCCCCTGTTTTTGATTCTTAGACAACTGAGAGATTTGGGCTAAGCTGTTAGGATGGTCATTGCTAGGGGACATTGTACATGGCCTAGTGCCAGAGAAAGAGCAGAGAAAGAAAACAAGGCAGAAAGGTCACACACCTTCCTTCTTGACTTGAGCACCAATGTCAGAGACACCACAGAAAGGCCTTTCTCATTCGGAGCCCTTCTGACACACAACTGTTAACATTTTCCCAATCTTACCCAGCAGCAGACCCACTTTCCTTGGTCATGCTCTTGCTTTGAATGCCTCTGAAGAAAACAAGCAACCATTTTGTTGTCCCCTGCTTGCCTTGCCAGTCTCAGCTCATTCTAAACTTCATACTATTTATGCAAGCTTGGGTTACACATCTGTACTCCTCAGTGTCCCTCCTTCCACTCCTCCTACATGCTCTTTTTTCTTTTCACATCCTTCTTGAATTTGTTGGCCAGCCACATTGTCTTTTTCAGATGTTTCCCATTTTTCTTCCATGGGATTGTTTGTAGAGCTTATCGCACACACATTTAACCCGACTGCACCCTAATGGAATGCAGCCAGGACGCAGGATGTAGGTGGGAATTATCACATGTAATTTGCTGCAAATTCTGCTGGCTGAGTACAGCCCAACTGCATCCTAGCTCCCACGCATGCTTCGGCAGCAGCTTTGCAAAACTGGGAGCTTTCTGACTTGGCAAAGCAGCTGCCAAAGCATGCCTGGGAGCCAGAATGCACCCGTGCTGTACTCAGCTGATGGAATCGGCAGCAAATTGTGTGTTTGCATCCTGCCTGCATCCTGCATCCTGGCTGCATTCCATTAGGGTGCAGTCGGGTTAAATGTGTGTGCGATAAGCTTCTGTGGTTGTGCATTTTTGGAACTCCTTCTGCAAGGGTAGGAATTCTTGATGAACTGATGTAGTGTAACAGTTTGTTGAACTAGGACTCTGGAAACCAGGGTTCAAATCCCCATTTGGGTATGCAAGTGACTTTGGGTGAGTTACACTCCCTCTGCCTCAAACAGAGCATCTTCTGAACAATTCTTGCTAAGAAAACCCTGTGATAGGCTCACCTTAGGGTTTCCATAAGTCAGAAACAACTTGAAAACACATAATAACAATAACAGTTTCCAAGACAAAGGAAGTAATAGTCCCATTATATTCTGTACTAGTCAGGCCTCATGTAGAATACTGCATTCAGTTCTTGGCACCTCATTTAAAGAAAGATGTAGACTAGGTGGAGCACATTCAGATAAGAGCATTGAGGATGATAAGAGATATGAAGAACAAAACGTATGAGACAGAAAAAGCTGGGCATGTTCAGCTTGGTGAAGAGAAGACTGAGGGGTGCCATGATCATACTCTTTGAATGGCTCAAAGGCGGCCAGAAAAAGGAAGGTGCAGGCTTGTTCTCTGTTGCTTCACAGCATAGGACCAGGTCTAATAGTTTTAAGTTACAGAATGGTAGATTTTGATTAAACAATAGAAGGAACTTCTTGACAGTAAGAGCTGTTTGACCTAGCAAAGTGGTGGGGTCTCTTTCTCTGGATATCTTCAAAAAGAGACTAGACAGCTGCCTGCTTTAGCTGGATTGCTTATTTTGAGCCAGGGGCTGAACTCAATGGCCTATGGGATGCCTTCCAACCCTGTGGTTCTATGACACATGAAATAATGAGCTTCAAATCAATACAAAACCTATTCCTGTGCCTTTGACAGGACCAGCTTTACTGTTTTACCAGGAGACAATATGGAGCCATTGCTTCAGGCAGTACAGGGAAGAAGAAAGGGAAGGTAACTAAGAGTTAGAGGACAAAGCTGAATATGTCAGAGGATGTTCCCAGTATATCCAGAGCGGTCCTCTGTCCTGCAGGCACAAAGTAAGATTTCTGTGTACATCAAATGGAGGTGAGCACCATCTCTTCTTTACCTCAGGCAGCAAAAGATTTTCAGCTGACCACAGCCTTTAACAGCAGTTCCATCTACAAAAATCTGCAGGGGAGTTTTTCATGGTATAAAGATCAAAATGATAACCTATCATGTCCACAGGTTAAGGTGCTCTTGAAAAGCACAGGAGCTGGGAACTAAAAAAGTTAGCAACCGCTCCTTTGTCTAGATGTACATTACCAAACTACTCAGAATGGGACAAAAGCCCAAAGAGTTTCCTGGAAGAAAAGAGTGCTATTGCAATATTAAAATTGCATGTTTTTTCTTTAAGTTACTTGTAAATTACATTTCTATCCTTCCTTTCACCAAGGAACAATTCTCAGACTCACAGAGAAGAACTGGCACAAGGTCAACCAAAGAATTTCAGAGCTCAGTGGGAATTTGAACTGGAATCTTTGGAGTCCCAGTCCAGCACTCTAACCACTATTTTACAATGGCTTAGATTGTGGTCTATAAAGAGCCCCATAAATGCGAATGAGCAAATGTTCTTTAAGAGAAGGAAAAGGAAGTGATGTAGGTGGAGGAGCTGTACACAGATAAATACATCCAGTGATTTGCACCTAGTGGTGAAGGGGAGGTATGTTAGGATTAAGAAGGGTGTAAAAATGACAGTTTTTATACTCCATCCCTGTTCCCCTGAAGGGCTCCTGTTATCAAACTGGTGCTCACTTTACAAGTCAAAACAAGTTGTTTCTAGCTGTCAATGCTGCCTGACATCTGCAAATCAAGCTGTGTTCTCTCTCTGCTTTATGCATTACCACCAGCTATAAAGATCCCAGGCCCTGAACGTAATTGGCAATTCTCTTGTTGATGCATGAGATAAAATTGAAGCCCGCTTCACTCCTCAGCTGCTATATTGGAGCTGGAACAGTGACAGTAGGGGAAAAAAATGTTATCTGTCACTTAAATAACCAGATACTGCATGACTCAGAAGTCACAAAACAAGCAAAGACATTTTGGATTTTAGGTGCTGTTTTTCTTTACCATCACACTGAACAGCCAAACTTTAGATGAAAAAAATATATGAAAAATCATTGAGAATAGATGCAGGCCAATACTGTTATTCTTGTAAAAAGTGAGTTGATTTAATGGTTCATTGGAACTTGCACTTATAATCAGTTTCAAGATTCTGCTAATTTGTGTAGATTTACATACCTGGTCTTTAAACATGTAAAACAACTCTTGCCTGTTACTGGACTTCAAAGAACTATCCTCATTTTATTGAGTAATCTGGGCTCAATGGGGTTTAATTTGCATTTGAATTTTTACTTTTAGACAGTGTTCAGTGCATGTTTTGTTTATTTTTTGTTGTTGTTTTTAAAATTTTATCTATATCCTATTATTTTTTCAACATAGGACCTCTGGCAGCTTACACAAAGTTATAAGATAGTTAACAAGATAGTTAATACAAAATAACAACTGATAAAATCACCTACTGGCATTAGAAGATAAAGATGTGAGTCATAAAGCAATACCTCTTCATTTCTGCCCAATCCCATTTACCCTGCCACTTTCAGATAACCTATGTGACACTACAGAATTATGGAAATTTGACACCACTTTAATGCTCATGGCTTCATACTATGGAATCCTGGGATTTGTAATTTGTTGTGGCACCAAAACCCTTTGGCAAAGAAGGCTAAATATTTCATAAAACTACACATCCCAGAATTCCATAAAATTGAGTCATGGCAGTCAAACTGCATTAATTCTGCAATGTAGATTCAGCCTCAGTCTCTATATCTCTCTGAAAATGTCCCATTTATCATGTTTAGGAGTCATTCACATTCAAATCTCATGTGTGTGTGTGCGCGCGCGCAGTCTCCCATCCAAGTGCTAACCGTAGCTTCCAAGATCAGATGGAATCTGATGCCTTTGGAGTATTTAAGCCAGGAGTATTCATTTAAATCTCCCCAAGGCCAAATGTGACCTTATTACTAGGGGTGTACTCCAGATTCAGCCAAATCCCAAGGTGAATTTGGTTTATTTGGAGAGATTAAGGGAATATCTCTGGCTCTGGTCTCTGTGTTCAGCAGTTACTGATTTTAAAAGAGTTTAAATGCATTTACAGCTCTACACATGTAAGGGGTTTCTAGAGCTGGAAACTGTATCATGGTCTGGGATGAAAACCCAAAGATACGAACTTCTCCACCAGAAACAGTCTCTCTGCTTCAGGGCCCACATGGCATCTACTGAACCACAGAGTTGGGATGAAAAGAATATTCATAAGCATTTAAATTTCAGATCCCCGCACAAAGAAGTGTATTGGGAAACTCTGATGGCTCTTAGAATCATAGAGTTGGAGAGATCTCAAGGGTCATCCAGTCCAACCCCCTGCCATGCAATAACACACAATTAAAGCACTCCTGACAGATGGTCATTCAGCATCAGCTTAAAAACCTCCAAGGAAGGAGACTCCACCATTCTCCAAGGGTTCCACTGTCAAACAGCTCTTACTGTCAGGAAGTTCTTCCTAATGTTGAAGTGGAATTTCTTTTCCTGTAACTTGAATCCATTGCTCTGGGATCTATTCTCTGAAGCTGCAGAAAACAAATTTGCTTCATATTCAGTAAGATATCCATTCAAACCGTGCTATCATACCACTTATTAACCTTCTCTTCTCCAGGCTAAACATCCCCAGCTCCCTTAGTCACACCTCATAAGGCATGGTTTCCAGACCTTTCACAATTTTAGTCACTCTCCTCTGGACATGCTCCAGCTTGTCAACATCCTTTTTGAATTGTGGTGCCCTGAACTGAACACAGTATTCCAGGTGAGGCCTGACCAAAGCAGAATAGAGTAGCACTATTACTTCCCCTGATCTAGACACTATATGTCAATTGATGCAGTCTAGAATCACATTAGCTTTTTTAGCTGCCACATCACTCTGTTGGCTCATGCTGTGGTTTACTAGGATTTCTAAATCCATTCCCCAGATTCCCCCATCCTATATCTGTGCATTTCATTTTTTATGCCTAAGTGCAATTCCTTACATTTTCCCCTGTTGGTGTTCATTTTGTTAGTTTTGGCCCAGCTTTCTAATCTATTAAGGTAATGTTGAATTTTGATCTTGTCTTCTGGTGTATTACTATTCTTCCTAATTTGGTGTCATCTGCAAATTTGATAAGCATTTCTTCATCCAAGTCATTGATAAAGATGTTGAATAGTGTTGGGCCCAGAACAGAACCCTGTGGCACCCTACTAGTCACTTCTCTCCAGGATGAAGAGAGAGAGAGAGAGAGAGATTTTTTATTATTATTTACAGTTCAGGACATACTCTAAATGAAAAGCTTTCTGTACAGAAATGTTATTTTCTACACCAAAAACAACCTTCTCTCTCACATAAAACCATGGTGGGCTATTTTTTGTGTAACCTCCTCCCACTCCCACAAAACAACCCATGTGTGGAGTTTTCACAGAATACACTCCAAACTGTAACATTCTTTAAGGACATTCTTGCAGCAGGGAGAAAAATAGTTAAATTGCCCATGAGAATTAAATATATCCCTACAACAGTGAAGTGCTGTTCTCATCTGATTTTAAAGAGTCAGATGCAGAAGGCAATTCCCTGAGGCATTTTGTAAGCCAGAAAGTCCCAGGAAACATTACCCAACCACATCGGCAATCTTCAGACCCTCACCTCCCCACTCCCAGAAGAAGCCAATGCTTGCAGAAAAGGGAGAAAGTTCTTTAAAAGCCAAATAAAAAATGTAAGGGAGTAATGCTGCCTGGGCACTCTTCTGGCAAGTCTATAGACCCTGGAGATTCTGCAATTGTTGTTCCTCTTTTACTTTAGCAGTAGGATATTTAGACATAGTCCTCATACAAGGTCAACAATTTCTGGGCCAGTAATTGCACTAGTCATACTGAGCTTGATCTGTTTCAGATGTATGCCAGTCATAAACCTTCCCTTGTGCATTGTTGTTCTAATTGTTGTCTTTCAGTGGTGACACTAGGGGGGTGCGCGGGGTTCAGACTGCACTAGGTGACACCCTAAGGGGGCAGTGACACCACTGCTCCTCAAACACCTACCTTTTGACAGAAATGGGCTGTGGCATTCATCTGCTCCCCTTTAAAATGCTTTAAAAGATGGTGAGAGTGGGGTGAAGCTCAGTGGAAAGAGAAAGTAGAGGCCCCAGAATTTTTTAAAATTCAAATTTCGACATTTTAAATTAAAAAAATAAAATTGTAAATTCTTTTTCAATTTTATTTAAAAATATCACCTTTTAATCAAATCTTCACTATGCATATGTAAATACACTTAGGCATTGCATATGATATTGTAATTTGAAAGTATAATTTTAATTTTGCTAGTTGTTTATGTCACAACTATTAGCATTACACACAGTGCTATACGGGAATTACGATGTGCAAAAAAGCATTGCTAAGGATTCTGTATGGTGTGAAATGGGAGGTGGTCATGGTGACACCATGAGTAATTGCACCAGGTAACATCTACCCTAGGGATGCCACTGCTTTATTTATATCTCACCTTTCCCCACAAATCTGAGTTGGGATGATGAAAACCCAAATGGAGCACAAGACCCTGCACTGGTGTGGCTGCAGTTGCATGAAAGCACTTTAGAGCCCCCCCCCCTTCACATATTCCGTTAGGGGAGATGGAAGTGAAAGTCCTAGGAATAAGCGAATCAAAGCAGTGAGCCAGGTATATTCAGCACAATCTTATAAAGCAATAGAAAGATGAAAAGAAGTGTGCTTGTGTGTCTCTCTGTGTGTAGAGAGGGTCAAACTAATTCCAACTGTCTTATTTGAACAGACACAAGAGCATCACTAGGGAGGGTGCAGAAGTTCAGACCATACCCGGTGACACCTCAGAAGGGGGTGAACACCAAGTGGGGTGATCCCTCCTGTCTGTCCTCTGGCCCCCTCTCTCTTCCAGCCAGGACACTTCTGCCATTCATTGGCTATGGTTGCTGGTGGGGGTAAGGTGCTGCTGCCATCTGGTATTTGCTTCCAAATCTGACAGAACTGCTGGCTGAGCAGGAAAGTGAGTTACCAGCCTTTTCTGCTCAGCAAGCAGCCTCGCCAGAACTAGAAGGGGCTGCTGGGCAATACTAACACCCACCACCACCACTGGTGGGAAGGGGCTACCTTCCAAGTCTGGTGGGATTACTGGTCATGTAGAAAAGAGAGTTGCCTTTCTTTCCCACTCATTCAGCAGCCCCATCAGAGCCAGCAGAAACAGTCTGGCTGGCAGAGGGAGATGGCTGGGGTGACAGCATGAGTTACCACATTGAGGCAACACTAACACTAGTGAGGATACTGAGCAATGCTATGGATGCAGTTTTAGACTTTCAGCTTTTTCTGACCAGAAGAAAACCCACCTTTCTTCCATTAATATCATAGCCTTGCTTCAGTGCCAATAGCATAAAATCCCATCCCTGCTTTATAAATGGGAGAGAGATGCGTGTACTGTGGGGGATAAGAAATGCATGCTTGATACATGATGATGGTGGTGGTGGTGATGATGATGATGATGATGATATATTTCCCTGAACCAAAGCATGTCTCCATGCCTGGTACTTTTCCTCTGTCCTAATCCATGATACTGTTTCAGTGATCTTGTAATTTTCAAAGAGTAATTCCACTAGTTTGTTTGCTCATTTTTCAAGATTACAGCGCGCCCGCGTCATACGCAGGCGCGCTTTACATGGCTTGAGCGTATGCGCTCAAGCCACGGGGCGTGCACGGGGCAGAAGGGGCGGTGCATCCCATTCAATTGAATGGGTGCCCGCGCCTGTTGTGCCCTGCGCGCCGCCGCGCCGCCGTGCACGAGCCCCATTGTTTCCAATGGGGCTTGAGCATAGGCGGAAATCGCCTTACGCGGAGGGATCCGGAATGAATCCCCACGTAAGGTGAGGACCCACTGTACTAATCTTGAAAATTTGCATATTTATGTGAACCTCAAGATGGCCCTATAAACAGCTTCATTTATATACCGCTTCATACTGAACTAACAGTGTCTAAACGGTTTACAACTATAAGCTAATTGCCCCAACAATCTGGGTATGCATTTTAGTGACCTCAGGAGGATGCAAGCCTGAGTCGAGCTTGAGCCCTTTCACTGGTACTGAACTCAAAACCTTATGGTTTTGAGTGAGTAGCTGCAGTACAGGCATTTAACCACTGTGCCACCAAGGCTTATAAATGTAATATGGATTTTGGAAGATCCATTGAAACAACCTTATTTCACTCTAGCCAGGGATAAACATTCTTGCATGTTTTTATATCGTTCTTTTAAAGCACCAGTCTTTTAGTGCAATTTGTCTTCTGCTTCAATCAGTCTCAGAAATGCTATGAATGCTGTCAAGCTTCTGAAGAGTTCACCTTTGAACATTACCCTCGGTGACTCATAATTTTCATCTTAAAACTGTAGTAAGTATTATGCCCCTAGTCAAACAACACCATATTTCCAACCCATCCAGAGTTTGCCACTATTCTAGTTTTGGCAACCGAAGGTCAGTCACAAGTGCAAAGGACAGTGATGTTCGGCTCTCCTTTCTTTCCTCTGTTCCTTTCTTCTTTCTCTGTCCTTCCCGCATCACTGAGAAATGCTGTTTTTCTTGGCCACCTGCTCACCCTCTCCTCTTCTGTGACATTCACTGCAGGCATGTTGACAAAGACTTAAGCAGAAGTTCCACTTCCCCACCACTACCATCTTGCCTCTTCTCTTCTTCCTTCTGTCCTTCCACCCCAAGTATCTGAGACAACAGGAAATATAGACTTCCCATAGCATGGCCTGGGAAAGAGGACACACCTCTTAACACAAACCTTGTTTAGTCATGGCAGGTGAAGCACATCTGGCAGCAAATTCTCTGCACCTGATGGCTTTGCAAAATTGTTTTTTTAAATGTACAATGCGAGAAAGAAAGGAATGCAAACTATTTAGAACAATAATGGAGGCCTCCAAGAGACCACCCTAACCCCTTTTCCTTCTTTTTGTCCTAAAGAAGTTTAGTCTAAAGCAGGAGTGGACAAAGTGCAGCCCATGGGCCTCCAGGGTAATTTTAAGAGTGGTTGTGCTTGTGAGGGTACAGCCCTCCAAGGTCTCCTGAGAGGCCAGTGCAGCCCCCTAGCCTTCCACAGTTGCCCACCCTGGTCAAGAGAGTCTGGAATGTTGATGGGTCAAAAACAACTCCAGGAACAGTACCCACAACAGATTTAAAGAATGGGAAACATGACAGCACATCTTTAATTGTCAGGCCCAGCCTGGCTGAGGACTCAGGTAAGGACTCTGAGGCTGAGGTGGAGCCTTGATCTGAACTTGAGCCTGAGTCTGGTCCTAGCTCTGCCCTGAGAGCATCTGCAGAGGCTGTGGCTTTAGAAGACAACCAGGAGCCAAATCTCCCGGCAGCAGGGTCTTCTAATACTGTGGATATGGAGGAGGAGGAGCATGTTCCCATCTTTAGCTAGAGACAATTTGAAAGGGCATGCCTCTGGTGCTCGAGGAGGCTTTATGAAAAACACTAGCTTATCAAGACCACCTGCACTCATGAGGACTGATAATAAAAGCCTGGGAAGGATGCCAGGACTTTCATCAGAAGCTATCTGAGTACTCTGGAGAAAACATCTTGCATCCTGACTTCATATTGATTTCTTGGCTTTAACCTTTTGACTACGAACTGACTTGACAGCACTGCTTTTCTGGAACCCTTGACCTGGACTTTCTGACTTTGCTCTTGGCTTGACACTTTAGCGTATACTCGGACTGATTCCTGACTTTGTTTGCCTTTGCCTGTAAGTCTGCCTTTCAAGACTTATCTGGTTCCACAAATTCTGCATGGAGTCTTTTTGTCTTGGACTCTTTATCAGCCATTGGCTGCTTTCCCAGACACCAATGTCCATCTGTTTGTTTGGAAGAGAGCTAGTCTCTCTGCATGTTCAAGACATGAACCTGGACAGGAAACTGAACAAATGTGCACAGTGAAGGTCTTCACATACAGTCATATGCAGTATTGCCATCAAGCCTCAAATATATTCCTTGGACTGTTTTACCAAAATTCCCAGAATTCCCCAATATTAATTATTATTCAGTCAAAATCCCCAGAAAGAAATTAATTAAATTCCCCAGATTCCAGGGAATTCCCTGGAAATTGGCAACACTGGTCATATGTACATTGCTTCACAGACAAACATGAGAAGGCTTGGAGTCAAAACAACATGCAAAGCTCCACTCCATGTTAAAATAATGCCAAAAAAAGGACTAATTACATTCAGATAAATGGTTCTATGTGCAATTAATTAGCTCACTAGGACCATAGGCCCAATCATCTTCCATTAACCTTCTACTGATGTATTTTGTATATACAGACATAGCTTTAGGAGAGCCTGAAAATTATGGAGATTGACACTATGAGTGCCAAGTAGTCATGTTGGCTGTATATTACTTCCAGTATTGGTGGCAATCTTTCTGTCTATCTAGTAAAGCCTCCAGTTGCCCACTACATGAAGAGAAACCTAAACCAGATATACCTTGGATCAAATCTAGCATGATTCTTCTTTTCTTTTTACCATTTTAGCTTTATCTTCCCCTTGACAGCCTGGGCAGGACTTTTCATTCTTTCTCTGAATGCTTGCTTTAGAGTTAAGGCAGTATGCCTTAGTGTTTCTCAGGTGTTGTAGCAGTAAAGAACCTTGTTGTGAAGCTATTTGCATATTTCATGTGTGTTGCCTGGATAGCATTGCTTATGGTAAACTACAAGCTGAGCAGGTATGCTAACCTCACCTCACTAACCACAGCCAAGGGCTATTAGAAGTTTAAGAATTACTCACAGTTGGTCTCAGCCACTGTATTCGATGCAGATTGTCTTCTGTGAGCACTTTAGGGCCAATAGAACTGAAGTGTGCGGGAAATGTATCATCTTCAAAAAGTATGCCATGATTCAAGCAGTAGTCTCTCAGGTGAACAAAGTCTTGGTTCTTAAATTTTTGAGGAAAATCCAGGCTTCCTATTTTCTCTTGGCTAGGCTGTTGCTTGGGTTTCCTTTGATACATATCAGCAGGCAGATTCCAGTCCCCTTCCTGTAAAGAGGCAATGGCAAGAAGATCATTAACTGTCAGTTTTGAAGAATAGAGCTGAACAGTCCAGTAGCCATTTTGCAAAGCTGGGGGGGGGGGGGGGGGGGGGGACACAGATTTGTAAGAATTGTGCATATACTATCCAAATACATCTTCAGAAATCATTGCTTTGATTTAAATAGAAATACAAAACATTTCACCATAGTGGGGAAGACTAAAACTTCACATAATCTCTTATCCAGGTGCTGCTGACAAGCAGATTCAAGGCGCCTCCTCTCTCTTATGTTTCTGTATTGAAAACCAGACCTGGACCAGTCAGGCCTTCAAAAAGATAACTTTCTTCTGTCAGGAGATAGGAGGCCTCATTATCTGGAAATTTCCAAAAAAACATGATGAAATGAGGGCCAAAATTCAATCCATCCAAATCATTATCCCATATACAATTTTAATTCTTCCCAGAGGTGATAAAGACGAAAGTACTGCAGAGCTACTGAGCTGCTCTTCACCCTTGCTGTCTCATTAAAATCTTATGTGGCTCTGATCTCCCCTTTATCATGAATATAATCATAGATCTTTTGAAGCAAAACCAAATGATCCTGCCGCTATTTCAAAGTTCATTCACTATCAATAACCAAAAAGTCAGGTTGTCAAATTCAAAATGAATGGCTGTTAAAAATATACCTTATGATTTATGAGAACCATTTGGTTTATAAACATATTGGCATCTTCTTTGCATCACAGACTTTGGATTTCAGCTCCCAGACTCCCAAAATTGCCAGTGATCAGGGATTCTGGGAGCTGAAGTCCGAAACATTTAGCTGACCAAACTTTGAGGACTGCTCATCAAAAGGCACACTGCAACATCATTAAAATCAATAGGTTCTGGATAAACATATGGATGCAACCATGGAGTCCTTTGGCTAATTAGATGTATTCATGGTTCCTTCTAGGTATGTTAAGAAATTTCATTAAATTACTCACTCTTGGTGAGACAGGCCATCTCAGCATGCCAAGACAGCTTGTCCAGAGCTGGGTAAGCCACATGATACTTCTTGCTACCAGTGTGGGAATGAGACAACTGCTTCTTTTCTCTCACTGAGTTTTCCACAATTTGTGCTAAAGAATAATATTTTCCTTTTTGAAGTAAAGCTTACACATATACATTTGGACAGCATTTTGGTTTGGGCAGCATTTTGGCTGCTGCATTTTCAACCCATTCTGAACAGGTCCCAAAGGCTGACTCATGTAGAGTGTATTGAAATAGTCCAAATGGGATGTAATCAAGGCATGTGTCACCATAACTAGATCTGACATCTCAAGGGAAGGGTGCAGCTAGCACACAAGTTGTAGCTGAGCAAATGCACTCCTGACCACTGCTGAAACCTGGGCATCCAGGCTCAGAGTTGAGTCCAGAAGAACATCCAAGTTGCAAGTTTGAGATTGCAGGGGGAGTGTAAACCTGTCTAGCACAAGCAAAATCCCTCTTCCTTGATCTCCCTTACCACTGACCAGGAACATCTCTGTCTTGTTTGGATTAAGTTTCAGCTTGTTTGGCCTCATCTAGTCCAATACAGATATCAGACATAAAGAATCAGTAGCCTAGAGAGGTAGTGTGGTCTACTTTGTATGTCTTCAAAAAGACATTGTACAATTACAGTGGATCCTTGTTATACGCTGGGGTTTGGTTCAAAGATCCCCTGTGTATAACAAAATCCATGTATGCTCAAGCCCCATTAAATATAATGACATAGCAAAATGGTGTTCCATATAAAAAATGGAAAATCAAGGTTTGATAATGGAAGTGTATAATTTTTTTGAACATTTTCAAACCGCGTATGCTTGAATCCATGTATAAAAAATCCATGTATAAGAAGGGCCGACTGTATTTACCTAATGGGGCTGCTTTAGCTAGAGATTCTGCATTGGAAAGGGGTAGGACTCAATGGCCCATAAGGCCCCTTCTAACTCTGTGGAGATTATCACAAGGGATGGGATCACTCCCTGTCCTTATCCTGAGTGAAAGTGATTTGTGCAAATGACTTTCACATTGCAGCTGGCTGAAAAGTGCTTTTAGCCATCATGGTTAACAGGTTAAACCTTTAATACAAAAGACTGCAAATGATGGCTAAAAGCACATTCAGCTGACAGCTGATAGAGTTTTCAGCCCACTGCAGTACGAAAGTGATTTGCACGACCACTCTCACTCAGGCTTCCCTGCCAGGTCAAGTGCGGGTCAAGTGTGAAAGTCCTCCCAATGTTTGGGTGGGAAGGATGGGACAGGGATGGGACAATGACATCCCATTCCTCATCTGATCAACTCCTATGGTTCTGTGACTTTATGATTCTAGGTTGTGGTAGAGTATGTTAAGAGTCCAATGCCAGTTTATCTGGTTTATATTGGTAGAATGGGTGAAGGACACCTTTTTGGCCTTGCCACCGCAGCAAAACGTCTTAAGCCAACGCTAACTAGATAGGAAAGAGGAAGTACGTCATCCTCCCATTCAGAGCCATGAGTAGTATAGAGGAAGAAAGAAAGTTTCATTGGCCTCTGTGGTGACCCTTCTAAGCCTCTGCAGCAGCATCAGTACCAAGAGGGACTTCAGCTGTGAGAAGGAAAACCTTTGAATGTTCCTGAGCAGTGGTCCCCAAACTGTGCTCTTTAAGGGATTTTGGACTTCAGCTCCCAGATTCCCAGACTATTGGCCAACATGGCTGAGGCTTTTAGGAGCTGAAGTCCAAAATCTTTTAATGGGCACATTTGGAGACCACTGTTCTGGAAGAACTAGAATGCTTGATAAGCACTAGGAATACTTAGATTTTATTTTGATTCTTGGTTACTGTTTGACTGAAATTATTTCAAAAATCAAATAACTCTGTTTCAAATATATTAGATCACCAGTACAGTGGTGCAAAACCGAATAAGAACAGCTTTACTGTTGCACCATTCTTTTTAAACCACCCGCTATAGTTTTATCCTCTCAAGCCAAGTTTTTGCACTATCTCACAGTGTACCTTTAAGGCCTTTTACCATATCATATCTGGCAACTGACAAGCAGCCTGTCTAGAAGGATTATTAAGCTACTGGTCCTGCATTTTGCACTTTAAAAAAAGGAATAGCTATATATCCTTCACAAACCTGCATGCATGTCTGTGTACACTTTTTAATTAAGAGTGTTTCCTTCTTTTTAAAGAGGAAATCAGATGAAATTCAGAAATAACCTTCGACTGACACACAAAGCAAAAACTCTTTTCAGCTTCCGTTTCTTTTTATAATGGAAATAAATCTTATGTAATGTAGCATAACATGACAAGAGAATGGTTTTCCCTTAACAAATACTCATTTGCAACCATGCTCAAGCCCACTGCATGCAAAGATCTATTTCCTGTAACAGTGTTCCAGCAAAACTGATTACTAATTCCACAACTCAAATTAAAACTAACAGAGCTTGAAGGCTGGGACTGACACATTCGTTCATTCTTTGTTCTCTCTCTCTCTGCTGATGGAGAACAGCAAGAGTTTTTCTCCGGTGAGCGTGTGTGTTTAATTACATTGTTTAACACAGTGGGAATAATTTAGCAAGTGGAGTGAAGAAAATAAGGCACTTAGCTATCCTCAGTTTTGCAGAACAGCCTTGTCAGCTTCACAAAGATGGTGTTAAGGTACGGAGATGGACAAATGTAGAAGCAGTTGTTTTGCATGATTTAAAATTCACTGCTAGGGAGAAGGAGGCACATCACAAAGTATTGTACGTATCTCTTATGATGCTTGCATGTTATAACATAAGAAGCTGCCTAATGTCATTGCCATCTAGCTTCATAGTTAGCAACATAAGAAAAGCCCTGCTTGAGCAGAATAAAAGCCAATTTGGTTCAGCATCCTACCCCTTATATCAGCCAGATAGATGCCTCTATGAAGCAGAAAAGGAAGATTTGAGCACAAAGGAACCATCCAACACATGTGCCCCACCAACTGGTGTTAAGAGATATATTGCCTCCTATGATAAGGGTGGCATGTAACTATCAGATAAGAGCCCATTGATTAACTCTTCCTGTCAGGGCTGCACAAATTTTAACTGGCTACTGCTGACTAGGGTCTCAGGCAAATATTTTTCAAATTCACCTACTAGTAGCATTTTTACATGTCATATTTGCATGTAAAGGTATTTTGATTAAATGGACACCTGTAGACAAAATGCAACAAATAGTTACTTGAAAATACACATATCATAAAGGTGCAGGAGAAAAAAACAAGCAAAGTTGTTGTGTATGTCCATAAGAAGAAACCTAAAATCTACAATTGGACAATACTTTCAACAGGATCAACCAAACCCCACAAATGATTGTGCAAAGCTTTAAGAGCTACAAAACATTTCATCGGGTTGGGTGGTGTTAATAAAACAAGGAATAGGAAAATATAAATTTAAAAACTGGGACAGGTGTAGCCATGAAGCCCACTCTTTAAATGCAGATTGTAAAGTAATCATTTAGTTCCTGATACAACAATATGAGATTCTGAGCATTCTGAGACAAAGTAGCTATAACTGATGTCTTCTGAAAACAGAAATCCTGGATTTTACTCAGATCTTTCTCATGTTCAGGGAAAAGCCCATAAGTTCCTAAGTAAGTAGGAATAAAAAGAAACTTGATCATCATTACTGTGGAGAGTAAGATGGCTTTGTCAAGATTATCCCAAGCCCCCCTTAGACCAAAACCTGAAAACTTGGGATGATCTCTTGTAATGTCACAGGGAACAAGTCCTGGTGAGGTTACAAGGAACAAGTCCTGGGAATATTGCTAAGCATGATGCATTAAACCTTAATCATATTTGCACAAAGTATTCAATCAAATAATAATAACAAAAGATGAGTTGTAATAAATGAGGAAAATCCAAACTCCTTTCAAGGGAGTGTTCTTGCCCTCAGATTCCTCTCCATCACCCTGAAGACTGGAGAAGAGGAACCAGGCTCTGAGTTCTATGAACCCTTGTATAAAGCCAGCAACTAATTTCAACTGTTACTAAGCTACAGCTATCAGAGTGCTTTACAGCTTTCTGACAATACTAGTTATCAGTCTCTAGATCTTTTCTCATCAGGAGTCTTTAACAAATGCTTTATCAATTTTTGGAAACCTAAAAATACATTTCCTATATCCTGAATAAAATAGTAATGTAGGAGGAGTTGACACCAGGGTCCCATTCACGCTACAGAACTATAGTCCTATTATTCCATTTTAAATGCCATGGTTCTCTCCTATGGAATACTGGAATGAATAGTTTATGGAGGGGCACTTAGAATGATCAGCCAGAACACTCTCGTGCCTCATCAAACAACCAATCCCAGGATTCTACTGGATGAAACCAAGGCAGTTAAATTGAAAGAATAGTGCTATAACTGTGTAGTGTGAGTGGACACCTGGTGTTCTTCCCAAAGACTCTTAAATGGTGCTGTTGTACAGAATCATCAAAAATTCATTACTCACAATCTGAACATGTTTTCAGAACTCTGGAATCCCTAATGTAGTGCTCATTGCCAGGTTCTCTTGGGATCATTATCATACCATATTTCCCTTCCAATAATCTGAAGGAACCTGATCCATTTTGGAAGCTAAGCAAGTCAGGTTCTCAACAGAACCTTGAAGGAAAGTACCACTGGAAAACCTTACAGAATATTTACAGCGCAGAGCATTTTGAAAAAGGGTGGTCAGATTCATATGCTAAAATTTATTATTTGGACATAAAAGCTTAGGATCCATTGGTGACAATAGGAAGAAACATAGGGCCTGAACAGGCCTAGAACTGGAAAGCCCCAAACCTTAAACATTCAAAATGCCAGAGGACCCTCAGTCAGAGACCTTTGAAACTGGAGCAAAAACTGCAGCTTTATGATAGTCTGCACATCCACTAGCAAGTACTCCAGAATCTACAGAGCCAGTCTTCCAACATAGACAGAATATCTATCAGAAGGTTTTAGAGATGAAAAACTACTAGGCTTCAGGCCAGAGCTCTGTCACTTTGAGGTTTTCCACTTTGCAAGGAAAAGAAAGAGTCTTGTATTCTGATTAAATATGCTTGGTTTTTAGTGTGTTTGGATTTTGATTAGCTTGTCCTGATAAAGACCAAGTATTTATTTGTTTGTTTGATTTCTCTCAAAATGGGATTCAGGGTAGTAGAAATTAGAATAGGTGACCTGAACCTAAGGAGGAAATGTAAATTTGGCAGGAGATTGTTATTACTGTGTTCCATGAGAATTTCCTACAAGAGGAAAGAGTAGACACTAAATGGAGCTCTGGTAGTTCAAGCATAAAAAGCTGGGTTTGATTTTAAAACTTGTTGGAGTACAGGAGGAAGAACTCCTGCTTAGAAGTGGTCCTTACTTTGCCTGTGAGCTCCTCCTTGGAATCAGAGCACTTTGTCTCTAGTACAAATGCTGCATTTTCTCCAAAAGCTGTCATGATTTGAAAGGCTTATTTTAATAGTTGATATTCTTAATTCACAGTATTATAAATATGAATGTATTTGATCTTGATGAGATGACAGCATGCTAAAAGAAAAATGTCCAAACATTTTCCAAACAAATATCCTTTTATTAGTAATTTTATGGTAGTTGTTAGGTTAAGTTACCTAATTTAAGGTGACAAAATTGGCAGACTGCAAATGGAGTTGGCAGACTGCAATCTGGAAAGTTTTCTTTAGTCTCTCAGTGGCTTGAATTTCATTATTGGATTCAGACAATCATGTTGTTCCCCAAACAACTATTGATTTGTTTATTCCTCACGTGTTAGGGAAAAATTGAAAAGTCTTTGTCTGAAAGGACCCACTTACCAAGCAATATTTCAGCCAGACTTCAGTAGGGTTTCAAAATCAATCAAGTAGGGTACCTGATAAATAGATATAACAGATGACTAAGCACTATTGCAATATCCTATTCATACCACAGGGTGTGACCCTGAACACTGGTTGCCTGAATCTATAGATAAACCCTCATATATGAGATTACTACAGCTATACTCCTTGTATTTGAGATCATTACAACCTTCAAATCACAAAGTATAGCAGACTCATTCTCTTGAGTATCTCCCATTCTGAAGAGAGGGAGAAAATTAGTGTTACTTTGTTATTGTGGTTACATTTGGAAGCACAGGCAGCTGATTTTAGCACTACCACAGTATGAGTGTAGTGGCAACAAGATCTGGAAAAAAAAATCAGTATATTGTCCCATAAGTCAACACTGTAGAAATTTTGCCCTTTGCTCAGGTGAGTGTTTGTCTAGTTCAGTCAATAAATTAATCACCTTATGGCTCTAAAGTAAATTTAAAAAATACAAATAAGAAAGGTGTGTTTGTGTGTTCATGTGAGCACACATGCACACAACATACACTAGCAGTTTATGTCAAGAAATTACTACTGGGTCCCACAGATATCAGTGATGTTGGAGATTATCACAAGGGAGAGGAAAGTGTCATGTTAACTGCACGTTAACTGCAATTAATACCCAATGACTGTTACGATGGTAGAAAACAGGATAAGCATACGGGGGTGTGTGTGATAATCTTCCCCCCCAATCATGCCATTAACGCAATTTAAACATGGGAGAAGGATGCTTTCCTCCCATGTGATAATCTACTACAATGACTTCCACATTACAACTTCTGAGACAGATATGTCAGACACACAAAATGTCCTGGCACAAGTCTTCCCTGAATTAAGCATGGAAATGCATAAGAAAGCTGAAGTTTGATTGCAACTGTGCACTATACACAAACAAAAACAAACAAACAGCTTCATTTATATACTGATTCATACTGAACTAACAGTGTCTAAGCAGTTTACAACTGTAAGCTAATTCCCCCCAACAAACTGGGTACACACGCCCATTGTACTACAGTTACTCACAAGAAGAGTTAATAAACTGCTACCTCTTTAATTGTATCTCCAGTCACCTTGCAGACAAAGAAATTGTAACTTCACCCCCTGTCATACAGTCCCTTCCCTCAGTTGTTTACTGCATCAAGTGAAATGTGGGAGAATCTTCAGACTATATCCTGCCAAGTCTATTCACAGATGACTGATTATACTATGCACTTTATATGCTGAACGGTCTAGAGATGAGTCAATACACTTTATATGTACACATATACATCAACAAACCCTATAATCACCTATATGCCCTTACTCTTCTCATACACAGTTGTTTCATTGATGTTATCATTTCTGCTAGTCCTAGAAAGCTGTCTGAGAGGGAGGGAAAGATCTCTACCCACCCAGTGGATTGTTCACGTAGTTTTCTGGTCAGCAGTTAAAATGTACAGCAAACAACACTTGACAAACTGTTTCCATGATTATAGTTATACAGTTCACTCTCCTTATTCATCATGTGTACAAGACTGTTCTTCAGGTTGTTTCAAAACTGTATACTGAACTGAGGCTCTAGCTTTCTGTGTCGGGAGTGTTCATTCCAGTTTTAGCTGTGTTACTTGGAACAAAATTCTAACCAATCTACCAAAAGGAAAATTGCCAAGACTAAATGAAAAAGGTGCCCTGTTTAAATGTTTGTTTATTTGTTTATTGCCAGCCATAGTGCAAGTCAGCAAGTTTGTACAACTGGGAAATCCTGCACAGAGATAAATTTCAGGAATGATATCTTGAAACAGCAATTATAGTGGGAGACTTTAATGCCAAATGAGTATCTGCCAAAAAGAAATGAAATGCAACTGAAGGGCAAAGATGAAATAGATACTTAAAATTTGAAACAGCCATCAGATCTTAGAGAGATGAAAGAGCCTTTTAAGGCAACTCTGATAATGGTTGATACAGAAATATATGAATTAAAAACAAGTGTTGTACAATATCATTGTGACAGATACATTGGAAAACCTAAGTAGCAGAAAATGTTATAGGCTAACTGTAAGTATAAAGACAGAATGGTATGTTAGCAAATAGGTTGGCAGTTTCTTAGGTTCAACAGCTCAAAGCAATGATCCTGCACAACAGAAAACTTGGGGGGGGGGGTCAATTTGGATGAAACTTCAGAGGTCCCTGTGTATAGAGTGGTACACCAACCTCAGCAGCACCATGCAGATGGGAGCTAAATGTGTCACAAGTGGCTAAATTGGTGTGATCGTTACATATATGCTACCATGTACTAGCCTTACTTGCATACACACTCTTCTCCACTGGACGGTTCTTCATTATTTATCCAGTACAACAAGCACTTCCTAGTCTGCAGCTTCCATGGTGGCCATTTAATAAAATCAACCCATTGAAAAACACAGCTGGGAACAAAGACATATCTCTGGGGTGTTAAGCATAAGGAGGTGAGGTGCAGTGTTTTGAGTGCTGGACTAGGAGTAGGAGACCAGGGTCTGGATCCTCACTCAGCTATGGAAATCCACTGGGTAACCTTGGTAAAGTCGGTATTTTTCAGATTCATAGGAAGGCAATGAGAAACCTCTGAATAAAACTTGCCAAGAAAACCCCATGATTGGGCCACTTTGGGGTAGCCATAAGCTGGAAATGATTTGAAGGCACACAACAACATACATAAAGAAGTTTAAACTGTACTTTTTGAGTCTACAATAGGAACTCACAATTGCAAAATCTATAATGAGAGGTGGAGACATGCCAGTTTTCCCTTTTCTTGCATTTAGATTTTTCAAACCTGAGTTCTTGGACAGAAAAAATTTGGAAATTTTGGTAACATCTTTAAAAAATGAACTGAACTAAAATTCTTCTGTTGTACTGGCCAAAATCAACAGGTCTTCCCAGTACAGAGAGAACCCCAATATAACCCCTAGAACTCCTCAGGGAAAAAAGAGAAAGAGCAACCTAATTCAGTACTAACATGGGCGGGGTACAAACTGCCGCTTTGCGGCACTCCCCCGCCGCTGCCATTTGCTCCGTGTGTGAGCCGCAGCAGCCAAACCGCGCGACTCCCGCGCGGAGCAAAAAAGAAGCTCCATTTTGGAGCTTCTTCTTGCGGCGCCTCTATGACGTCGCGAGGCGCCTGGCGTGGACTCGCGACATCATAGGTGCCGCGACACGTCTGGACGCTATGCGTCCAGTACGTAAAGATGGCGGCGCCCATGTAGAAGGTGCGCCGCAATCTTGTACGTATAGGATACGTACTAAATGGCAGTTTGTATCCCGCCATGGATGAAAACATACAGGGATCCAACACTCAAACATAAGTCACTCAAACCCTGGGTCTGGATGAGTGAGTCTGTCAGTTTTGGTTTCTCCCACATTCATGTTCATTTTATTTTAATTTTTGAAAAATATCATAGAATCACAGAATCAAAGAGATGGAAAGGACTGCCAAGGTGTTCTAGACCAATCCCCTGCCATGTAGGAATATACAGTGTACCCTTGTTATACGCTGGGGTTTGGTTCCCAGATCCCTCGTGTATAACAAAATCTGTGGATGCTCAAGTCCCATTAAATACAATGACACAGCAAAACGGTGTCCCTTATAAAAATGGAAAGTCAAGGTTTGATATTTGAAATGTATACTTTTTTGGAACATTTTCAAACCGTGGATGCTTGAATCCATGTATAAAACATCTGTGTATAAGAAAGGCCGACTGTACAGCTGAAGAATTCCTGAGAGATGCTCATCCAACCTCTATATATAGACCTCAGAGAAGGGGAGTTCATCACCCTTCCAGGCAGTTGATTCCACTGTCAAAATTCCTTTCCTACCTGAATATGTAGAAATTGTGAATTTGGGTAAATTCTTATCAGAATCTCATCGGAAAAAAATTCCAGCAAGAATGTAGCTATCTAAGATCCACGCTGAGCATTATCAGCACACTCAGCCGTCACTGCATTGTTTGGGAGGAGACATATTTGTTTGGATATTTGATATTTAATGTGATTGGTGGGAGATGAGTTTCTTCAACAAAGTTCACTTCTCCTGAGAGACATTTTCACTCAATTTTTTTTATATGTATATATTTTGGGGCACCATTTTTTTTTGGCAGAAATCACTTTACAGATATCACTGTTATAGGGGTGTGATAGTGGCACAAGGATGAACTCATTTAGTGAGAGTGACACATACTAGTAAAAGTCTATATACACACAAATTCAGTCCTCTGCATATTTGCTTGAGAGTAAGCCATACCAACCTCAACAGAACTTTTTTCTGAGAAAACACTAATAGAAAGCTGTGTTGTTTATAGAGGGAAAATAACATTTTGGGTACATTTGTCAGGAAGAGCTGGGGAAGGCAATTGAAAATTAGAATGTGTTTTTATTTTATTTTTTCTGGAAGATTATAGAAAGGAGTAATAAAAATTACAATCAGATGCCTGCCTTACATGTTGCAGGAAAAACACGAGCAAATTATTTCAAAAATAAAGTTAATTGTACCACAGATCATTACATTTAAGGCTGACAAATTAGCTGTAAGGAAAACAAAGAGAACAGGGAGAATGAAATGGGAATGCAGTGTGTAAAAGCATTTTAAAACAATTTCTGATTTTAAAGGATCTGCTGCAATAATATCAATGAAATGCTGTGAAAGCCTAATGTTTGTATAAAATTCTACCTATCATTTTCAGAAAATGTTCTGAATAGTATTGTTCCATTATGCAGATAGCAGAATGGTTTGTAATCTCCCAGCATGTAGTTGGAAATAATACACTATAAGTTCTCTGAACAAAAAAGAGAAGGGAGCTGACCCAATTTATTACATTCCTACCTAATAAATAGAAATCCTTCTGTTTCTGATTCAAGTCTTCCCAAGCTTATGCAAATGTAGCAAAACTATGCCTTCCACTCAAAACAGGAAGGTATTTGTAGATGCAGGGTAACCTTAAAATAATTAGTTACAATTCCAAAGGCCAAAGCAGAAATTAATTAGTATTAGAGTTAGTCTTACAGCCAGTGTGACATGGTGTTTGAATGCTGGACTACAACACTGGAGTCCAGGGTTCAATTCCCTGCTCGGCCATGAAACCCATTGGGTGATCTTGGGCAAGTCACATGCTCTCAGCCTCAGGGAAAGGCAATTGCAAACCTCCTCTGAACAAATCTTGCCAAGAAAAACCCAGGATAGGTTCACTTTAGCATCACCATAGGTACTCAGAAACATGTTGAAGGCACACAACAACAAAGCATTAGATATGTTAAAAAAAAACCACCAACTTTCTTAACACTGAAAAGTAATTAAAATAATTTTTATTTACTTCAGGTGGAAATTCAGCATGCTACAAATTGCTGACTAGTGGCATAAAACACACATCAGTTACAGACACTCTCTATAACTATAAAGGTAACTAAAACTAGTTATAGTTGCATGGTAAAAGGATTACATCTTATTGCATTACTGTTGCAAGGTAATTTACTTATTGCAGAAATGAACAGTTTACAAGTAATACGTTGGCTGACTTCCTGTTAGTGACTTATGTGTTCATAGGTGCAGCTTTTGTGAATGTAAGTCCCTTTTTGGACAGGGTGTAAAGGGTTATTCTATTTCCCTTGTACTCCTTTCAAAAATCTCCCATGCCTAGCAGCTGTCAAGCCCCAGAGGAGCTGCTGGCTTTCCTTCTTATTAGATGGAGGGGGTGGGCAGGTGATTGAGACCATGAAGGTCTGGTTGCTCTGAGCTCCTGGAGAAAAGAAAAGGTATGCTCTATTTGAAACTGCACCCTCATTTCTCTTCCTGACTGAGCTGAGACCAGTTGCATCTCTATAAACTAAATAACCTCCCCTTTCCTCCTTTCCCCACCAGTAATGATGGCAGTTACTCCCCCTCCCTGGTCTTGACAACTATCAGGGATGAAGAATACAGACCAGTGTGTGTGTGAACCTAGTACATATCTAGGTCTCAGCATGATTATCATTATTATTTTCAAATCTGGGTGCAAAAATCTTAGCAGAGGGAACATAAGGGTCATATTTCCTTGACAAACAACCTGCTGATGGCACATGATTTTGACAGATGTTGAGAATAAAAGCCTGACAACCAAGTAGAAGGGGTAATGGAATAGAGTGGATGAAAAGAAAGAATAAAGGAAGAGACATATGGTAGAAAGAATAATCTTATTTCCCAGTTCCCACTGAGAAGATATTTTACAATATCACCAGTGACTGAAGTGACAGCTACCCAAAACCTTCAAAAGAGAAATCGAGTATTTTAAGGTAGTGTGACTGGGCAGAAAGATTTCCACATCACATTTTAATCAAAATTAAAAACAAGAGAACAAAATTGCCCCATCCCACAAGAGTCCAATGAGTCCTCTGTAAGGTCAGCAGGCCTGGATTGATGAGCACCTATTGAGGAACAGGTAGGAGGAAAATAGGGGATCAAGGGAGGGAATAACATGGCATGGCATGGCAGCAACCATGAGCTGAAATATATCCCAGTGTGACATTTTGTCATAGAGCTATGAGAATGAGAGACTTAGGGGATGTACAGATTGGGAGAAAGGGGCAGCCAGAGGCCACCCTTTTCTCCCTCGGATGGAGGCCACAGCAGACAAACGCTGCGGCTTCCACGAGGCCTAAAAAGCACCCACTCCTGGTAGGTTCTTTTTGTGCCATGTGCGGGGGTGCCATTGAGAGTTGGATTTGGACTCTCATAAAATAGGGTTGTAATCCCCATTTGGCCATGGATGTCCACTTTGGGCAAGTCACACTCTTAGACTAGGCAAACTATATCTAAAGAAATTCTGTCCAGAAAGTCCTGTGACTGATTCACCTTAAGGTTTCCATAAGTCAGAAATGACTTGAAGGCACACAGCAACAACAAATACAGTTGACACTCCACATCCATAGATTCTATATTCACAGATTCAACCATCCATATCTTGATAAAATTTTAAAAATATATAAATTTTGTGCAACAATGATGGCACGGCATGGTGCTGTTTGGGCACTATACCACGCGGACATCATTGTTGTACACCCAGTATGGACAGGAGCGCACAATCATGGCGCCCTTATGCCAATAGTAGGGCTGGATGCATGCAGACGCCCAGCCCTACAGAATCTTAATTTTGGCCCCAGTCTGTACTGGGCCTAAGTGCGTTACTAAATGAATTCCATTCTTCCAAAAGAGACAGAATGTTTGAGAAATTTTGAGAAAGATATGCATAAAAAGAAACTTAAAGAAAGAAGGTCAACTTTATGTAGCCCCAAGTTCTTTGACAAGGTAGAGGAAGAGGGAAACCAAACTGACAAAAAGTATAAAAACCAAACCTTATGAGGAACAGCTTCGACAACTAGGTATATTTAGCCTGGGGAAGAGAAGACTGAGATGTGATACGATATCCACAGTAGCATCACTAGGGTTGGTATCATCCCAGTGGGGTACTCCTATTGTCACCTTCAGGTAGGCAGCCACTCCAGGAGAGACAACATGGGGAGAGACCAGGAGGAGAAGGAGAAGGAGAAGTAGAAGTAGCAACAGGCAGGGAAGGGTGTTCACCATCCACCCTCTTCCTCCAGACCACCTTACTACCTTTCCTATCCCACCTGGCACACACCCCAGTCACCTGCTTCTGCCTGCTGGGGCCATGGGTGGGGATGAGCAGCTGCCACCAGGCAGCCGCTTCCTCCATCCTATTTTTGACTGCAACTGGCTCACCAGAGCAGTTACCTCCCATTCAGGCTTCTCTGTGGCCTTGGCTCTCTTGGGCAAGAGAACTCACGGCAGCAAAAACAACTGGGTGGGTGCTGATGGTTGCGGTGAGCTTAAGGTCACTAGAGTTCTGTATTAGAGGATTCTAAGCACCTCACCTAACTGTAGTGTATAATCGTGGCAGTTCAAGTGATATCAGATTGCTATAATTGTGAACTGTGGATGTACCTTCATTTTATTGTATGTGGTTGTACTCCTCATAAATGTGTTTTTGGTTTGTTTTGTTTTTTTTGTGCTGATTGTTTTAGGGCTCAGAGGGGCTTTTCAGTGGACTCGGCAGCTATGGTTCTTGCTAGAAAATGTATATATGTCAGTTATTTATACCCAGCTAACACCTAGGTAACATTACTTCAATGCTTTTGAAGACTCTCCAGAAAGTAACATTATTATAAAAGGGCCAACTATATTGCTAACTGACTTAAGCATTTGGGAATATATATTGCTGATTCTGAAAGAACTACAATGGCTTCTGTTCTGTTTCTGGTTGTAGTTCAAAATGCTGAGCATCCTCTTTAAGGGTCTAAACACCTCTGGAGCAGAACACATATATGAATTGTTCCAACCACTAAATGTACCCTGTGGCTTTCCACAAACTTTGGATGAGATTGACTGGTCTTCTGGACAAGACTCTCACCCTCCACCCACCAGACCCTCCTCCACAGTGACCTTTAGAAGGAGGCTGGAAGTGCTGCTCTTCTTGTCAGCTTTTAATGTGAATTAATTTTGCTGCTTTTTTTTTTTTTACTCTGCCAACATTTCTTGTCTGTTTTAATTGCTCTCATTTTATTGTGGCTTTACAGTGTAGCTGGTTGGTGAATTAGTGTGATTAAAGGCAGGAAAGACTTTAAATATTTTACTAGCTAACTAATTAACTAACGGGTAAATCCTGAGATGTGCTGCCTCATCACATATATGCAGGTATTGACACTGGCATGTGGAGGCAGGGGGTGGGAACAGCATACAGCATGGTAGAAGCTGAAGGATTTGTAGTCCAGATTCATAGATGAAAGTAGTGGAAAACCAAAACTGTTGCAAAGGGGAAAGTGAGCAGTGATGTTGCCGATCAGTATTGCTACCATTAGAGAGCTAGGGTTTATCTATACTGTAGAAATAATGTCATTTTGACACCATTTTAAGTGCTGTAGCTCCATCCCATGGAAAGCTGGGATTTCTAGTTTTACAAGGTCTTTAGCCTTCTCTGACAAAGAGTGCTTCAGATAATTACTAATTCCAGGATTCTATAGGATGAAGCAATGACAATTAGAGTGGTGTCAAACACTACTGTTTTTACAGTGTAGATGTATCCCAGACCTCTGAACCATTATATCACTGGTAGGAAAAAACAGGGGACAAATAAGGCTAAGTGACAGACAAAGCTTGAGAAAGTTATTCCTTAGTCAGCATAACTAGAGGCTTCTCAACGTGTTAGTCCAGCATAGCAACTTTTCCAAAAAGAGGTGTCAAAGGAGAATCATGAACAGAGCAAATAAAGTAAACAGAAATACCAGACACAGCCCAAGGATTTCTTTTTAAAACTGTTGACTTAGCCGCACAGAACCCTGCCCTGTTTTAAGCTGGGAGAAGAGGACTCATCATCGGCAGGCAGATTGTTATTAATTTTCCCTTCTTGCAGATATTTGTAAGGGGAGAGCAAATCACTGTGCCCATCCATTATCATTGAAACATCCCTAAATGTGAAGATTCTTACAAGCACAATGTCTACTCAGAAGTGCCCTCCATGTGTAACTTACTCTCAAGTAAATGAGGATATGACAGATTGCAAGGAGCCTTTCATTATTCCTGGGAAGGTTCAATGACAGTAGCTGTCTTAATAGTTCTTAATGCTTCATCTTTTAGTACACTTCTGATGGGCAGAAGGGACAGCTTGAAGCTGCCCCTTCCAAAAACAGATTTGGGATGTGGTGAATACAGACTGAGACTGCAACTGGTGAAAAGGATGCTTTTTCTACCCCATCATGGCCCCATGGAGGCTTCAAGCCACTCCAGCAGCATGCAGCATATAAATGTCATGCCGCAGGAGCACCTTTAGGACACCCACAATGTGCTCCCAAGCTGCCCAGATGGCAGATTTAAAGGCCCATCTATTCTGGCCCTCAGTGGCTTGGTTTTGCACAATTTTAGTGTAATATGCTATTGATTGTATCGGACTACAGGGGTGCCATAACTCAGTAGTATAGCACATGCTTTTAAGATCTCTAGGTCCCATGTTCATCCAAATTCATCTCCAGTGAAAAATAGTGTGTTATGAAAAATACCTGCTAGAGCATCTTTCTGGACAGATGAACAAATAGTCTGACACACACACACACATTCAGTTTACATGTTGAGTTCCAGTCATGCCTGTCAGGGATGATGGGAGTTGTGGCTCTTCACCTGGCCTGGAACTCACCACCTGGTTGTGCACCACGCTGACCAGTTTTGGCCAGTTGTTGTATCTTTGCAAGAGTTGCAGAGATCAGGCTGAAGACCCCGACAAACTCTCCAAGCCTTCTCACTCTTGCTTCCACAGAAGTCTTCACCCTTCTTCACCAGGGTCCTGCTGGTTCTTGTAGCTTCACCCAAGACACCAGACAACTCAGTAGTCTTATATAAAAGATCTACTTTATTCTACTATATACACAGCTCCAAACAATACTCAACTCCTCACTCTCCAATCCACTCTACTATCCACTACTAACTACAACCCACACAATGCATTGGGATCTATAGTCATTATTATAGCCAAATTATGGTACCACCTACTGTTGTCTGTTTCCACCCAGTAGGCGTGTACATCATTCCCATTGGTTCTCCTTGTTCATCCCACAATTAATGATTTCATCATCTCAGCCTTGACCACTTAACAATTGTCAGGTGTGTTCAATTATTCACTTTGCAATTCTTGTCCTTGGCACTCTGGACCTGTTAATTGTATTACCATTCACACCTGTGTGGTTCTCAATTGGCTTCTGCTGAGTCACTCTGACTCTCACATACATCTTTTATTTCTCTTACTGTATAACCCATGTGGCTTTTTCCTTAACAATGCCATCACCATTATTTTATTTTTGTCCCACCTCTCCATGACACCACAGGTGGGCACATGTGCTTTAAAGGCCAATTTTGCCTTTGTAGAAAAATACAACAAGAAATTAAATCTTGTTCTTCTCCCCTCCCTCCCCTTCCCATTCTAGACAAGCCACTGGCCACTCTGGCACACCTCTGAAGCTCAGATAGCTACTGCAGTTGCTGCACATTTTTGCTTACAAGCCACCAGCTCTTGTCCTGTCCTACACATTACATGTGTCTAAATATGGGTGGTGGACAGGGACACAGGTTCCAGCATCATCCCACATGAGGCTGGTAGTCAGTGGGGCAATGAATCTGCTCCATCTTTAAAGGTCCTGTCCATGATGCTGAATTCTAGGCTCCAAATGAGTTCAGTACCTTGGATAGCTCTGTTAAAGCTGAGAGTAACTCCAGAGCAGAATCACTGTCCCACTGATGTCACCCTACCCTCTCCACCTTCAAGACCCCCTCCACCCAAAAGAGTTTCCATGGGGAAGGTCTGAAAGCAGAAATGTCATTTATCTAAATGTGATGACAGAGCTATGCATGCTCTGCTTCACACCTTTGGATGGGTTATGTGAGGCTGGAGCCCGCACACACACCTCTACTGCCCTCATCATGTACATTTTTGTAATTTCTGTAGAGAGCTGTCACTAGTTCCATGGCTGGTAATCTCACTGGAGATCTGTGTGCACAGTAGCATCTCATTGCTTTAAGGCTGATGTTTTGTGTAGTTTAATTAGCCTTCATTTCCAATTCCAAAGTACTTTTTCTGTGTAAATTGTACTCAGTAATGTCTCATGGCAAATCTTTGTGACAGCTAACAGCTAAAACAATAAAATTGTACTGAACTACTCATTATACTGACATAAAACACATTTTCTCAAAAACGACTACTTGTGGGTTTATGACCACTCTATCAGCTGGGAAAGAAGTGATTAATAGCACAGTCCTATGCAAATAGGTCAGTCAGTTGCCTATTGTCAAAAAAGAAGGAAAGGGGTGCAGGTGTGCTTATGTTTTGCATATGTTAATTTACTTTTTATAGGTACACATTACTAAGCAAGTAATATATTTCAAATAGGAATATACAATGGGCCCTTGGTATCCGCTGGGGTTTGGTTCCAGGACATCTCTGGGATACTAAAATTCATGGATGATCAAGTCCCATTAAATACACAGCAGCAGAGTAAAATTGTGTCCTTGCGTAAAATGGGCAAAATCAAGGTTTACTTTTTGAAATTTATATATTTTTAAAATTTTATCAAGATATGGATGGTTGAATCTGTGAATATAGAATCTATGGATGTGGAGTGTCAACTGTATTTGTTGTTGCTGTGTGCCTTCAAGTCATTTCTGACTTATGGAAACCTTAAGGTGAATCAGTCACAGGACTTTCTGGACAGAATTTCTTTAGATATAGTTTGCCTAGTCTAAGAGTGTGACTTGCCCAAAGTGGACATCCATGGCCAAATGGGGATTACAACCCTATTTTATGAGAGTCCAAATCCAACTCTCAATCCACTACATCACACTGGTTCTCAGAAATATATTATGCTTTGCCAAAATTGTGACACTCTGGCCAGATGACCCATGCTCTTGTTCAATCTGCTATGCAGGTGCCAATTGTTGATGGACAACTTCAGGGCACATCATAGCCATTCTGAAGCATAATTGGCTTTAAATCAGAGTGCCCTTCAGATTGAGATCTGCTCTATCTATAGCCATCATACGGACATGCATACTCAGGGGGAAAATATCCTATTGGGTTTAAGTAATAGATTTCACTATTAACCTGATACATCAGTGTCAAAAATAATAAAATGGGCACTTAAAGAGAAAACAGTTCAATGTATACTTAACTTGTCATCCTAAGTATATTTAGCTGGAAGGAAGTTCCTTTGAAATTGGATGTATCTTCAGTAAACAAACTTATTCAATAAATATGGTTATTCCATATAAATTACTTATCCTAAGTAATCCTAGATAAATTTATTAAAGTGACACAAAATATTGTGGGTGACATTTCATCCCTTTGGATCACATCCTAGTGTTTTTAAAATGTGAATTTTATTTCTGATTTGCAGTTTACTTTCTATTTTGTTTCTTACAGCTAAACTGTTTTACATAGTTATCTATTATTTGGCAAAATCTGCAAATAACACACTGTTATTAAAATTACCACTTGGGTAATGCTTTGAGAAAAGAACATGAAACTAAAAATATAGTGTGCAGATCCAGTACCCTATACTTTCACAGTTCGTGGTCTTTTATTAACTTAGAACAGATGCTATTATTATTATTATTATTATTATTATTATTATTATTATTATTATTAAACTGTGGATTGCTATTTCTGATATGTTAAACAATATATCAAGTCACTTTTCCCATCATCATTTAACTGGACAATACAGGGCTCCCCCGGGTTACGAATTTAATTTGTTCCACGACGCCATTCGTAACCCGAAAAGCATTCGCAAGCCGAAGCCCCATAGGCGCTAATAGCGAAAGCCGCGATTTGGTGCGAAAAAGCTCCGAAAAGCACCAAAATTTTTTTCGTAACCCGAAATAACCTTCGTAACCCGGAACAATTATTTTTAATGGATTTTTTTCGTAACCCGGAAATTTCGTAACGCGGCGCATTCGTATCCCGGGGTACCAGTGTACAATTGTTGATGTGTAGCTTTCTTTCACTTTGTTTTTTCATTACTACAGATCTTAATCATAAACCTTCACCCGGCTTTCCAAAAGTCCAGATATTTAAGGGGAAAGAGTTTTCATTGTGAATATTTTCAAGATTAAATTGGAAGAAACCAGAGGGCTAAATCTGGTTGTTAGTTTCCACTTGAGTAAACCTGTTGACTCAGTGGAGCTTGTTAACCAAAACTTATAAAGTCCTATTGTTTCAATGCATCTGTTCTAGTGGGGACTAACAACTGGATTATGGGGCTCAACAGGCTGGCGAAAAGCAAGGGCCTATATGTGCAGTGAGGACTGAGTTTCCCCACGCTCCAAGCCCTTACTGTGCCATCCGGCCACCATTATGCCGTGTGCCCATTCACATGGCACGTGCCATGATGACACACACTGGGCGCAGTACCCAAACATCACTGGACAGAAGGGGCATCATGACCCCTCACTGCGGCGCTTATGATGCCCCTTCCAGCAAGCTGCTTAGAGCAGCTTCTTTTTCCTCCCTAGAGGGAGCAGGTCGGTGCTGCTGCATGCAGCTGCTGTGGCACTGATCCAGGAAAAAAAGGGCTGGCATCCAGCCACCCATCTGTACAGCCCCTACAATCCCTTTATTTAAAGAAACTATGCATTGGTTGCTGTTATGTTTATACAAAATGTATAGCAAAGTTACAATCACTTTACATTAAGGAGTCACCTGGTTTTGAGTAATAGAATTTCTATGTTTGGGCTGCTGTCTATAGCCACTGAACAGTTTCTACGAATACCATCTTGTAAAGAAAGCACTAATCAATCCTTTCTGGCAAGACTACAGGTAGAGCTCATTCAGCTTTCTAGTTTGGGATGAAAAGGAACCACCAAAATTACAATTTTGTATCTTGAAAGGACCACTTTTTTCCAGCAAGCTCTTCCTGTCACCATGAGGCCATCAACCCATCTCTCCTTTAGACTACAGATCTGAAAAAGTATCACAAGGTGCTCATTCTCAACACAACAAGCTATCTCTCAACATGTCTGTTGAGAAATATCTTGGCTCTGGCATGAGAATAAGGCAAGGAATAGTTTTTTACCCCATTATATTTTCACACACGTACATTCCAGGACACACATCTGAATGCAATCTCCACATTCAGAGGCAGTTTACCCAAATGGGCTAATGGTCATTACTTAAATAAATTGTGTGAGATTTCTAGAGGTAGTTCTCTGGCCACTGTTTGAAACGGAACGTTAATGCTGGGTAAATATTCACTGTGATCCTTTATTGCTGTTTCTACATTCTTAGTACTTTCTCTCTTTCTCTTTCTTCCTCTCTCTCTTTCTCTTTCTCACACACCAATGGTTCCCTTTTTACTTTCGCCAGCAATGTGCAAAATACTTGACTGAGTTAATTCTGAAACTTACCGTTTCACCACGAGATTCTTTACAAGAGAGTAATCCCATCTGGATTCTTACAAGTCATCACTCTTTTGTCCTCAAAACTTCTCCGAGCAACACAACGTCATGCCTCAAGTGTTTATATCATGAGTCAAAGCCAACCTCTTCTGATGTTTCTGTGGCAGCGTTCTTCCAATGTCACTGCCACTCATTCTCCAGCTTTATCTTTTCAGAGGTACAAGGGCAAATTAATATTTCACAGATAAAAATTGTAGTGAGTGAGTATTTGCCATATAAATCTGGCAAAGTGACAAACTGACTTAAGTGCAGGAGCAGCAAGTGTAGCACCACCTTGAGTAAACACTTCCAGAGCAAACACAAATATAGGACCAAGGTTAGAGAAAACAAAAGAACATGAACAATAGTATATACTAGCTTCCTGCTTCTTTCAGGTGCAGCTGTCAGAAATCATTTCTCTTATCTTGTTTAAAAGATCAGATGTCCCTCTTATGATGGCTAATGTTTCACTACTAACAATATTTTGTGAGTTTGATTGGCTTCTCTCAAAACTCTACCAGGAAATGAAGAAGCATTTGTGGGAACATACGTTAAAGGTATGGGCTTTCCACAGTATCAGATAAAGGAAGTCAGTGCCTCATATTATTTTTATTATTAATAATAATAAATAATAATATATTGTTAATTATAACCATCTCTAGAGGGCATAGCCAGGGGTAACTGTGTTGGCCATACAATAAAGTACAATAACAGCCCAAATCCATAAAACAGTGCTATCTTTATTGCACAAAAGAAACAACCTGGATCTTGAAATAAGCATCTTTTTGTGTTGCTAATGGAGTTTAAATTTTAGTTCCTGGACTTTACAACTCTTTATCTCCCACAACCCATATGAATAAAAAAGAGGAGTGGCCTCTGCCTACATGGATGTCCCTCCATACCATCTTCACTGAGAAGAACAACAACATCTTGAAAAAACAAAGCCCATGATGTTAATATCATATGGTTTTCTTTTTTTCCTGTATGATTTTTAATAGTGTTTGCCTGATGAAGAAGCCAGTGGAACTTCAAAAGCTTGCATGTATTTTGTGCATTTTGGTTTACCCAGTAAAAGTTTATCCTGTTTTGTTGATTTTGGATGTTATTGTGAATCTCAAGAGGTAGAACCATTGCTAATATTTGGCAGTAAGAACAACCTTAAAGACTAATGCTTACATTATGACAAAAGCTTCTTGGTGTACAGTTCATTTCATAATATGTATGGTGTGTTACATATGTGTGAGTGTATACACCCAGGATAACATTTGATATACCTGATGAATTAGACTATAGGTAATAAATGTTTGTGAAATACTATGGCCTGTTACAGACAGCCAAAATAAAGCTGCTTCGAGTCACAGTGGAGGTATGGTGTTTCAATTATGCATGCGTCCTAAGAGTCCAGAAGTCGCACCAAAGCCACGCTCCAGTCCTTAGGGCTGGAACGTGGCTTTGGTGTGACTTCTGGACTCTTAGGACACGTGCATCATTGAAACACCATACCACCACTGTGTCTCGAAGCAGCTTTATTTTGGCTGTCTGTAACAGGACTATAGTTAGTATTCTTTAAGGTACCACAAGACTGTGTGGTTTTTATTATATTCTCAGGTAAGGCAGCCAAAAAGAATCACAAATTATGAACGTTATGTATCTTCACTATCTCTTTTCTAGAAAAGAGACTATTGCCCCATAGTAGCTGACATATTTTGTGATTTCTTCTTCTTCTTGGCTTTACTTCGCGAATGAAGATTCAGGAAGGATTCATCCGTGCTTTCTACAAGCGCGTTGATGACATTGGATGTATCTTTCGAGCCTGTGCAATGGATTTTTCTGGTGGAGCGCAGTGTGCACAGAACTGGCCTCACCCTTTAAACCAGAGGTTCGACTGCTGAGACCTTGACAAGCATGGATGGTGGCAGTGAGGTCCTCGGGTCGTAGGTTTGATTAGAGTTTCTTTCTCTTAGATGGTTGACCTTATAGGGTTAGACGAGCACCATCTGCCCGGGTTTGGGGTTAGAGTTTTCCTTCTCCTAGGATGGTTGCCATAAGGCGAGAGAGCCCATCCTGCCCTTTGGCACTCTTGGTCAGACCCTTCGGTTGTGACCTGTCTGGCATGGGAGGCCCTACTGGTGGCTATTATACCACTGTCAGCATATATACATATTTTGTGTATATAGTATATATCCAGCTTATTCCCTGGTGTTTTAAGTTAAAAGGATTAGACTTGATGAACAAATGACTGAGTGGATATAAGGCAAATTTCTTTGCTCCACAGATTGACATGTTTTAGGACCTTCAAGGAAGAATGAAACCACGTGCTACTAGTTGACCTGGTGATGGATAATTTTATCTGTTGTAATTCTATTATGCTGGGGTGGATAACATTATGTACTTCTGTTTTATTGCTATTTTATTGCTATTGATTCTAGCTTCTGTCTTTTATGTTGTTTTTTAATGGCACTTTCTCATTGTTGCTGTTCCTAAATTTAATGTTACTTTTTAATTTTATGTCTATCTGATGGAGTCCACTTTGTGAGGACCTGGTCCTAAAAGGTCAACAGACAGACAGATAGGGCTCCCAGGTTCAATAAGGGGCAGAGACATCTGGAGTAATATATTATTTCCACACATGAATTGGGGTCTGCAGCTCCATGCATGTATATAGTTCCAAGTTTTAACCGCTAGCATCTCCAAGTAGGACTAGAAATGAGTCTTGACCAAACCCCTGGTGAATTCCTGCTAGACAGTGTCCCCATTTGGGTTAGATCATAGAATCATAGAATCATAGAGTTGTAAGAGACCGCAAGGGCCATCCAGTCCAACCCCCTGCCATGCAGGAAATCTAAGTCAAAGCATCCCCAACAGATGGCCATCCAGCCTCTGTTTAAAGACCTCTAAGGAAGGAGACTCCACTACACTCCAAGGGAGTGTGTTCCATTGTCGAACAGCCCTTACTGTCAAATAGTTCTTCCTAATGTTGAGGCGGAATCTCTTTTCCTGCAGCTTGCATCCACTGCTCCGGGTCCTAGTCCCTGGAGCAGCAGAAAACAAGCGAGCTCCCTCTTTAATATGACATCCCTTCAAGTATTTAAACAGGGCTATCATATCACCCCTTAACCTTCTCTTCTCCAGGCTAAATATCCCCAGCTCCCTAAGTCTTTCTTCATAGGGCCTGGTTTCCAGACCCTTAACCATTTTGGTCACCTTCTTTTGGACACGCTTCAATTTTTCTTGTGGTGCCCAGAACTGGACACAACATTCTAGGTGGGGCCTGACCAGAGCAGAATATAGTGGCAATATTACTTCTCTTGATCTAGACACTATACTTCTATTGATGCAGCCTAAAATCGCATTGGCCTTGTTAGCTGCTGCATCGTACTGTTGACTCATGTTCAATTTGTGGTCTACTTGGACTCCAATATCGCTTTCACATGTAGTCTCGTTCAGCCAGGTGTCACATTAGATGTACTAATGGTTTCATAACCTCTCATAGAGGAGAGGAATAGCAAAGATTTTTCTGTTTAGGAAGGCCTTCAGCAACTGATTGATACAAACAGATGTTTTCCATCAAGTGAGCTGGCCATCTTAACATCTCACTTGTATCTTTTATTATAGAGAAGTTATCACCAGTTTAATTTGTATTTCAATGTGCATAATTTATTGTATTTTAGGGATATTTTTAAAATTATGTTGAAAACCGCTTTGAATCCCAGACATGGATGAAAGGTGAGCTATACACAAATATAATATAATATAATATAATATAATATAATATATGACACTAGTCAGGTTGGTGGTATAATACCAGTACCAGAAGCAGAACATATTGGTATCAGTTGGTAGGAAATGATAGTCTGAGTCCTGTTCCACCCAAATACTGTTTGTGGATGTCCCACAAGCAACTGGTGGGCTGTTATGTTACTCCAGTGTCACTCCTCTTCTATTCATACATCTCAGTTTTAGCAAGCTTCCTAGGTTCCTAATAGTGAAGTAGGAAAAAGAAATTGGACAGATGTATCTCCTCACATCACTTTAGCCCCATGCATAGAGAATATTTTTGTTGTTATGTGCCTATATATATATATAGTCAGTTTTGATTTACAATGACCCTAAGAATGAGATACCTCCTCAACAGCCCTACTCAGGCCTTGTACACTCAGGACCTTGGCTCCCTTGATGAAATAAATCCACATGTGCTGCATTCTTCCTCATCTCCTACTGCCTTAAACTTAGTGTAATATGATCTCCCTAAGATGATCCAACTGGTCCTTTCCAGAGAAAGAATGTTATGCCACTGTGTGTTGGTTTGAAAAACTGAAGCTGTATATGTAGGCACCACTTCAGTTTTCAGACTTACTATGTAGCAGTCTGGTGGCTCCACATGATTCAAAGAGCCAACAAAAAACTGTTGTGATGAAATAGTTTCTCCAAGACTTTGAAATTCAACCTGTGTGGAACTTCTAACGTTGTAACTGATGCTCTTTCACATAAAGGATCTGAAGGAGGTTAGGGAAGAATGTTTTCCTATATGTATGCTTATCCAGAGGTAGCTGTGTTGGCCATACAGCAAAGTACAATAACATCCAGCATCTACAAAACAGTGATACCTTTATCACATAACAAAAATGCTCAATATACATGATGCAAGTTTTCAAAGCTCCACTGTTGTTTTTTTCCATCGGGCAAAGGTGTTAAAAAATCATACAGAAGAAAAAAAATGACAACGTTAGTCTGCAATTTGTCAAGATGTTGTGGTTATTGTCCTCAGTTCAGAAGGTATGAAGGAATTTTCATGCAAGCAATGAAAGTCTAGTTAACTAAAAATGGACTGTAGCCTTGCATGTATATTTTAACTCTGTTTTTCTCCTAGGTCCCAGGAATGGAATTTTTCAAATTCCTCCCTTATGCTAATGGTGTAGGAGTCCCTTGTTTGTAATAAATTGGCCAAGCTTTCCCCAACCCAAATTTTTCACGTAACAATTTACCCTTGGAGATCTAAGTTGTCCCTCAAAATTGTGTAGCCTTTTCAAGTGTTTGCTTGGTTGTTATAGGGCCTAAATATGAGATTAGGTCCCCCCCCCAGTTAATCCAGGTGGATTTAAGAGTTATTTCACATGAGTACAACATAAATAAAAGCTGATTGCACCAGAAGTGTGAAAGGAGACCTCCTTCATTTCAAGCAAGGAGCTGAGGTGATAAACACCAACCCTGCCAGCTCATCTTGACATGTGCACTCTGTTAATCACTGGCTCTCTGGGGAAATAGCAGGTATATTCCCTTCCAGGTGCTGTGATTCATTGTCTGGAACCAAAGCCTCTGCTTAAATGGTGGAGTAACATGATTTAAGAAATATTCATTGCAAAGTTGATTAGAAAGTCCCATCAGCAGCCTGGCAGGGGATTCACTTAGTACAGCAAGAAATAATGTTTTGATTGTCAGCTTCTCAGTTAATAGTTCATATACTGATATGTCCATCTGCATGGCTGTTTAGGGCTGTGGTATTCAATCCATCAGAGCTTTGGAACTATAGTTTTGGGGGACTACAGTTCACATAATCCCTTCTACTATTGGGGTGACTGGAATTTCTGAGCACTGCTGTCCAAGGAGGCATTGTTTCTAAGATCAATGTCCCAGAGCTAAAATGGAAGGCCCTTTTATGAACTGGGTTTTTTTTAATCAGCAGATTAGATTCCCTTGCAACACCTGGTGCCCCACAAATTTGTTTCAGAGATCTGGAGGAGCCTGCAAAACAGTATGGGAGGTGCTATGGGGGCTACAGGAAGGTATGCATGAAAAATTCCTCCCTTCTCTTTCTCCTGATGGCATAACTTTCATCAGCAGAGGGACAACAGTTGAATGCAATTTATACAATGTTTGCTTAATTTGTGTTGTGGGACAAAATGATACTTTAGAGGACTAAAATGTTTTCTGATACCCTTTCTTATATATCAACTCCTTTTAGTATCTGTGCTATTATAGGGTTGCCATAATTGTCCACTAAAATGTAGGACAAAATCTAGACAAAATGTAGGACAACTGCAGGACAAAACTCAGCCCAAAAGGTCCTCCATTTTTCTTAAATGTCCTACATTTTGGACTGAGTTTTGTCCTGCAGTTGTCCTACAGTTTGGTCTGTAGGATAAGTTTGAGAAGCCACGCTTCTCAAACTTATCCTACAGAGGAGGAGTCACTTTGGAATCACTGTGGAAGTGCCACGGAAGGGGCTCCGATAGAAAGGAATTGCGTCTGATAACACATTTACGTTATGACATGAATCTGCATCATTGGAAGCGCAGTCATGTTGGAACTGACCTGCAAAAGCTCTAAAAATCTCAGTGTGATAAACCTCAAAGAAATTTCAATATTGCATATGTCCTTTGTTCTTTGGTTTGTGTCTTTTTTCAAAAGCAACAAGGCTTGTGTCCTCATGACTGTGAAGCATTGTTGAAAATGTTTATTGAAGGTTCTGAAGCGTGGCTTCTCAAACTTATTGAGGTATCCCCTTTATATCCTGGAAAAAGAGTTCTCAGCCTTCTTCTCTGGCAGCAAGCCATCCTCTTTCCCAGAGCCCTCATAGTTTTGGCAGGCTTTCTATCATCAACAATTCAGTCAACCAACCAGGAACCAAACCAGTGTGTGGGTTTTGACAGGCAAATCTGTCAGGGAACTGCCTCCTTCATGCCTGCCCAGAGGACCAAAAACTATCCTTCAGTGAATAGCTTGGTTCGAAATCCCACTTTGCTTCTTCTTTGCCTTATGCTCTGCTTACCGTTCATAAACTAAAAGGTGCTTTGGGCATTGCTGAAGGATGGTTGGGCAACTTGCAGTCCTCTAGATGTTTTAGGACTGCAACTCCTATCATCCCCTTCCTGACTATCCTCAAAGGGAGTTGCAATACAACAACATGCTGTATATTATTGTGTGCCTTCAAGTCACTTCCAGCTTATGGTGATGCTAAGAAGAATCTATCATGGGATTTTCTTAGCAAGATTTATTCAGAGGAAGTTTGCCACTGAGGTTGCCATTCCTTTGAGGTTGAAAATGTGACCTGCCCAAGGTCACCCAGTGTGTTTCCATGGCTGAGCAGAGATTCAAACCCTGGTCTCCTGGAGTCCTAGTCTGGTACTCAACCCACACAATACTCCCAACAACATATGGTGGTCCACAAGTCATCCACAATTGGGTATTGGCTGAGAATCTGAACATTGAGCAACTACCTATAGCTAGACAGCCTTACCTCCTACTGTGAAAGTACTCTCTCCTTTTTTTTTTTTTTTTGCTTCTTATCCCTGCAAGCCATATCTAAATGTTCCTCAAACTGTGCACACTATAAAGTTTGAGAAAAATGCTATTACACTACAAACTCAGGCATCTATGATTACACTTTGTACATTTAGTGGCAACTATATATTTTGCTCCCCATCATTTTAATACAGAATGCTAAATTGGTTGGTTGATTTATCTCTTGCCTTTTTCATGGGACCAACTGGCACAGGACCAGGTTGGCTTACAAATGCTAAAATTATAAAAAGCTAAAACATTGATAATAAAACATGTTGGGACTGATATGATCTGATCAATCCATAAGAGAATATCAGTTGGAATTGTGAGGTGAAGATAGCTCATTAAATGTTCTGTTGAAGGTCTTGAGAAGAAATTGCAGAAGGCTGAAGCATGATTCAGTTATGTATCTTCCAATGACAATGAAAGTTATTCCAGGAAGGAGCAGCAACAGTACAGCGAAACAAATCTGAGTCAAGAGATAAAGAAAGGATGGGGCCCAAATCTGCCCCTGTGAGCTTTTCAAGAAGCCCTCCCTCTTCCCGATGATACCATTGTTTGATGGTTTCACATCTTTGTGTAGATTGCTTTTTTTCATTCTAAAAGGATGAGATACTTCTCCTAGGGATTAAATAGAGGTATACTTCAGTGGAGTAGATATTGCCTCTGTAACAGAAAATATGGTGCTAAAGAAGGAAATAACATGAAAAGAATAGGGATAGGTTCCCATAAAAAGAGAGGAGCGGTTCATGTTTCAGTCAAGCATGTTAGTTTATTCAAAACTAACAATATGCACACATGAAAAGAAGCTACCAGGTCAGGTAAACGTTGCATAAATAAAACATTTCGAAATTTCTAGAAACCACTGGGATGCAAATGCATTCTGGGATGACTTTTTCTTTTACTAGCTCCCACCTTTCTTATGGTTTCTAATTTAGTAGTCAGGTCAATGTGTTTTTAACATGCTGATGGTAGCTGATAAAGCAGGCTTATCTGCCCTCCCCTTTTTGTTTTCTTTTTCTAGTCATGCATGCTCAATTAGGAAATCTGGAGGAAACTGCTTTTTTACTTTGACTATTGTAGGGAGGCACACATAGGCCCTTATCAGATGAGTCTGGAACTGGGGGTCTTCAGCATTGGGCGGTTCGAATTCACATTATTTCGCACAATACCATCATACCTGGAAGCCCCTCCGAATTGGCAGGATTCAAATTGGCCAATACGCATTCGCGCGAAGTGCATTCAGTGCAGAATGTTTAGCCACACCGGTGCTCAACATGAAGATTGGCCGATTCGTATCGGCCCCCTCACACATGCTCAGTGGTGCCCTGCATGGGTTGCGACCTTAAACGCTTCCGGGGTGAAAGGGGAGGTCCCGTCATGACAGCCCGGTAAACAGCTGGAGAGCCAGCTCATGCACATTAACAATCGCGATACAACGTGCCCGTTACTGTTTCCTCTCTACATTCCTGCTTGGTTTTAATGTTACCATGACCTTCCCTTGCAACAAATTAGCAATGCCCGGTTCTACGTGTGTGTGTGTGTGTGAGTGTGTGAGTATGTATTCTGGGTGGGGGGGAGGAGCAGTTCCAGCGGCTGTCAATCGCTCCGTTAGCAAGTGCCCACTACAAATTGAAATCGAATGCATTTTGACAGAAATCGAATGCATTCTGTAGATTGGCCGCTGCCAATCAAGCTATCGTCATGGTGACGGTTTGCACGGCATCGCGGGGAAGTGTTCCTTTTTAAAGAGCCAGGCACAGGGTTTCAGGGCTGCAACAGTGCAAGCCTGGCTCCATCTGCCTCTGGAATTACCATGCGCAGCTGCGCTCAAAAAAATGGTTAAAAATAAAAAACATACATTCAGGAATATTAAACATTGCATCTGCAATAAAAAAAAATTGTTTGAATTGAAAAGGGGGGGGGGTTTGCCTGACATGAGCTCCGTTCATGACCTGATTTTTTCCTCCTGCAAGGGAAGGAATGCCCAGCGACAGAGGGCTTTGGGCAGGGGATGCAGGGAAAAGAGGTTCCTAAAGAATGCCTTCCCTTGCTCCCTTCTGCCCAGGGCTCTTTCCTCCTCCCCCTCCCCTCTGATGAGGGGAGGAAATGCCTTGCCCTTCCAGGCAGGGAAGAGGTGCGGGGGGCAATGGGAATCGCGATTCCAGCAGCCTCCTCCTCCTCCTCCCGGCCTGGGAGCCAGCCTGGGCTGCATCCCAGGCAGGGAACAGGCGTGGGGCCGCTAGATTCACGGCGATCGCCGCCGTTCCAACGGCCTCCTCCTCCTCCTCCCGGCTTGAGAGGCAGCCTGGGATGCAGCCAGGGATGCCTCTCAAGCCGGGAGCAGGAGGAGGAGGCTGCTGGAACCGCGATTCCAGCGGCCCCCCGCGCCTCTTCCCTGGAACCGGCAAGAGGAAAGACCCACCGGAAGTAAAAACTGGAATCTGGGGGTCTTGCGATGGAATTCAGGACTGGGTAGTCACACCAGACCCATTCGCACTGAGATCGAACAGAGCCCCAATCCAGGATATCGCCAATCCCCTTATCAGCGCACTGGCCAACACGCTCCAAAAAGAGGAGCCAGTACGCATTCAGTTCGGCAGCTCGCGCTTTAACGTGAGTGCGGATTGGGCCATTCGAATGCTGGTATGATGGTATTGTGCGAAACAACGTGAATTCGAACCACCCAGTGCGGAAGACCCCCAGTTCCACACTCGTCTGATAATGGCCATAGCTACAAAGGATGGGCTACAGTTGAATCCCATTCTTTCCTAGCTCAGGCTTTATTGCATGGTTTATTGAAGAGACTGCTTCAACCCATCACAAAATAATAATATCTGTGTTTCTCCAGACCTCACCCAAATGAAGATGCTTAAAAAAAAATTCCAGCTAAACAAGCAATAAAAGTGGAGCTTGACAGTAGCTTTTTAGGGGGTACGAGGTTGCAGACTGCACCAGGTCACACCCCAGGAGAGGGGTGGCAACTAGTTGGACCCTCCTCCTACTGCAGGTTTATGTGCACTGCTGCTGTGCCCACCCCTTTTTTCCACTGCCCTGGCTGTCTCCATGAGGAAGGTGCCAAGGCATCAGAGAAGGAGGAGCAGCATGTCCCCTTTCCATTCTCTCCCACTGCCTCACTTGCCTGGCCACATGGAGCTGGTGGAGAGGTGAGTTAACCCCTTCTGCCCCCTCCTTACTTGCCTAGTGGCCCTGGGCGGGTAGGCAGGCAGGAAAGTGATGAAGCGGTGGAGCCAAGGGAATCCACCATCACCACCACTCAGCCACCCTTTCTGTATCTGACCAGGGAGTGGGGGCAGACAAGCAAGGAAGTGAAAGGGGAAGGCAGGGCAGACCATCATTGCTCCCCTTTGGCAGCCCTCCTCACCAGCTTCACCAAGCCTGACACAAAGGCTAGTGATGCCCTTGGGACTTGGTAAGCATAAAAAGACTCACGTGCCATGATGATGCATCGTTTGGACACAGCGCATGAGACATGTCATCAGTGTGTCCACCATTTGGATGCGCACACACCAAGATGGCACCTGGACAGTGCGGTGGGGCTTGGAAGCGTACAGAGGTTCTGCTCTCCCGAGCCCTAATTTCAGCCCCAGGCTGGCACATAATGCCACTCTGTACCAGGCCTTTGTAAAAAGGAACTTCTTTGTCAGGGCTTTTGTTAAATAAGGTATGCCTCTATTTTTTTAATTTAATATTTTATTTGTTTTTATAATAACAATATAAATAAACAATACAAAAATAACAAAAGGCCTTGAAGAGTCATATAACAGCTGTGCAGAATAACAATGTGAGCAGAGGTAGTATCAGCAAACAAGATACTAAAATCGTCACTCAAGTTTTGCTGGTTGGTGGGTTCAGAGTTAGAGTGTCCATCCAAAGGGTAATCTGGTGGACAGGAGGTCCAATGTGAGAGGAGTTGTTGATGTGGTCAATAAGAACTGATCAGTCTTCAAAAAAGGGGGTATGGTTTCCTTTGTCCATTACAGAGTCTGAAGGTATCGAAATGTTTTTCCATTAACCAAGTGTCCCAAACCTTTGTCCTCCAGTCAGCTATTTATACATTCCCTGTAATAAGAGCTTTAAGCTACAATATATAGGCGGGTTACAAACCGCCACTTGGGACGTCCTCAGGACGTCCCAGTTTTAAAAAGGGGCATCTCTTCCAGACGCCCCTATTCCTGTTACGGACTCTGTCCATAACAAATGGCGGTGGCCGTTCCACACGGCCGCCGCCATCTTGACGTAACGGACGCTGTGCGTCTGCATGTCGCGCGGTGCTAATGACGTCGCAAGTGCGCCATTGGCACCTTGCGGCATCATGAGCGCGCCGCCAGAAGAAGCTCCATTTTGGAGCTTCTTTTTTGCTCCGTAAGGGAGCCGCGCAGTTTGGCTGCGGCGGCTCCCTTGTGGAGCAAACAGCAGCGCCGGGAGACCACCGCAAAGCGGCGGTTTGTAACGCCTCATAGGTATTTTTAGAATCATAGAGACCACAAGGGCCATCCTATTCAACCCCCTCCCATGCAGGAATACACAGTCAAAGCCCCCCCCCCCCAACAGATGGCCTTCCAGTCTCTGTTTAAAAACTTCCAAAGAAGAAGATACCACCAGTCTCTGAGGTAGTGTGTCCCACTGTCAAACCGCTCTTGTCATCAGGAAGTTCTTCCTAAGGTTTAGATGGAATCTCTTTTTCTGTAGCTTGAATCCACTGCTAGTTTCTGGAGTTGGAGAAAACTAGCTTTCTCCATCCTCAATATAACATCGCTTCAAATATATAAACATGGCTATCATGGCATCCCTTAACATTCTCTTCTCCAGGTTAAACATATCCATCTCCATAAGCCGCTCCTCTTAGGTCATGGTTTCCAGACCTTTCACCATTTTGATGACATCCTGCAGCTTGTCAATGTCCTTCTTGAACTGTGGTAACCAGAAATGGATGCAATATTCCAGGTGACATCTGACCAAAGCAGAATAGAGTGGTACTATTAGTTTCCTTTTTCATACCCTTTTGCCTTTCCCTGAGATTTCCTATTTTAATACACACACACACACACACCAATTCTATGAAACTGAATTCAGTCTTCTACCGAAAGAAGTTCCTCACCTTTGACATAAAGGGAACAATTGAGATAGCGTGAGGCTGAAACCAAAATAATGAGATTAAAGTATGAGAATGACTTGCTTGGAAGGCAGTAGGCTCTCCTTCAATTGAGGTTTTGAAGCAGAGATCAGATGAGCACCAGGGATGCTTTAACTGTGGACTCCTGCATGGCAGGGAGTTGGGCTAGACAGCCCTTGCAGTCCTTTCAACGTTATGATTCTTTAATAAATCATAATATAATGTGGAATGTAATGTAGAATGATGCACAGTGCTTTCTTTATTCTAAGAGCAGAGTTTTGATTTCCTATAAATATAATTTACACCCACAATTAACTTCAGCCACCGCTGTGCTGCAGCATGACAGCTGTTTAACAGTGCGTCAGAAAGGTGCACAACACATTTGAGCAGCCAGCAATGCATGCCTTTGAAACTGCAGAGGCAATCTGGTGTGTGAAACAGAGTCCTCTGAGGATGTGTCATGTCATCTATTTCAAATCCCACTTGCTCCTCAATGCCATCAAACTATTCATAGAAACCAAATGTGTGTATACATACATCTTCCAAAGTCAGAATTTTCTTTTTCAATATGCTAAAGCCAGCAGCATCATTTGTAAGGAAGGAGAAGCTGACATTATGCTCTTATTTTAATAAAATATGCAATTTAATCCTCCAAATAAACAAAACAATTAGGCTACCATGAAACAAAGACCTGTAGTTTTAATTCAGGGCTGTTACCTTGAGCCAGATGGCACTGATGCTAGTGTTGTGATTAACTGGTGTTAGATAAGTACATGCTACAAACAGTTCTGCATTTTTGGTCTGTTTAAATATAGATTGCAACATCACCCAGTTCCCTCTTTTTTGTGTTAAAATTATCCTTTTCCTCCAGAAAGTAATTATTTGCAAGAATGTAGAAGACAATTGGTTGTGAAGGCTAGATTACATGTTTCTGAATTCATGTTTGTCTCAGTCAGATGGGTTTACAAGAATGTGTATTTCCCCCCCAGTTTGTAAACAGAAACTGATCTTTAAATTGTATTATCCAAATAGTCCAGGGCATGAGAAAATCTTCACTAACACTAACACATATGGAGATGATCAAGTACACACTTTTCTTAAAACTGATATGCAGACTATGCAGAAAGCAATCAGAGAAGTGGAATTCTGGATGAAGGATGGAGAGATAATGCAGGGTTGTTTTGTGTTACATGGGGAAAGGAAATTTGTGTCCCATTCTTTACTATCTGGACACAACCCATTTCATTTCCATCCATTTCAACCCAGTCTTTCAAACACCTGCTCTTCCCTAAGGCAAGGAGCCTACTGCATTTTTTTCTCAAGAGCTATGCCACGGCACACTAGAGTACTTCAAGACAATGGCTGGTATGTTTTGAGAAATGAATGAAATACTTAAAACCTCATGTGGATAGTCATTCAAGGTCAGCAGAGGGAGCTGGCATTTAAAACTCCCTGCCATTCCCTGGACTGAAACTGCACCCACAATGCAGAAATAATCCAGCTTGACATCACATTAACTGCCAGGGCTCAATGTTATGGAATTCTGGGAGTTGTAGTTTTGTGAGACATTTAGCATTCTCTGTCAAAGAGCTCGGGTACCACAACAAACTACAATTCCCAGAATTCCATAGTATTGAGCTATGGCAGTGGCAGTTAAATCAATCTGGATTATTTCTGCAGTGTGGATGCATTCTAACACACCTAACTTTATTATAGGGCATTGTGGGATATGTTAACCAGAAATACCTAATTGTGACTAGAGGAGCATTCATATTTCTGCATAAGTGTACTGGGAGAGGCCCACCAAGGAACATCATGCTAAGAGTTCCCTGAAATTTCTGCTAGCCTGGGAGCTGCTTTATGTAGGGAATCTATTGTGTTTTCTGCATGTTCAGGTGCTTCTGTTTTTTCATCCTCCATCAGAGATGGGTAAGATATATAATTCTACCCTGCTGCAAAGAGTTATGTGGCTGCAAAATGACCATTGGACGCATAAAGGACTTCCCCTTTTGACTATTTAGAGATATATGCATATACACATATAATATGTACACTTGTGCGTGTATACACAGAGATGCCTCTGCCTTTGTTACTGATGTTATGTCAAGATATTAATGTACATATACAACCGAATGTAAAGGATTGATTGTAATTTTAAAATTTTATTTGTTCAATAAAACTTAAAAAAATATAAAATAAATTGTATAACTAGAGCAAAAGCTGTCTCTGCTCATATCAACTCTGAAAAAAATGATGCATTTTTAGGGCACTGGTTCCTAATGTTGTGTCCCCTGATTTGGTGGATGATAGTCATCATCCTCATGCAGTATGGCTGTGAAAATTAAAGTACAGCAACATATAGAGGGGCATCTCCCCCTTCCATACAAGGATGCGAGAAAGGTAATATCCCCATGGTGATTTCTTCTGACATGTTGTGCTTCAGTGAGAGTTGCATTACTGTTTCCTCCTTTTGCTTTAGCATCATTGTGTCAAGTGATACCATTATACTTAGTGTTTTTTAAAACGATGGGAATAGTCTTTTCGAAAAAGTTTCTTCTTCAGCCAAATATTTCTTGCTAGGAGGACAGAAGTAATATTGCCTAGCTCCACATCCATCTGCACTGACTCATTTAAAGATTCCATGGAAAAAGAGCAATGCATCACCCCTGGACCTTCTAGTAGCAGTAAAGAACTCAGCTACGTTGGACACACGTACAAGTTTCAACAACCTTCCTAGCTAGTAGTTCCAGCAATAAAACATCAATCTGTTCCTAGAGCAAATCCATCCTAGGAGGATGCAACTTGCAGAATTGATCAATGGGCTCAATTTCCTTACATTGCAATCAAGTGTGTGTGTGTGTGCTTGCTAATGCACAATTTTCCTTCCATTAGCATCTATTACGGTTCAGCTGAAACAGTCAGACATCTGCAGGAAGCAAAAGCACCCCATTAAACATTTGCAAGAAATGTGCTCTACAGCCATCTAAGCTTTGTTTAATGTCCACTTACACAGAAGTAATTGACATCAGGTTCTTAAGCATGAATGCTTTAAGGGAGACCATATTATCCAAAAGAAAAATATCTAAAGAAGCAGCATCTTTTTTTAAAAAGGAACCATGCTGAAAATGCCAAGCTCATTCTCTGCTGCTGGTGGTAAGAGAATAAGGAGATGAGATGCTGGATGCCCAGAGACTGATGTTACATTGCTAATGTGCCATTGGAAGCATTAGTTGAATAACCATCCATTTGTTTTTTGTAATCTCCCATTTGTACCTCCCATCACTGTGGATATGCCATAAGCCTCATGCTGAACAGTAGCTTGGACATTGATTTAGATGAGAAGGAGCCACCCAGTACAATTAGCCTTAACATAAGGCAGAGTGAGACAGCAGCCTGAGTACTGCAGGTCACTAAAGGCAACTCTCTGGTTGTTCTTCTGATACTTCACACACAGCTGTTCTTCCTTCCTGGAGGAAAGAAATGTGGGTCTTATTGAATAGATTCTTAATGGTTTTAATTCTGTAGATCAGTGATAGTCAAAATGGTGGTCCCTGGACTAGTACTAGTCTCTGAGCCATTGGCTCTTGCTCCCTGACAAGTTTCCAGGGGGGAAAAGCAATTATAGGTAACGGCACAAATATGTTTCTTTCCTTTGCACAAGGGAGGAGGGTTCCCAATCCCTCCCATCAGATAGCCTGAGAAGAATGGCTGTAGACTGTTGGAATTGCATTTTAAAACAACTCTCCCTCCCTCTCTATATTACTTATGTTTTTAAAGTATTTTAATTTGCATATTGTTAATATTTTGTATGCCAACTTGTGTCCCAGTACTAGGGAAAAGTAGGATGTGAACACAAAAAACAAAGAAAGAAAAGGGGGGGTATGTGAAATAATTGAGACCTGTAATTTCCTAGAGTCGAATCTGGGAAAAGAAAACAGCAACTGTCATTCTAGTAGTGATAGGTGCTCTGGGAGTAAAAAACAACATCTGAACAAAATCACTATACATAGATCCACAATACCATAGTTTTGTTTTTGTTTTTTAAGCTTGGAACATGTAATATTACTCAGTGATATGTCCTTGATTCCTAGATTTTTGGACAAAATCCAAATAATTGATTACCCAAAGTTACAGTCAAATCTCCTGTTAAACTATGAAACAACAACAATAATAATGTGCTCTATATAGCCTGTCCTGCACCAACTAAAACTAACTTGCTGCCACTTGTTCCATTGCAAGTGTGTTCAGTACAACTACCAGTCCAGTCTATTTTTTTATGCAAAATTGAAAAATGTTCTATCTTGTCCTTTGCCTCAGGTAGCAAAATCTCTTGGGCTGCGCAGAAAGACACACCTCTGACCCTGCCAGATCAATTGGAATGAACAGCTTTGGCAACACACCTAAGAAGCTTATCTCACTCACAGTTTTCCCGTTCTGTTCCTGTTAACAAAGCGGACAGATTGTGAAACGCAATGAGGACTAATGCTATTGCATTAAGTGTTCTTAGTGATATGTTAACGTGATTAGAATGATTGCTATCTCACACTGTTAAGCGAGAAGACTTGTTATCATATTTGTACCTGGCTGTGACCTGATATCACCGCACAGCCAGGTCCCATCCCAAGCGTCCCCCCCCCCCCCCCCCCCCCCCCCCTTCCCCCCCCCCCCCCCGTCTGTCCCCTTTTTCTGCGCATGCGTACTTGATAAATAGAATCGGGTGCGATTTTCAAAGGGAGCTTAGGGCAGTTCCACAGTCCCCGATTATGCAGTATTCTGTGGTATCTTATCCAAAAAGATGTAATTTCCATATCTTTATTAAACACATCAAATATATTTGTATTGTACACATGCTGCATGCAGATCCAAATAAAATAAAATTAAATAAAACTAGTAATGGTAGCAGTGGTGATTACAATGTGTACAAGAAGAAAATATCTTTCTATGGAAATTTCATTAGGTACCAATAACCAAACACATATAATGCCATTATATTTTAACACTAAATATGACAGTACAAGAAATATTTTGCAATTCAAATGCAATCACCTTTAGTGTCCCATAAAATAATCGAGAAATTATGTTTGTGGCACCAGCATTCCATGCATTTCCCATGTTGTATCCGCAAATTGTTATTTTTCCTCAAAACAGGATATTGTTATTATAAAGGGGTCTGTGTGTGTGTTGGAAAATGAAGAATGTGTCAATATTAAAGTATCAATTCTACAGCGACCTGTCCTCAAATCTTTTTCTGGTAGCATACATTGAATCCTGCTTTATTGATGATATAACCAAATGTTTTTAATCCAAAGTGTTCAATAATTTTGAGGAGATCAGGTCCATATCACGTCTTGAAAGGAAAAGTAGCAAGGGAAGAGAAGTCCGGAGGGGAGGTCTCATGGCACGTCATAACAGTAGGGATCGAACGGGGGCACAACTGGGACGCCAAAGATTTTGCACACAGCAGATTTTATGGCCTCATAACATTTACTGAAAAGGGAGGATGGAAGACAATCATCGGGAACATTTCACGCGAACAGAACAGACAGGGAACTGGGTGAAAACGTCTCACTAACAAGGCTATGCAATAAAATCTGTTCAGTTCACATTTGAACATCGAAATGTTTAAAAAAACTGTGTGCAATAAGCTTCTAAGTGAGTCAGAACTTAAGCCTAAGATTTTCAGGCTGCATGTCTCAAAGGGATGTAAGGATGTAGACCAGAATCCTCTTGTCATGTTGCATGCTCATAAGGGGGCTTGCATCTGTGGGAAACAGAATACTGATGATGTGTGATATGTGTATTCAGCAGAGGACTGCTCTGATATATGGAAAGACGGGGATGTAAAATACTTGCGCAACAATAAAATTGGAAATCTTTTTTGTGCAACAATAAATAAGAGGAAGAGAGGTGTCGCTATTTTTGTTAGTAAAAAATATGAGTCAAAATTGATTGGGAAGGATAATGATGGCAGGTGGGTTTGTGTAGAAATCGTAGTGGAGAATGTTAAATATTTGATTTGCAACGTCTATGGACCACTGGAAAGGAAAGAGGAATTTTATAAAAAATTAAATGAGAACTTAAGAGAATTTGATAATGACAATTTGATAGTAATGGGAGATTTTAACGGGGTATTGAACCCGGTTAAAGATAGGAAGACCCAAAAGAAAAAAGTGCAAAGTTTTCAAGGGAAACTCCCTATGAGTTTCTTTAATTTAGTAGATGAATTTGACTTGATAGATATGTGGACTCATCAAAATGGGGATAAGGAAGGTTATACCTTCTACTCGGAAGGACATAAGTCTCATTCTAGAATAGACCTAATAATGCTATCTAAACAAATGATAAACAAGGGTAAAAACATGGAAATATGGCCAAGAGTGTTCTCCGACCACAACATGATTGAGTTAGAATTAAATATCTATAAAAATTTGAATAAAGGATGGAGAATGAATGAGGACATATTAGAGGATGAGGCCTTTGTTAAGAAGATTAGAGACGAAATAATTTTTTTCTTTAAAGAAAACTCTGGAAAAGGAATTAAATCGAAGCTAGTATGGGATGCTAGTAAAGCATATATATGAGGTTTATTTATACAAAGAACGGCGCAAATTAGAAGGGAAGAGAGACAAAGAGAAGAATGGATAAGGTCAGAACTCAGGAGAAAGGAACAGGAACAACAGGTAAAGGGAAGTAAAAAACTGGAAAATGAAATAAGGTTGCTAAAGGGGCAATTAGAGGCGAAGTTAATGCGAGAGCTAGCTATGAACCTTGAAAGATTAAAACAGGATTATTTTGAGAACGCAAATAAAATTAGTAAATGGATGGCCATTAGGTTAAGGAAAGAAAAAGGGAAAAAAATTATAACAAAAATCAAACAAAATGAGAAGATTATAACAGAAGTTAACAAAATAAGAAACTCTTTTGTGGCATACTTCCAAAACTTATTTGAGGAAAAAGGAAACCTAATTGAAGGAGAACAAATGATGAAATTACTAAACCGTAATGAATTAAAATTAAGCTTGGTACATAAAAGGAAACTGAATGAAGAAATATCTACAGAAGAGATTAAGGAAGCTATAGGCAAACTTAGGAACGCGAAAGCCCCAGGAGTGGATGGCTTAACAGCGAAATATTATAAAATTTTTGAGTCAGAATTGCGGGCGCCAATGAAAGAGGTATTCAACCGGGTTTCAGAAGAGGGAAAGCCAGACTCCTGGGGAAGGACTTTGGTAGCTTTAATACCAAAGGAAGGCAAGGATGAGATGTTACTAAACAATTATAGATGGATTTCTTTAATGAATAATGATTATAAAATCTTTGCAACCATTTTGGCAAATAGACTTAAAGGAATCCTAGATGAAATAATTAAGAAAGATCAAAATGGTTTTTTGCCAGGAAGGAAAATTAAAAATAATATAAGAAATATAATAAATATTATAGACTATTACAACACCCATAATGAAAAAAAGGCGGCGTTGTTATTTGTGGATGCAGAAAAGGCTTTTGACAGCGTTAGCTGGAAGTTTATGTTTAAGTTGTTTAAAGAAATGGATATGGGGGATAAATTTGTTAAAAATGTGGAGGAAATATATAAAAACCAAACGGGGCAGCTGATAATCAATGGGGAACGGACAAGAGAATTCAGTATAAAAAGAGGTACCAGGCAGGGGTGCCCTCTGTCCCCATTACTATTTATAATAATTTTAGAATATTTGCTAAATAACATAAGACGGAATCCAAAAATCAAAGGAATAAGAATAAAAGGTGAAGAGCTCAAAGTCCAAGCGTTTGCAGATGACTTAGTCTTAATTTTGGAAAATCCAACGGAAAATATTGAAAACTTGATGGCAGAACTAAACTTATTTGGAAAACTTTCCGGATTTAAAATAAATAAAGGGAAATCGATAATAATAACCAAGAACATGAATGGTGCGGAAAAAGAAATATTGAAGGGAAAAACAGGATGTGAGATACAGTGTAAAGTAAAATATTTGGAAATTAATATCACAAATAATAACATGAACTTGTTCGATAATAATTATAAGATCACTTGGAATAATATAAAAAAGGATTTGGGAAGATGGTCTAAGTTGAATTTATCTATATTGGAAAGGATAAATGTTATAAAGATGTCCGTTTTACCTAAACTTTTATTTCTCTTTTCGAATTTGCCAATTATAGTTAACAATGATATAATAGAACAGTGGAATAGGGAATTTAAAAAATTTATTTGGAAAGGGGGGAAAGCAAGGATTAAATGGACTTATATAATGGAGAAAAAAGAAAATGGGGGCTGTGCAATGCCAGACATTAAGCTATATAGACAAGCATGCAATATGACATGGTTGGAGGATTGGGTTAGATTAAAAGATAAAAATACCCTAAATTTGGAAGGTGCCAACTTGCGGTTTGGTTGGCACGGTTATATGTGGTATAAGAAAGACAAAATACATCAGGATTTTTATAACAATCCGATACGGAGGGCATTAATCGAAACATGGAATAAAATTAAACAAAAATTTTACTTTAAAATGCCGGGATGGGTGTCAACTCAGGAGGCATTTGCAAATAGGTGGGATAAACAGGAAAGCTGGATAAGATATTCGGACTTAATAAAGAAAGTAAAAAGACAGGAGATTAGTATTAAATCAAGAGAAGAATTAAGAAATGAAGGTAAAGACCTAAATTGGTATAGTTATTTACAGATATCCAGAAGATTTAAGGAAGATGTAAAGACAGTTGGAATAGAGACAAACATAATGGAATTAGACAAATTACTGTTGGAAAATGAGGATAAAAAAATTACAAAGTATTATAATTTATTAAGAGAGAGAGAATTAGAGAGGGAACCAGTGAAGCAATTCATGATCGACTGGGCTAAAGATCTGGGAAGGGAAATTCCACTGGAAGCATGGGTAAATTCTTGGAAAAAAAATGCCTTTACCAGATGCTTGGATTTGAAAGAAAATTTGATAAAGATCAGCACCAGATGGTACTACACACTGGCTAGATTGAAAAAAATGTTAAAACTTAAAAATGATGAATGCTGGAATTGTAAAAATCAAAAGGGAACACTGATCCACATGTGGTGGAAATGTGAAAAGGTTAGATTATTTTGGAACAATGTGCATGATATAATACAGCAGGTTTTTGGAGTAAAATATAAAAAAAGACCGGAGATTTATTTATTAAACATGACTTCTTGTTGAAGCCTGAAGATGAAAAAAGAATATGGAAAATTTTGTTGTATATGATTACCATGGCTAGACTGATTATTGCCAAGTATTGGAAAGAGAGTCATAAATTACAAATTGAAGAATGGCTATGCAAGCTGTATGATATTAGACAACTGGATCTGCTATCGTGTAAACTGGAGGGTAAGAGGAAAGAAAATTTGGAAAAAGAATGGGGTCGGTTAGTGTTGTTTCTGAAAAATAGATGGGGTCTTGCAGATAACCTGGTGGAAAATATCATTTAACTATATAAAGAAATTATAAATATATATAATATAAAGGAAACAAGGAAACAGGAAACCAGGAAATGTAAATAACCTTAATTAACACAAGGCTTTTTGATATGTAGGATATATGGAGAATACGATGTTTCTATGCAATCCAGGGGGAAAGTAAATTAAATCTTCTCTGCTTCTTTTCCATTTTATATAATGTATCGGTAAACTACAGAGGGATTTTATTTTATTGGTTGGAGGGGTTGTATACGCTTATTAGCAAGACTGCAGTTATTTTTAGAATCAGTAGCATAAAAAATCAAGAAGACAGGAAGTAATAAAGTCAAGAACATCAGACTGGCTACATAAACTGTTTATTGTAAAGAATTGTAACAGATTTGTTTCATTTGTTCAAGTATCAATGTAGCAATGTATCAAAAATGAATAAAGATATTTCACAAGGAAATAAATAGCAGACTGAATGGGACTTAAGCAAATAAGTACCATCGTCTCTGAAGAACATCAGGCCTATGATGCACATTGTATACTCTTGCCAGTGTTCGGTTACACATCTTCACAATTCAGTAACTAGATTTCTTCTCTGCTACTAGTTTAGTACACACAGTTTTATCTTTAATGAAGGATTATGTGTAATTCTGCTGATTTCTTTCTCAAAGGAAGCAATGAGAAATTTTCTTCTTGATTCAAGAAAGTATTTGAAAACTGTACAGCCTTTTCTGTACAGGAAACAGGAAAGGGACAGCAGGAGAAAAAAATAGGTCAACTGCAAACTGCAAAGATTCTGGTAAGTAAAGGATTTTTCTCATTAGGGTTCCTCAGTACTCAGGAACATATTTTTTCACATTTAAAAAAATATTTTCAAATATTGTTTCCATCCCTACCATGGATCACTACTTTTGGGACTTAGGGGCTGCATGCCACAGCCCTGATCTCGCCTTTCCATGGTGCAAAAAAGCCACAAAAATGGCTCCTTTCTGCACTGTGGAAAGGGCACCATAGCCATCGGCACCATGGCTTTTTGGTGCTCCTTAGGCACTACATCATGACACAGTGCCAGAGGAGTGCGTGACTCTGCCCACCTTGTGGTGCAGTGTGAAATATCACACCAGCCTTGGGGTGGAATGGGATGTGCATTGTGTGGACACTATTCCCAATTCCGCCCCAAGGCTGGTCTTAATGGCTGGTCTGTACAGCCTCTTAGTAACCCCTGAACCTGCCTCAGAAAAGAAATCCATGGACTCATTGCATTGAAGCAAAATGTGTCACTTAAAACATATGTACAAAGATGAAAATATAGGGGAGAGCAAACAAAAGGATTAATTTTGTGCCGTAAAAGAAAAATAAAAGGATGGAACCAATTGTTATTGCCCCAAAGCTGGTGGGCAAAAAAATGTTCACAAATGCAGACTACATATGTGCAGGCATTTTATGTTGTTGTTGTTGTTTACTGCCTCCAAGTTGACTTCATCTCTCCTCAATGAGACCCTATTTCTTCAAAGATATAGCCATGTTAGTCTGTAGAATCAGTACTTAAAGAGATCTTGTAGCACCTTTGAGACTAACTGAAAGAAATTGGCAGCATGAGGTTTCATAGACTTCAGTCTAATTCCAAATGCATCTGAGGAAGTAGACTGAAGTCTACAAAAGCTTATACTGCCAATATCTTTCTCATAGTTGTCTTCTGCTCTACCGCATTAGCTTGTGGAGTGCCATTCCACCTGGGAGTTCCATCTTCTGACACTATCTTTCATTTCAGCATGGAGCTTTTACTAGAAAATAGGAAAGACTTTGGTAGATCTCTCTAGCAGAGTAGTTTGCGTGCTAGCAGAAGTCTGAAGAATCTCAGAACCCACCACACACTATAGCAGAGAAAGAAATCAAAATTTAGTCTCCTCCATAAGACATATAAAGGCACCCAATTCTCAAAATAACTTGTGCATAATCAACCCAGATCCATCTTTTCAAGGAAGGTAAGGAAAAGAAGTTCTGCATGCCTTTAGGAAAGTTGGAGCATCCCACAGAGGTAGAGTTCCTACCCACACATGCTGCATGGATGGCAGGAAGGCAAAAAAACGAGCACATGCAACCCCTGGGATAGAAAGGAATGCCTACATGGCCCAAGAAGAGGATGGGTGTGAACAGCAAATAAACAAGAAGTTATTATGAACATACTTTGCTCTCACCTTGTAGAGAGTACATGCAATCTAAAATACCACTGAGTGTAAGGCATGCAAAGATCACTGACCCCAGGAGTTTATATGGTAAGGCATTAAAGAGAGTTTTACAGTGCCTCCTTCTGTGCAATACTAACAAGTGATAGCTATAGTGCCACTGCCATTGTATCTAAGAGATCCTCTGCTTGTGTCACACCTACTCACCCACTATTGCTGTCAGCCAGTAGTTTTCTGGAACATTTAAAAGGCTTTCTGGCATGAAAGACCCTACCAACAGCACTTGCCTCAGAGGAGTACACAATCCCACCACCACAGAAATGTAATGGCATAGTGGACACACATCCCTAGCCAATGTTATTTCAGGCCATTTTATCATTTTCATAAATCAAGAGTAGAAAATCTAGTACACTTACTTCTCCATGGAAACCAAGAAGTTTTTACTGTTTGGTTTTTGGTGCAGGGAGGGGAGAAATTGGCAAAGAAAGATTCAGCTGATTAAATTATGTCAGCTGTGTTAACAAGAGTTTTAGTTACAAAAACAGTATGAAGCAATCAGGAAACTGTTGTATCTAAACAGTTTTGTGGTTCACCTGAGATTAGGTGTCAATGTTTTTACTAGGCTTGAGGAACTGGCTTTGCTAAGCACCTTATTGTGATGTATCTTGCAAAATACATGAATTTAGCATGTGATAAATTTTCAGCATTTTATACAGGCATGTTCATTTTAAGGATAAGATTAGCCTGATTTTTTTTCTTTATTTTTTTTTAAAAAAAAACCCACCCCAGTGTATCCTCCCACCCCTTACTCTAAGCAAATTATACATCTCCTTATCCCACTCATACCCCCTACTTACTTACACTCATCCGTTTGGCTTCCTTCCCCTTTGATTTCCTTTCTTCTTTGTGTATCTCTTACCTTCACCCTTAACTAATACTAACTATATATTATCTACAGTATTGTACTTCTACTAGTTCTCCACTACGATTGCTACCCTATCCTCTTGATATCCTACTCTTATTTTAAACCACAAATCAGAGTATTCCAAATCTCATTAATTCAGTTAATCAATAATCATAAATAAATTCTTTCCCATATTGCTTCCTCATATATCTGAACACTAATAACCATTCGTCCTTAATCCTTTGTGTTATGTTCCCCATTCGTTCATCTCTTATTACTTGTGTCATTTTATCCATTACTATCATCTCCATGAGTTTTGAAATCCATTGTTCTATCTTCGGAATATCTTTTGTTTTCCAGCTTTGCGCAATCAAAATTCTTGCTACCGTAGTCATATAAAAAAGTTGTTTCCCATATTTCCTTTCATTATTAATTTCAAATATTCCCAAAAGAAAGCTTTCTGGTTTTAACTCTATTTTAATTTGCAGCATTTCCTCAATTTTGTCTCTGATTTGCCTCCAAAATTTCTTAATACTTTTGCAGTTCCACCAGCAGTGTATGAACGTACCTACTGTTTCCCCACATTTCCAACATTTGTTGTCCTTATTTTTATAAATTGTGGCTAATTTTTCTGGAGTTAGATACCATCGATAAAACATTTTGTACCAATTTTCTTTTATATTTTGAGAAGCGCTATATTTTAATCCCTTTGTCCATACATGTTCCCATTGGTCGAATTGTATATTATATCCAATATATCTGGCCCATTTAATCATAGTATCTTTAACAGTCTCTCCTTCCATTTCCCATTCCAATAATTTCTTATATATTTTCCCAATCAATTTATCCTGATCTTTTGTTAATAACCTCTCTAATTCTGTTCTATCTTCTACCTCTCCATAAGTTTTTAGATCTTTTAATGTTCTCTCATATATTCTCCTATATGCGTACCACCCCATATCAAATCCTATCTGTTCCAATTCTGCTTGTGTTTTTATTTTAATCTTACCTTGTTCTTTCTTTGTTAATTCACTGTATTTGAACCATTTCTCTCTCCGAATCATCTCTTTCCTGTAAATGGCCTCATGAGGTGAGAGCCACATAGGAAATCTATATATAATCCTATTTTTATATCTACTCCATACTCTTAACAGATTTCTTCTCACACTATGATTATTTACAGTTTGATTAACCTTTTCTTTCTCATATGCTAGATATGCATGGAAACCATAACTTAAACCTTCCCCTTCTAATTCTAACAACCTCCTTTCCTCCAAATTTATCCAATCCTTCAACCACATAAGACTGCATGCTTCCGCATATAGTTGTAATTTGGGGAGAGCCATACCTCCTCTTTCTTGGGCATCCTGCATTAATTTCAATTTTATTCTTGGTCTCTTACCTTGCCAAATAAATTTTGTTATATCTTTATCCCAAGCTTTATATGGTTTATCTGAATTAATAATGGGAATCATCTGGAACAGAAATAAAATTTTCGGCAGTACCGACATTTTTATTACTGCTATTCTACCTAATAGAGATAATTGTAATCTTTTCCAATTTGTCATATCTTTTTTTATCTCCGTCCATAATTTTACATAATTATTTTCAAATAATTCATTCGTTTTTTTTGAAATCCAGATACCCAGGTATTTTACCTTTTTACTTATTTTAATCCCCGCTTCTTCTTGTAATCTTGTCTCTTCTTCTGTTCTCATATTCTTTGTAATAATCGCCGATTTATATTTATTAATCTTACAACCTGTAAATTTTCCAAATTCTTCAATTATTTCCATCAATTTTCCTATATTATTTTGGGGATCTTCCAAATTTATTACTATATCGTCTGCAAAGGCTCTAATCTTGTAATCAAATTGCTTTATTTTTACACCTTGTATTTCCTCCGAACTCTTAATCTTATTTATTAGGGTTTCCATTATTAATAAAAACAGAAGAGGAGACAGAGGGCATCCCTGCCTTGTACCCCTTTCTATATTAATTGGTTTCGTTAGTTCTCAATTAATTCTAATTCTTGCTTTTTGTCTTGTATAAATTTGTTGTATCCAATTCTTATAATTTGGTCCCATATTAATATTATCTATAATTTCCATTAATGCTCTCCAATTCACTGAGTCAAAAGCTTTCTCCATATCCACAAAAATTAATCCCAATTTTTTTCTCACAGTGTTTTTCATAGTACTCCAATACATTCAATAGATATCTTAAATTATTTTTCATATATCTCTTTGGTAGAAAGCCACTTTGATCTTCATCAATCAAATGTTCTAAGCATTTTTTGAGTCTTTGAGCCATAATTGTAGCGTATATTTTATAATCAAGATTTAATAAGGAAATTGGTCTGTAATTTGCTGCTTCCAATATATCTTTATCTTCTTTTGGTAATAATATTATTTCCGATTCTCTCCATGATTCCGGAAAATTTCCATTTCTAATCTCATTCATAATTAGTTTTAAAGGTTCCTTTAATTCATTTTTAAAGCTTTTATAAAATTCTATTGGAAATCCATCGGGCCCTGGTGCCTTCCCATTTTTGTTCTTTTCTATCGCTTTTTCTACCTCTTCCTGCGTTATTTCCTTATCCAATTCTGCCTTTTGTGTCTCATTAAGTTTGAAAATTTCCTTATCTCCCATAAATTCCTTCATGGAATAGGTTTTGTTTTGATTTTTAGAATATAAATTTCCATAGAATTCTCTGAAGTGTTCCATAATCAATTCTTGTTTTGTTATCAACTCATTGTTTTTTCTGATTTTTGTTATCACTTTTGTCTGTTTCCTTTTTTTCAGTCTTATAGCTAGCCATTTCCCTGGCTTGTTCGCGTTCTCAAAATATTGTTGGTTTGCCCTTTTCATTTCCATTCCTACTTCTTCTGTCAATTCCATCATTATTTGATCCTTTAGAACTTTATATTCGTTCAATGTTTTTTTATTCATTGGATCTCTATTTAGTATTATTTCTTTCTCTTTAAGATTTTTATTTAATTGATCCATTTTCTTTCTCTTTTCCCTTTTTATAATTGCATTTTGTTGTATCAAACTTCCCCTTATTACAGCCTTCGCCGCATCCCAAACGATATCCATTTTTGTTCCCCTATCTAAATTTTCCTTAAAATAATTTACTATTGTTTTCTTTATCGTATTTCTTACCTGTTCATTTCTTAAAATATTTATATTTAATCTCCAATTAAATGTTGTTTTTCTTTTTATAATGTTTTTCAAAGTTAGTATTTGCGGGTTATGATCTGATATTAATCTTGGCATGACCTCCATCTCTTTCAGAAATTTTGCAAGCGTTTGCGTTGTTAATATTAGGTCAATTCTGGCCATCGAATTATGTCTAGCTGAGAAGTGTGTGTACTCCCTCGCATTGTTATACAAATATCTCCATGTATCTAACAATCCTACATTCTCCATTAATTTAAAAAACGATTTTGGTAGTTTTCCTTGTTTTTCTTTCGTTACCTTATTTGTTTTTCTATCCCATTCCGGGCAGATCACCCCATTGCAATCTCCTAAAATTATAACATCATTGTAAGTATTTTCTAGTAATATATTTTGTATATCCTCAAAGAATTTCCCTTTTTTCCCTTGTGGCGTGTATACTCCTAATATTAAGATTTTCTTCTCTATCAATTTCACCTCTACTCCTAATACGTATCCTTTGTTGTCATTGTAAATTTCTTTAGCTTCCCACTTTTCATCTACATATATAACTACTCCTTTTTTCCTTTTCTTATTTGCCGAAATGAAGCTATTACCCAGTTTTTTATTCTCAATATATTTTGTTTCTCCCTGTTTTATATGGGTTTCCTGTAGGCATATTATTTCACATTTCTGTTTTATTAAGAAGTGGTAAACTGTTTTTCTTTTGTGAGGTGAGTTCATTCCGTTCACGTTCCAACTTAATACTTTCATTCTAACTGAATTATTAATAACGATTTTTATTTAATAGTTAATCAGTTATATGAGGAAGCAATCTGAAAAAAGAAAAAAAAAGAAAAAAGAAAAAAAGCAAAAAAGATCAACCAAACACACAATATCTAAGAAATCAAAGAATAGATATCACAGTATACAATAACTTCCCACCCCTACAATTTCCCTCTGTTTCACTCTCCTTCTGGATTGTCCTTATCTCCAGATCTTAGTTCTTCTTCCCTTCGTTTCTGTTCTTTCTCTTGTTCTTTTGCGCTCATTCCTCTTGTCCTTACACCAAATCTTTCACCCGCTTGGCCTTGATCCTTTGATTTCTCAATTTCTTTCCTGTTTCTCTTCCAAAAATCCGCCGCTCTTTCTACCGAATCAATTCTATATCTTTTTTGTCTCCACGTTAAGGTAAGTCCTTCTGCTTCATCCCATCTAAATGGTATTCCATAGCATTTCAACTGGTCTGATAAGAAGTTGTAATCCTTTCTTGATTTTAAAACAGCAGTTGGAATGTCTTTAAAAATTTGAATTATTTTCCCTTCAATAATTAGTTCTTTTTTGAAACTTTGTTGAATAATTAAATCTCTTGTTTGTTTCCTAACACAATAAATCACAACGTCTCTTGCCAAGTTTCTTTGTTTTGCAATTTTCGAATTAATACGGTATAATGTGTCTATTTCCCACGGAAATTGTTCCGCCGGTTCCTCGACAAAGTCCGCCAAGATGGGAATCAAGAATTTGTAAAGATTTTCGTTTTCCTGTTCCGGTACACCTCTCAGTTTTATACAATTTTGTCTTAATTTAGTTTCCAGTCTAATTATTGTTTGTTTGTCCATCTTCCTTTCTTCTTCCAAATTATTGATCCTTGTTTCCATTTGAGTAGCATTATTTTCCAAAAGGTTCACATTGCTTTCCAAATCTTGTACTTTGTTGTTAATCTTTTCTAAATCCTTATCTATTTTCTCCAAAGAGCCCTTTATATCTCTCATTTCATTTTGAATCTCAGTCTTTATCTCCAATTTTAATTCCTCTCTTAATCTTGCATTATCTTCTTTAAGATCCTCTTTCAATCTCCTTATCTCTTCCAGCAGCGTCAGGTCACTGTGTTCATTAGGTTTACTATTTGTGTCTATAGATGTCTTCCTTTGTGGTAGCAGGGATGGGTTTGATGACACCTTTTTACTAGCAGACATGACTTCAGTTGAATTTGACCAGATAGCCAATAAGTCCACAGATAAACAACCAAACATACAATATTATTCTACCTAATTATTTATTCCTAATATAATTCAATTATCCAATTTTTCTTCCCCCAGTTTTTCCCTTTCTTGTTCCTTTCCTCCCTCTCTTTTCCCTCTTTTACCCAACCCTATATATATGTATGCTGCTCTTTCTGTACAAAATTCAATTTACCTTTGTTCCAATTACAATAAAATAGAATATAACTATATGCACTTTGCACTTTTTTCTCCTCACTCACCTACAGGTGGCACTGCTTCCCCTTGTTTCAAAGGCAGAAAGAGAAAGAGAGGGAAAGAAAACAAGTCTGGTGTTTATTCCTACTTATTCCAAACACTTCTCTTATCTTGCCAGGTGCAGTAGACTCTCTCCCATTAACTCACAGCCTAGCTGCTTCCAGAGGTAGATAACTTCAAGGTCAGATAATATCCCAGACTTGTTTTCCCCCTTTAGATTTTGCTAACTCCTGTACCTTTCAAGCCCAGAAAATCAAAGTAAAGTTTATTTGTTGAGCCACTTTATCCCCTTCTTTTCCTTCTCCTAATCCTGTTTACCCAAAATTTATTCTACCACACAGAAATTAAAGCCACACTTATAACTATTTTATAATTTTCTCTCTCTGCCTTATCCCAAAGGGGAACAAGTACACAGGGTGATTACACAATAATTTCTATAAACCTTTGGCTGCCAGATCCTCTATTTTATACAACTCATGCAATACAATTTCCTATAAGTAAACACAGAGAGATTCAGTAACCTTGTTTCCCCACTTATATGTCAGTTCTCTTTATCTTCACTTTTTGTTTCTCTTCTCTTATTCTGGATATATAGTATCGAATAGTCCACTTAATTTTAGTTATCCCAAATGGTAAAGAATTATGAAGTATTAATAAAATATTATTAAAGGGAATCCTGATTTGATTTTTCTTTATAACAGTCCAATTAACTCCAAAGTTGTATGTTTGATTTTTGGATCAGGTTCTTATCAGCTTCTCTTACAAATTTTTCCAGGTTTTTTTTTCCCCTTTATCAGCCACTCCAATTGCTTGCTCTTCAATCCTTTTATTTAATTTAGATCCCAACACAGAGGGCTCATATGTAAGAGCAAAAGGAAAGGAGAGAAATCGCCAGCAGTAATAACTCCGTTTGGTGTCTTTTCCAAGCCCCTTCTCACAATTTTATACTGACGTTCTTTTAGTCAGAAGTTGAGGCTTAAACTTCTTCTTGCACACTCCCTGAAGGAACGCAAATATCCAGCCGTAGTGGAGTGTTGTGAAGAGATTCTCTTCCGAGGAAATGCGTTCACTTACTCATTTAAATCGCAGCTTGAAAGTAAAGCGGCAGGTTCGCTACAGCCACAAGGGCTGCCGCCGGCTTCAGGCACACCCGCGCTCCTCCGTTTCCCTCTCTGCTCCGTTCCGTTCGTTTTCACTCTCTCAGCTTTTTCTCAAATTAGCAGTGTAGAACGGGCTCTGAGGGCCTCCGGAGAATACAAAGTGGGCGCCTCTGGATCCCCCTTATCGAGGAGGATACTCCAGCTCCGTCTCGATGTCACAAGCGGAGCCTAGTCGCCGGCGGCTGTCGCCCCAAGAGAGAGCCTCTCTTACCAGCGACCAGCGCGATCGGCCATACCACCGGAAGTCAGCCTGATTTTTAAATGAGAAAAATTGGACTTAAAGCTCTGTTCTGCAGTGAAGATAGAGCTGAAATCTTTAGTGAAGCAAAGGTAAGATTTTTACCCAGCCATTCTGCATAGTTATGTGTCATTGTCAAAAACATTCTTTAATCTTTATTTGCTTCCCTTCCTGAATTTAATTTACTGTGTTTATTACATTGTATTGAACCTGAACTTCTTCAGCCATTAACCAGAAGGTTGAGCTGTAATGTTTTCCCCTAATATGGGTTTTAACAAGTACCAGGAAATGGCATTGCGGAGGAAATACAACAGCCTGAGATGGATCAGATTCTTCCAGAAACAAAGAATTACCTTCCTCAGCTCTAGCAGAGCTTTCTGCTTCCCTTGCAGTCTGCTAGCACAGCTCAAAGACTATTCCTATTAACTCTTGAGAGCTATGAAGGCCACAGTGATTTTGTCTGAGATGGGCTGCCTGGATGACCTTTTAAAAAAACTGAATGGCTTTCTTTTCTTTGTTTTTTTTTTAAAGTGGAAGGGCAGAAAAGCATCCACATAGGATCAGTGATAGTGCATCTAATAAAGTACCCTGCCTTCAGGAGAGCACAGATAAGATGGTTCTGAAACCTTGAACAGCATATTACAAGACTCAGTTTCATGCCTTCCCTTCTTGCTCCCCTATAAATTGAGATCTTCAGTTATTCTGTGTTAAGCACCAAACTGAATGAAAATTAGGCATTGGTTAGATATTCTCTTAGTTATCTTTTGATATCATTTTTAGCATTTCAAAGATTCTCAGCTCTTGAGAAAGTGCCATCAAGTCTTTCATTCACATGACATTTTAAAGTTAAAGGTCTGTCCTCCACAGACAGAGGAGCCTAATTAAAGTGCTTGATTCCTATATTAATATTCCATTGACCAGTGTAGGTGGTGGAACATGCCCAGCAATGAGTGGGAAGGGGGAAGAGAGAGAAAGCCATAGCTGTCAGTAGAGGAAGTCGCTTGGGGTTGGCAAGGCAAGTTTCTCACCTGAGGACAGGGCAACATTTTTCTCTGCTCCCTACTCACTTCTGTTTATCTCTGTAAAAAAGTGAACAATGCCAGAATAACAGACAATTATGCCATCATAACATATCAATACAATTCCAGTCTTGATCACTTGCCCATTCACACATTTTCACACCTTATCCAAGGGTAGTTGAAAGCTATGTCTGCCTGTGACAGAGGCAAGCACTTTCCTCTCTGTTCCAGGTAAAACCAAAAAGTTCATATTTACTTTTATTACCAACATGCTTCAAGGAGTTTGTGCTTCCTAAGGACTGAAAGCACAAGAATTCATGGTAGATTATGCATTAAATATGCTAGATGAGATGCATTTGTGCAGCAGCTGTTAAAGGCATAATGGTTAAAGGAAGCACAATGTCAAACATGGAAGGTCAGTGCCTAATTTTGTAGTATTCATTACTTTTTTTAGACTTCCTCATTTCAAGATGAACCCAGTTTACTCAGAGTGTGATCTGAGTATGGGAGAAGATGAATGGAGAATGGACATTTGTTTTATGCCTGATAATACTTAGCCTAACTTTGATTCCCCTTTCTATTTACTGTATATATTCGACTATAAGTATACTCATGTATAAATTGAGAAAAGGTTTTGGCTGAATATGGATTTTGATATAACCTGTGGATAAGTCAAGAGTAAGATTTAGGGTCATGTAACAAATTATCTAAAGGATTAAACCAAGGAAAACAATGCCAAAGAACTTACAAAATTGCAGGAAGCATAACTGTTTGTGTTCACACTGAAGGATGGATGGATGGATGAGAGAATAAAGGAAGGTTATGCTTTCAGGACAGATTACAATCTTGTGTTTCAGTTGGGGATGGTTTCTATTTTTATGAGAGTTAAGGTACAGTACATACATTGTCCTGTTGATAAATCGACTCAGATTTTTTGGGGTCAATTTTAGGACTAAAATTTCTAGACTTGTACATGAGTATATACAGTAAGTCGGAAGAAGTTGTTTTAATTCTAAAGTGGTGATTATTGCTGTTGTTTCATCTAGTGAGTGTGAGTTCCACAAGTTTATGTAAGAGAACATTATTTAAAAACATTGTCTGGTGTTCAGTTTGTATTATGAAAGCAGGTAAGAAGCTATGTTTTAAAAAACCTAATCCACTCATAGGGATTAGTAATGAAATACTAAAACCCTTCCCATACTCTGTGAAGCCAGATGTTATTGCTGCTTAAAGATTCCCTTGTGGGCCTATCACTGCATATTTGTTTGTGATCTTTAACATTCAGAAAGAATGTTTCTAAATATTTGTGTGTGCCCAATGTGGGAGAGATTACAGTTAAATGTTAATGATATGTGTAAAATAAATATAAGCACTAAACAAGCTGCCTTATGCCCGGCCATATAAGAGATAACAACTCTGGTGTGCCTATACACTGTAGCTGCTATTTGGCATGTCACTCTAATTTATGCGTGCATTCACATCACTTCCTTCCATACTTTCTCTCATCCTGTACCAGTTAGTTTGCAGTTAATCTGAGTTTACTCATCCATTTTGTAGTCTACAGTTATCCTTTTCTCCTCCATGTGTGAAGAGTGTAATTTTTCAAGCCTCTCACCATCAGATGTTATACAGTTGTTAGTATTTATAAGTAAACTTTCTTTATATGTTTTTATAAAGGAGACTAAGTGTACTTTATTTTTTGTTAGACTTTCTGGTTGGGGTGGGACTGGTTGTTGTTCACATATTTCCCTGCATTGTTATCAGTCTAGTGTGCTAAGGATGGGAAAATCTCTCTGTTTCACTTTCTCACATATTCAGATTTTTAGAATGTCACATTCCTTCCATCCTACATATTAGAAATTGTAAATTTCAGTTGATTCTTCAAAAATGAGCAAAAATAAAGTTCCCTTCCATTTGTAATGGCCACATCAGCTATTGGAACTACTTATATTGTGGAGAAGACTATTTACATGTCTGTCATATATTTGTTAAAGATAAGGAGCCTCTCCTTTAAAAAGAGTGGGCAACCTTAGGGCCCATTCAGACTACATTTTACCCTGGATCAGAAATAAATTCTTTCACATGAAGTTCATATTTGCCCCAAATCTCCCACAAGCTAATCAGAGGCTTGCACAACCATTTTGTGGCAAATGCCCCTTAGCGCAGATCATTTAGAATCGGGGCAAAAGCCTTTTTTTAATTAAAAAAAACCCAGGTTCTGCGAATATGAACTTGCCCCCGATCATGATTGGGGCCAGTTCAGGGGGGACATTTAGGTCAGAAGGAGAGCAGTGGGCAGGGCATTCCCTCCCTTCATCGGGGCAGAGGAGGAGGAGGAAAGAGCCAGAGGAAGGATGCAAAAAAGGGGAATCTGACAGGAGGCAAATGACAGGAGGCAAAAAGGGGGAATCAGGGTGACTGACGGGGGCTGCAGAGGGCAGTCAGAGCGAGGGCAGAGGAGGGAACTGGAGAAAGTGATGGGGTAGGAGGAGGATGATGGATCCGGAGAGAAGAAGGGGGCCATGGAGGGCATTCTATAACGGAGCAGGAGGAGGCGAAGGAAGAGGCAGGAGGAAGGGTCAATTCAGGGCAAGTCAAAGGGAGGCCACAGGACGGAGCTCGCACCAGGCAGCTTTCCCTTTTTTTAAATGTTTTAAAATTATTTTTGACAAAAATGCACATGTTTTTTGCAGTAGATATAGAGAGAGAACATGAGCAGAAGGAAGGGTCAATTCAGAGCAGGTCAGAGGGACAGAACAAGCCAAACCTCCGCTCTTCAGCAGGGACCTTTCCCTTTTTATTTTTTTTTAATTATTTTTGGCAGTCTATGCACATAGTTTTTTGCTTCAGGTAGATATATATTAGATAGAATGTGGCTAGCTGCTTGTTCACTTTCCCTTTCATTTCCTTGCTTCCAGCAAAGGGGAAATGCTGCAAAGAGCACTGCTTTTTTCCTTTGCGAATAAATGCTACAATGCGTATGTTACAACGTTTCTTTTTCCATATTTGGCAAATTGGCAAATTGATACACTGAATGCGTTTGCTACTGTCTCTAAGGAATTCAAGGGTGGCCTAGGGAAAGCAAAAAAGAATGCATGGCATTGCATCCTTTTCTGGCATTCCGAGGTGGGTGAGTGTCATGGCCAGCCAAGATCAGCTCTCGGAGGATGAGGAGGAGGATGAGCCTCCTCCAGAGCAAGGGCTGATTGAGGCAACACCAGGTGCTGTTCCTGCCCTGCCAGGTCCCAGCTGTGACCCTCCAACCCCAGAGGAGGAGGTTCAACCAGGTCCTAGTGCCGAGAGAGACCTTCTATGGTACCACTGCCTAGTGGGGACTCTGGGGACGAAGCTTGCATGCAGGTGCCTTCTTTCAAAGAGAGAAGAGCTGAGAGTGCTTGCAGGCGCAGATCACAGAGAATTGCCGAGAGGCAATTAGCCAACCAGGTGGCACGAGGGAGAGTTTCCCTTACTTAAGTGGGAGAGAGACTAATGCTGGTTGCTAGAGTTTATTGCATGATCTCTCGGCGTGATTGCTGCTAGCACTAGGATTCTTTGTTACCTTGACCTTGGACTGGACTTTGTTATCTCTTGGCTGTTTTGACCTTGGACTGTTTGACCAACGTTGTTTCTCGGTATCCTGACTTCGGCTTGACTCTTGGAATGTTTGGACTTCTGGAATTCTGAACTCGGCTTGTTTTCTCAGACTGCTCTCAGACTGGTTCCTTGCAAGGTCTGCTTTACTTTCACTTCCACTGTGCTAAGGCTCTGTTATCAGCTACTGTCAAGTGTCTGCTGGCAGCTTTCCCGGACAGTGAGGAATTTATTATTATTGTTGTTGTTGTTGTTGTCGTTATTATTATTATTATTTATTACTATTGCATGTGTATGAGGCATTCTGGGGTGGCAGGGAGGGAGGATACAGGATGCAGAGATGGCATTAGCTTGCATTTTGGGGTTGAAAACAGGGCCAAGGGCAGATCATAACCTGCACTCACCCAAATGCCTACAACACACACGCACGCGCGAGGTTGTTAAATTTGACAAAATCTGCGCATTCTGCCGACTGGTTCTTTTTTTAAAAAAAGAGGGGGAAATCACACTTCCGATGGGCCAATGAGTGCTGGAAACGTCACCTATGATGATTACGGTACTAAATTTGATTGACAGCCAGGCACCTTCATTTTAAACCCAAATTCTCCAAGAGGGCATTCAGGGTTAAAATACCCTGATTGGTAATCAGCACTTGCTTCCGGAGGGATTCGGGGAGGGAGAAACTGAAGCTTCCCAGTTCCTTCCAGCGCAAAAATGCCAGTGAGAATGGGGCCAAAATTCAGTAGTAGTATGGTTGAATAGAAAGGTATTTGGGCCTGGCCTTTTATGAATAAAGAATGCAAACTCTGGGACTGGATAAATGAATTAGTTGATGCTGCCAACCCCTTTCTGCCAGTGAATGAGGCTGCAACAATTAGAAGCAGGAACCCTGTCATAAGTCTTTGTTGCAACTTTCCTCCCTGGCAGGAGTGGGTTAGAAACATCATCCTCATCATGACTCAATCGCCCACGGAACAGAACTCATTTGCTGACCTTTTTATCACATGTGGTGGACATGTGACAAAGCAAAACAAATTCTGGACTATGATTCATACCAAAATAGAAACGATACTGAAAGATTAAATGCAATTCAATCCAGAGTCTGTTTGTTGTAGTTGTTGGGATTGTTAGAGGAACAACTAGACAACTAGACACTTTGACCACAACATTGTCATTATCTTTCCCCTGTATTCTATTTTACCATCTTTGCCTGATTAAAAGGCCTGTGAAACTTCGAAAGCTAGTGTTGTGTGTTTTATGCCATTTGGTTGGCACAAAATAGCACTGCAGAATGAATTTTGGTTTTTGTTCTCGTTTTTATGCATTTTTGCATAACACATAATTTCCCCTAGACCCTCACATTCTGTAGTTTCATTTATTGGTGAAATCAACAGTCAGATGAAGAAATCAGTGAATATTCTGAGAAAGAGATACACTGTAGGGAAGTTGGCTATAGCTTGGATACATATTTGAGTGTCTTTGTGGTACTCTTTTTCAGATTCTTATCTTTCTGCTCGTCTTTGCTGGAGGCAGATAGCCAAGTTATCACCAGCTGGTTTCAACGCTTTATGCAGAAAAGGGGAAAGGAGTGAGATCAGGCAAAGAATTCTGCTGAAGCCAACCTGGCCATGGCCTTCTCAGTTGCCTTAATGTTCTCTTTCAAGAGAAATTGGAGGCAAAAGCACTTTCCTAATGTGCTCCTGCTGATTGTCCTTAGTTATGGTCTTTAAGCTCAATTTGTCAGTTGTTTGTGCATTAGGCAAGCAGCTGATAGAATGCCCTTGTTGCTGAGAACAGGCCCCTGCTTATTCTCATCTGGGCTATCAGCCATCTCTCAGCATCTGCTCCCTTCCCTCATTAATATGTGAGTATAGAAATTAACACACACCAGATTCTCTATTAATGCAATCAACACGAAATCATCTTTTCAGGATCAAAGCGCCTCTCTCTCCAGCAAAGCACAGCAATTGTTTTAAAATTCACAATCATATTATTTTTACTTGGATCTGCTTTTGCTGAACAACTTGGTCTTTGGTCTTTCCTTCTAAGTCACAACTATATCTACCTCAACTCTTTGATATAGGGATCTGACTCACATAGCCAAATGCAGATGTTAAAGTAGGTTGACCAGATCCATACAGGTTGCAGCTTGAGCTAATATGCTTACCATATGTAATAGAAACAGCAGATATATATGCTTATATACATATGTTATTCTGTACCTTCAAGTCATTCCAACCTATCATGGCATGGTTTGTTCCAAGGAGGTCTGTCCTTGCTTTCCTGTAAGGCTGAGAAAATATAACTTGCCTAAAGTCAGGTAGTGGGTTTCTTTGGCCAAGCAGAGATTTGAACCTTGATCTCCCTGTGTCCTAGTTCAATGCTCAGACTACTATACCATGCTCTCATACCTACACATATATGTACATACGTGTGTGTGTGTGTGCGCACGCTCGCATGTAGAGGGAAGGCAGGGTAGTGTCACAGACCTAATCTGTAGGTCAGGGATAGGACAGAGTCACAAAATTATCTCTAGTCTCACCAATGGAACATGCATACATGAGATTATCAAACTATAGCAGAGCCTGACAGTGTTACATTTTGGGATTGAAACGTCTACCTTGTGGTCCAAAAAAAAAAAGTCTACCCTCTGATGGCCTCAAGACAAAATCAGTAGTGTCTTTGGCCCCTCCTTTGTTGCTCATTAGAGTCTTGTTTGGGATATCAAGCGTGGATAATGCAGCAAGTTTTGAACACTGGATTCATCTTCAAGCCTCATTTGACAGCTGTTCCTCCCAGCCTCATTTCTGAGCTACTTTCCATTCCGGACTAATTCAAAAAAGAAAAAAGAAAAATAGACTTTTCTGCTTGCATGAGTGGAATAATAAGTCAAGAGAAGCAACAGTGTTGAAATCTTTGACCCTCTCAAATGAAATTTAGAGATAGCAACCATCTACCCAGCCCAGTGTCTGTTTTTGTTTGAGCATTTTCTTCCCCATCTTGGCAAGAGCTCTGCAAGACTTCTGGGCCAATAACTCAAGTTATAGTCAGTGTATGTCACAGATGCAGTCTTTTCGCTGGGGTTCAATGTAATTGCTAGCATTTATCACTTTAATAGCCTAATGAAGGTGAGATGTAATTAGAAAGGGTGTCAACCAGAATATGGAGTTTGTTCTGCAATTATCTGTACAACGAGAAACCACTGTCACAGAACAATGGCAGTTAGAAATCTAGTAATGTGTGGCACGAATGTTCATCACTGAGTGACAATATTGTAACTTAAGTTTTCAAAAAGATAATCTAGTGGTCTTGGAATCTTGTGGCTCTTTAAGGTTTACTGATTTATTTAGCATGTCCTTTCATAGATTTCAGTCTATTTCTTCAGTTTTATTGATTATTCACAAGTGCATAAAAGCCAGACAGGATCAGCTCTAATTAGTACTTGGATGACAAACTGCTAGGGAATACTAGGCTCTATATGCTATATTACAGAGGAAGGACCTGGCAAAAACACCTCTGAGTATTCCTTGCCTAAGAAAGCCCTATTGAAATTCGTGGGATCATCATAAGTCAACAGGTGACTTGAAGACACAGATGCATAACACATACAGTGAGCTCTTCATATCTGCTGGGGTTTGGTTCCAGGACCCACCATGGATACCAAAATTCATGGATGCTCAAGTCCCATTTTATACAGGAGGGTAGTAAAATGATGTCCCCTATTTTAAATGGCAAAATTGCTTTTTGGAATGTACATACTTTTAATATATTTTCAAGTCATGGATATTTGAATCCATGGATAAAATATCTGTGGATATGAAGGGCCAACTGTAATTTTAGAGATAGGATCAGAATTTGATAGAATACAGGAAGATTCAAACTGTGATCCTGGCCTTAAATTTTTAGAGGGTGAAGGGTAATGACGGTAATGATACATCTCAGCCAAGAAGCTGGCCTGTCTTGAGGTTCCAAAGCAATAACATCAGCTTACCTGAAAGTTGATTCTATTGATGGAAGAGTATTTCGGAGAGTTTGGGTGTACTTTTGTTACATGTACATCTGTAATAATCATGATCACTGCTTTTCTAAAGAATCACTTGTAAATCAAACCAGGTGAAAAAGTAAATCATTTCACAGAATATATTTTGAACAATGATTTATGGAATTCCCAGCCTTAGCATGTTAGATGAAAGAGTGTGAAAGCTATAGACAATTTTTTTCTAAACTCTGAATATATTACAATACCCTGACATTGTGCCTTAACAACTGCACTGATATCATCACACCAAATGGCACAGGCATACAAATTGATAGGGTGGCAATGTTGCTAGGGATGTTTGTTTGTGTAAGCAAGCTTCTAATGAATCTGACAACAGCAATAAGAAGAATTCTCAGTGGAACAATTGCTGGAGCAAAGAACCCTCCAATCTAATGCTGGTAGCTCTATAATTTGTAAACTGCAATTAAAAGTGTTTGCAAATGAGACAAATATTCTGTAGTGCAACTGTACAGTTAAAACAATAATACTTTTTTCAGCATTCAGGGAGCCTCTCCAGACAGCTGGGTGATTGATCCTTATTTAAGAGATAATAGCAATGATATGAAGAAGTTTGCCACCAGATAATGATCCCCTGCAGCGAGATAAATGCAAAAGCGTTATGCCCGATGGATACAGTACAGGAAAATGGCAACAGTGTGGTGATTGGATTTCAGGAAAAAAGCTTAAATTTTACCTTAATTATCTAAGGAACATTTGCTCCATACAAGTTTAGTTCTGAAAACTTACCATTCTGTATTTAGTGTGAGATTACCAATATATATATATATATATATATATATATATATATATATACACATATATACATATATATATATATACACACATACATACATATATGCTTATGTCAATAAGTATGGGTTGATAGAGTCAGTCAAGGAATCCATAGCCCTGAATTGGCAAAACCTGAGTATGCTATTGATAACAGGGTGACTTGGTGGGCTATCATTCATAGGATTGTGATAAACTGAAGTTGACATAAAAGCATTTAACAAGAACAAGGTCAATAAAATGTTTGTTTTAAATACCAAGGTCCTATGCCTTCCTTGTAAACAGGATGGAATATTCTGATTAGCTTCCTGTTTGTGACTTAAGCAGGCATAAATCCAACTGATACCTGTGAAAGTCATTATTTTTGCTTATTGCAGAAGTCAGAATTCTCTCCTGAACTCACATAACCACCAAACTGTCTTCTCAAAGCTAACCTTTTACCTGCTGCAACCCTCCCCCAACACAACCATTAGCTTGCTGGCCATGAATGTGTGTGGGGGAGAGTTGTGTCCAGCTCTGCTCTTAAAGTTGGACACACAGTGATGAGGAATCTTCCAGAACTTTCAAAGGTCCTAGAGGATGATGTGATTGCTGTCCATCCATTTATAGGAACGCAGATGAAAACTTTTCCCTCGCATACATACCCCATTCTCCGATTATTATTATTATTATTATTATTATTATTATTAAGCTTCCTCTCCCCATAGGATGAAATTGGAGAACAACACCAAATAACAGACACGCCACATCCGTGAATACACATCAGTTAAAATAAACATTAATTTAAAAGTACAGATAAGATATACACATATTGAAACAATCCACATTTAAAATGCATCATTTAAAATTCACAATTTAAAAATCATCTGGTTAAGCTTGCTGAAAGAGACTGGTCTTTAAAGTTCTTTTAAATTCAAACACCATATACAGCTGTCACACCTCTTCCGGCAGGCCAATAAAATGGCTGTGTAGTGGGGCTAGCGCAAGCAAACAGTTGATTTGGGGAAGCCAAAGAGACAGATGACATTATATAATTTTACCTGGAAGAACTTCATGTTATTTTTCCTGATCCAGGACCTCAACCTCTGCTCTTAACAGTTGGGTAGCTGAAATGGAAATCTACAAATAAAACTCTCCATGTGCTAAAATACAGTAGTGTTAATCACTTATCCATCTAATAAATTCCTGCATGGAAGGTTATTTCTCTCTGGTCCACATGCCATGGCCTGTAGCTGGCCCATGATGGCAGTGGGTGGGGCTAAAGGTATTCTCAAAAATGTTGGCAGCTCTTGGAGATTAAGTATACCTTCTTCTCTTCTCCTGATTTGTAGTGTGACCACCAGTAACAAATAAGGCTTCTTTTTATTCAGCTCTGAACAGTTAAATTCTCTTCTGTTCTGCTTCAGTTTGTCATCTCATTAAGTGATCCACATTTATGCCTCATAGAATCATGACCCCCCGTGTAAATTCTTCAAAGAAACTCACACATTAGGAGGCAGTTGCCTCTCTTGGGATTCCTATATGCATTGTGATTTTTACAGTGAAGAGCAGACCTCTCTACCCTTCAGGAAAGCTGAAAATAATTGTGTTTCAGATGAGACTTTGTAAAATAAAATAAGAGGTTGTAGGAATGTGATTACACTCCACTAATAAGGTGTAAAAGTATCCAACAGTACAGCTTTCTGAAGGGCACAGGCACACATCTTTAAAGATGGCTCAAATACTTTGTGTTTTGAGAAATACACATCTTTATTGGGGTCTATCTGTTGGCTTAGTTTCCTAGTTGAGGTCAAGCTCTAATCGTTTTACTCCACAGCAGGCTGTTACCAATCTAGAACCTTTTGTTCCATGCCATTTGTGCAACATTGCTGTCAATGGCTCTATGGCTAAAGAACAGCCTAAATAATGTGGCCAAAATCCTGGAGCAGGAAATGTTAAGTTCCACACAGGTTGAACTCGAAAATGTCTCTCCTCTCTCACACACCCAGTCCACCTTTTAGCTGCTTCAGTCCCCATACCAATTTACCTAACAAAGAAACATTCATCTAGGGTCTTGTAGCTGGGCACACAGTAAGGAAACATCCTCTAAGACTCTTTGCTTCAACTTTGGTACCACTTTTTGTTTAGAAAGCACTGGCCTGAGAAAGACAATATAATGTAAGTTGATAGAGTAATACACTTAGATCAGGGAGACTCAAATTAAAATCCATGTTTGTTCATTGCTCTCACCAGGTTCAATCAGTTATTACCCCTCAAACAAGCTTACCTTACAATATTATTATGTGGATCAATGAGGAGTGAGATACAATGCAAAGTGTGGTACAAAATAAATAAATAACAACAACAGTAAGGACATTTTGTCAGGCACAGCTGCTTCTAGTGTTATTCTCATGAGATCACTGTAGGTTTTTTGACATCAGATTTTTACTGATGGCAAAATTCTACAGGTCCATAAAAATACCATGGGAAGCTCCAAAGATTGGCATCTCCATCTGAGTCATGGGGGAAATGTAGAGGGAATTTAAAAAAAAACAGCAATAATTGCTGAAGCAGGGGTGGTGGTGGATGTCATGCTATGGTTTAATCTGAAATACAGAATTAATAAATAGTCTTGAATATGATCTAGTGGTCTGGATATGTATTGGTCAAATTGCTTACCCAGTTTTTTCATCCTCTCTCTCCTCCCTACCATCTGGAGAGGTCTGTGTTGATCCAAATCATCATCCAGAAAATCCCAACGAGTAACAAATGAGGCTTTCTATTACAAGAGCTCTCACTTCCCATCCCACCTCCAGTAGTCTGGATTCCCCCTCAGTTTGTGAGTAGGCTCAGGAGAAATTTGGAAAGAAAAGTTTGACAGCAAACATGAAGCAAGCAGTTAAGAGGGAGCAAACCCATACAAAAGAACTTCCCACTACAGTGCTCTAACAGGTAAGGGGAGTATGGGCTGGTCTGGTATATGTGTCCTAGTGGAACTGAAATAGCTGCCCAAGATTTATCTTACTGTTTACTTCTGAGGGATAGACCAGTCCCAGTCACTGCCAGCTATTTTACACTTCCTAAATCAATGCCAATACAGACTGGCATGAAAAGCCAGCTTCCAGATGGCTTGAATATGTGGCATACACACAACGCATGCCCCCGTGATGCCCGGAAGCTAGCTTCATGCCACTTGGCTGCTTACATTTCAGCCAGCTTCTGACCATTCCAGCAGTGCGGTGTTTAGATGCCGCATGCTGCTAGAGCACCTTAAAGCTGTGGTAGGGTGAGAAAAGCTGGGTTTTTGACAGTGCAAAAAGGAGCAGCATTTTGCTGCTTCTTTTTGGGTTGGCAAAAAAGGCAGATTGGGGCCATGGTGTGCAGTTGCCATGGCTTCAATCCAGCTTTCTTATGGGGAAGCTTCAAGCTGCCTCTTTGCGGTGGTCAGGTACCTATTGGGCACGCAAATCTAATTTCTAGTTCCAGCTGTTCGATTTCTGCTCTGCCTCTCATTGTTTGTTTGTTTGTTTAAAAAACTTGAATCTTCTGGCAAACAGCCTAATCCATGCAATACTCCAGGGTAATTAGATTGGAAGAACCAAGCATTTCTCAATAGAAATGGACTTCTTTCTGAACCCAGCCATGTAACTTTCCTACCTTAGGGCTATTTCCCCACTCCCACATTTGTGCAATCTCCAGATTGTTTTCTGTATTTAACGAAGAAGCAGAAGTCATAGAATCATAGAATCATAGAATCATAGAATCATAGAGTTGGAAGAGACCACTAGGGCCATCCAGTCCAACCCCCTGCCATGCAGGAAATCCAAATCAAAGCATCCCTGACAGATGGCCATCCAGCCTCTGTTTAAAGACCTCCAAGGAAGGAGACTCTATCACCCTCCGAGGGAGTGCATTCCATTGTCGAACAGCCCTAACTGTCAGGAAGTTCCTCCTAATGTTCAGGTGGAATCTCTTTTCCTGTAGCTTGCATCCATTGTTCCGGGTCCTGTTCTCTGGAGCAGCAGAAAACAAGCTTGCTCCCTCTTCAATATGACATCCCTTCAAATATTTAAACAGGGCGATCATATCACCTCTTAACCTTCTTTTCTCCAGGCTAAACATCCCCAGCTCCCTAAGTCGTTCCTCATAGGGCATGGTTTCCAGACCTTTCACCATTTTTGTCGCCCTCCTTTGGACATGCTCCAGTTTCTCAATGTCCTTTCTGAATTGTGGCGCCCAGAACTGGACACAATATTCTAGGTGGGGCCTGACCAGAGCAGAATACAGTGGCACTATTACTTCTCTTGATCTAGACACTATACTTCTATTGATGCAGCCTAAAATAGCATTGGCCTTTTTAGCTGCCGCATCACACTGTTCACTCATGTTCAACTTGTGGTCTACTTGGACTCCTAGATCCCTTTCACACGTAGTTTCATTCAGCCAGGTGTCACCCATCCTATATCTGTGCATTTTATTTTTCCGCCCTAAGTGCAATACCTTACATTTCTCCGTGTTGAATTTCATTTTGTTAGCTTTGGCCCAGCTTTCTAGTCTATTCAGGTCATTTTGAATCTTGATCCTGTCCTCTGGGGTATTAGCTATTCCCCCTAATTTGGTATCATCTGCAAATTTGATAAGTATGCTTCCAATTCTGTCATCCAGGTCATTGATAAAGATGTTGAATAGCACTGGGCCCAGGACAGAGCCCTGTGGGACCCCACTGGTCACTTTTCTCCAGGATGAAAAGGAGCCATTGTTGAGCACCCTTTGGATTTGGCCGGTCAACCAATTACAGATCCATGTAACAGTTCCTTTGTCTAGCCCACATTTTACAAGCTTGTTTGCAAGAATGTCATGGGGAACTTTGTCAAAGGCCTTACTGAAATCAAGATATACTATATCCACAGCATTCCCTTCATCTACCAAGCTGGTAATTTTATCAAAGAAAGAGATTAGGTTTGTCTGGCATGACTTGTTTCTCTGAAACCCATGTTGACTTTTTGTGATTATGGCATTGCCTTCTAGATGTTCACAGACTCTCTGTTTAATGATCTGCTCCAGAATCTTTCCTAGTACTGATGTCAGACTAACTGGACGATAATTGTTGGGATCCTCTTTTTTCCCCTTCTTGAAGATGGGGACAACGTTTGCCCTCCGCCAGTCTGCTGGGGGAGTCCATACAAAGTAAACTAATTACAGAAATAATCCCAGTTTGAGATCGCTTTAACTGCCATGGCTCAGTGCTAGGGAATCCTGGGAACTGTAGCTTTGTGAAATATTTAGCCTTCTCTGTCGGAGAGCTCTGGAGCCACAACAAACTATTCCCAGAATTCCCTAGCACGGAGCCAAGGCATTTAAAGTGGTCTCAGACCGGATTATTTCTGCAGTGTGTTTTGGCACTAAGAGAGCATTATGGCAAACTGTTCTTTCTAAAGTACTAGTTTCCCCTGAGATATTGCAGCTGTTTCTTCATTTTTGGATTGTTATTTGCCATTAAATCAGCTCCAGCTGATTGCAACCCTATGAATGAGAGAACTTCAAGAAGCCCAGATATGCTCAAGTCTTGCAAACTCAGGGTTTTGGCTACCTTGACTGAATCAATTAACCTATTATGTAGTCTTCCTCTATTCCTACCACCTTCTAGTTTACCAAGCATTATCGGCTTTTCCAATAAGCCACGTTGTCTCATGAAATGTCTCAGTCTAGTCATCTTGGCTTCTAGTTAGAGTTCATGCTTGATTTACTCTAGAACTCATTTGTTAGTCTTCTTAGCAGTCCATGGTGTCCACAGAACTGTACTCTAGCACCACATTTCAAATGAGCTGATTTTCTTTCTGTTGGCTTTCTTCACCGTCCAGCTTTCATAACCTAGAAACTAGAAATATTATGGTCTGAACAATTCTGACTTTAGTATTTAATAATGTATCTCTATACTTGAGGATCTTATTTAGTTCCTTTATAGCTGCCCTTTGAAGTTTTAATCTTCTTCTGATTTATTAGATATAGTCCCATTTCGGATAATGGCTAAGCCAAGGCATAAGACATCTCTAACTATTTCTGTTTCTTCATTACCCACTTAAAATTTATCTAAATCATCTGTGATCATTATTTGTGTCTTCTTAATATTCAAGTGTATCCTGCTTTTACGCTTTCTTCCTCAACTTTCATCAACATTATTTTCATCCTGAGTGATGTAGATTATTTCTATCCCAAATACTTTGCTGGACTTTTACTATCCCTGACCATTGGAGGCTGGGATAGTCAACTGAGGCTGCTATAAGCCAAGATTTCCCAGTCTTGCTATGGATTCCAAGGGAAACTGTGTCAAGAATCAGGCCTGTTCCTATCTCCAGTGTCTCACCCAAAAGCATGAAAAAGCATGCTGTTAGGGCATCATACTGGCTTGTGCCAGCAGTTCTTTTTTACATGCTTGACTAAGGATGTACCCAGTTATTCAAGCTTTTCCCATCTGCTTGTAGTATATCAGGCTACTTAAAGATTGGTCCAGTGGTGATAATTAAACAATGCTATGAATGAGAGCCAACGTGGTGTTGTGGTTTGATCATTGGACTACAGCTCTGGAGACCAGGATTCAAGTCACCACTCAGCCATGGAAATCTATTGGGTGACCTTGGGTGAGTCACACTTTCTCAGCCTCAGCAAATCCTCTGTGAACAAATATTGTTAAGAAAACCCTGTAATAGGTTTGCCTTAGAGTCACCATAAGTCAGAATTGACTTAAAAGCATACAAAAACAATAAATGCTATGGATTGCTTAATTAAATTTTGAGAATAATGTTTTCTGTATTTTGACTAGTGGTTTTGTAAATGCTTTTTATCTTGCTTTAAATTTTTCTAAGCCATCTTGAGTCCTGGCTTGAGAGGGAGGTGAGATGTAAATGAAAAAAGAAGGAAGACAATAACAACAACAACAATAGTAACAGTAACAACAATAAAGTAAATGTGATCCTTTGCCATTTGAAGAGTAAAAATGTATTTTTCTGGGTAGAATTTGTGTCCAGGACATGTGAATGCATTGCCATTGCTGGGTGGCAAATAAGGAACATGAGTGATAGTGTTTACTGAAAGTGGAAGGCCATATAATGACAGTGATAGTTTTGGAGAAAGCGAAGTGCATAGTAATTGCTACAATTAAACCATAATGATATAATTAATCTAAAGATTATGCATGGCTCAACTCCAAGCTATCAAAGTACAGAGGTGTTGATCATGCCTTGACTGCAATTATTTCCTCTTGAGACAGCATCAAATCAACCTTTGCAACTTGACTGTGTGGTGGTGGAAGTCTTACAAGAACTCACCATGAGAGAAGTCTAGGGGGGGAATAATAATAATAATAATTTATTTACTTATACCCTCACAAGGCTCACTTGTGGTAAGAAATGAAAAGGACTGGTAGATTATCAGTAAACTAATTGTAGGACTGAGTTATAAAACACATTTGGTGACCTTGGCCCTGTCACTCTCTCTTTCTCAGTCTGAACTACTGCACAGGATTGTTGTGAGGATAAAGTGGAGAGCTATCTTGAGCTCATTGAAGGAAAGGCAAGATTCAACTGTAACAAAAATAATAGATACATAGGTAGATAGATAGTAGATGATCAAGAGATTGGTAGAGAGGCAAACAGATGGTCATAAGAAGGAAATACTGGCCCGGTACATACCGGGCTTTGCGGCGCCCTTGTCACATGCAAGGGTTGCCTGAGCAGCAGAGTGACTAGAGGGTGTAAACGGCAGTTTACATGGGTGCCGCCATTGTTACATAAGTGCCGTGTGGCGTCCGCATGGCGCCACGTGGCACTTACGTAATGATTGCACCAGTGGCACACTCGTTTTGCCACCACCGCTTTTTGTGGGTTCTTTTTCCGCCGGTGGGAAGCCATGCCATTTGGTGGCTGAGGCTTCCCTCCAGTGGAAAAATAGGTGCCGGCAGGCTGCCCTTTTTAAGCAGTCTGTACCACACCACAATTAACTTGTAAAGGTCCTTTCACTCTGCACAATAATAGTGCTATCTTCCACTTTAGCTTCCACGTAAACATCCTACAGAATCCTGGGGTTTGGAGTTTGGTGAGACACTAGAGCTTCCAGCTTGGATATTCTAAATACCTCTCCTTAAAATGCAGAAAGGATCTTAAAAATGATCTTTTCCAAGTTCTGGGGAAAAATACCATGAGTAGTGTACAATACTACAATTGTTTCCAATGTTTTGAATTCCAACATTCTATTCTGCAAAGCTTTGAAATGGAGACTGCTATCTCACCCTGAAATATAAGCTAAGATTGTCATGCTTTACGAAATATGATACATGATGGCCCAGTGGTTATCAGTCTTGACAGTGGCTAGCAATCCCAGTATAGGATATAGCCAGGTTTTATTTCTTACATAAAATCAATTTTTTCTGTGAATCTGGACAAGCCTTTGATAGCAAATCTCTTTACTGCTATTTATTTAAGGGATCCGCCTTAGTGGAACAGTAGAAGCCTTTAAAAAGGCATTAAAAACCCACCTCTTCCTACAAGCCTACCCTCCCAATTCCTTCTAAGATTATCTTTCCCCTATTGACTCTGACGTATTATATTCATGATTTTAACATTATTACTGCATGTTTTTAACTATGCTTTTGGATTTAATTCGTTTTAATGTGTATTTTTAATATGTGAATTATGGTACTGTTTTTACTGACTGTTTTTACTGACACTTGTACACCGCTTTGATCTTGGGAAAAGCGGTTAATAAATAAACAATTTATTATTATTAAAATAAATAAAAATAAACAATTTATTATTTATTACTTAAAATTGCATAGTTGGGCTTGAGTCAGGCATGCAGATGAATGGGTTTTGGATTCTAATGGGCTCAGGATGCTAAGTCAAGATTCTGGGCACCAGTCTGTATATATATGAGTGTGGTGTGTGTGTGTGTGTGAGAGAGAGAGAGAGAGAGAGATGCTGTCATCTTGGTTATTCCCAGTCTTCTGGTTTTAACTTCAGAATGTTTGAAAGCCATCCATCCATAATTTAAAACATCCCCTGGTGACTCAGTGGCAAAGACAAGTTGAAGTGATAGTTTCACAGTTTCACAGATCATCCAGAGAAAGGAACTATACGAGTCAAAAGCCAGAGCCAGCTGCCCATTTTATCACAATGTTCTTGAATCCTGTCAGTCAGAGATCATTCAAGCATCCTTAACTGGTAAAATTGTACTGTGTCGAGGGAAGAGACAAGCTCTGTTCAGAAGAGCAAAAGCTGGTGATGATGTAGTGTTTTACTGAACTGGTTGCAAACAGACGCCAGTGTTCTTTATTGTATTGGCTAAACAAGGCTGCATCTACACTGCTGACATAATCCAGTTTGACACCACTTTAGCTGCTATGGCTCAATGCTATGGAAGTCTGGGATTTGTAGTTTATTGTGGCACGAGACCTCTCAGACAGAGAAGGCTAAATGTCTCACAAAACTACAATTCCCAGAATCCCACAGCATTGAACCATGACAGTTAAAGTGGAGTCAAACTGGATTATGTTTGCAGAGTGGATGCAACCCAAGAGTATAACTCAGGGGTGAGAGCATATGCTTTTGATGCCGAAAATTACAGATCATGTTCCTGACTTCTCCAGCTAAAAGGATTAGGCCACAAATGATTAGACATCTGCCTGAATCCCTGTCCAGTCCTGAAAAACACCAAAATCAAGACCCAGCAAATGCAAATGAAAAGTACCCAGGGTCAGGGGTTTCCTATCAGACAATGGATGACTAATTAAACAAACACCCTGAGGCCTTGCCATTCAACAAGTTTAACATGTAAATCGCTTCTTCTCAACCAAGGGTCACACAGTATATATACCCTACTCACTTCCATGCCAGCATCCTCAGAAGATGCCAGCCACAGATGCTGGCAAAACATCAGGAATAAAGTCTTACAGAATACAGTCACATAGCCTGGAAAACCCACACAAAAAATATGGATGCCAGCCATGAAAGCCTTCAACTTCACAATTCCTTTAATTTTCATACCAAAATCTGTCAACACCTACATGGACAGCAAAGCCAGTGTTATGTGTCTAGCAAAACCTCATTCTGTAACTTGGATGAAAACTCCTAAACAATCAATGTGTTACTGAGGAAGGAAGGGATGGCAAGTTGAATGGTAGGATGAAGTAAAAATCAAAGCAAAGAGCAGGGTTTATAGAATACAAGTAAAATAGTTGGGAAGACCCTGGCCTATAGGAAATCTGCTGGGACAACAAATATGTTGAGATGTAAAAGAATCAGTCCAGATAGTTGGTAACAGATCTGTCCCAGAGTAGATACACATTTATAATCATAAGCCTAGGGGAATAGAACACATAACCTAATGCCCAGATGGGGCAGAATAGTGTTCAGTGAGGTTTCCTCCGTAGTACCACCCTTCTCTAGTAATAATTAAGTGAAATTTACTACTGGCTAAACATGGTTAGGTCTGTACTGTTGGTCTTTTTAGAGTCCCTCAAACCTGATTTTGAAAGTTTGTCTCATTACATCAAAAATTCAAAGACACGGTTGATTGTTGTGGGCTGCTGAGCTTTATAAATCTTCAGGCAATCCTATGAGTCATTAATGGCCTGTCTTGTTTCTAGTGACAGAAGCTCTTGTAATTGTTTCTTTTTTTTTCCTCCAGAGAATAATGTCATCAAAATTTGCAATGCAAGATTTGTACTGGATCTATATTTGGTTTAGAAATAAAAATATAATAAACTAGAAACTCTTCTATGGGTCAGATGCTGTAATTACTGGTGTGTTTTAAGTCTGAAATAATTGGGAACAAACGACAGTTTAGCTCACTGGTGTGCATATTGTTACACTTTAAAATAATATTACACTGACATTTTATTTGCCTCCGACAGAACCTAGAATAAAAGCCCAACAGCCCAGTAAAAAGAGAGTCAGGATTTGTGTTCTTGCAACACTATCTTGGCTGCTTGGCTGCATAAACACATAAGTTGTTCAACATCTGAGGAGGAGTAATGACTTTCCATTTAAACTGTGGCGCATTCTGCTTAATAATAAATACACTCCTGACATTGTTAAATGATAGCTTGGTTCTAATAAACCCCATGTTGATCTCTGTATTGGTTAGTGTGGGTAATTCATCTTCCAGGGCTGCTAAAACTATAGCTGGGATTATATAGCCAACATGAATTAGGCATCCCAAATCAGCATCCCTCCTGCTGGGTGCACTTATTTTCACAGCCATCAAAAATATTGGCTGCTTTATTTATTTAGTTATTGTTTCTTGTTATTAGTTAACTTGGTGGCTCATGTGGAAAGGAATTTTGTATTACTGGGGAAAACAAACAACTGTTTTAAAAGCTCTTTCTTATTTCAGCCATGCACTTTCAACTGGATCTGATGTAAAGTTCAATTCAGTCTTACCAGCCGTTCACAGAGCACATACGAATTTAAGAATATACGAGGCAGTAGCAGTGGTGGCTAGTCCCTCCTAGTCTGTGTGGCTGTGAATCCCTTCCAGATTTTGAACAGCACCAATGTGATGTAGGGGTTTGAGTGATGGACTATGACTCTAGAGACCAGGGTTCGATTCTTTGCTCAACCATAAACTCCACTGGGTGACCTTGGACAAGTCATATGCTCTCAGTCTCAGGAAAACGCAATGGCAAACCTCCTCTGAACAAATCTTGCCAAGAAAAGCCCATAATAGGTTTGTCTAAGGGTCACCATAAGGCAGAAATGGCCTGAAGGCACACAACAAGAAAACAACAAAGGAGCTATTGAAGGTATCCAAATTGTTTAACAGAGGTGTTCAGTCCAAGCCTAGATTAAAACCTGGAAGAGTTCACAGGCAGTTGTGACTGGTGGGTCCCATGGCAGTAGGATAGTGAGTCTGTTGAGTTTCACTGTCAGAATGTTTTATGGTTGCTAATAATATGGTCATTAGTGCCATTAAAAAGATCCATTGAATTCAAAAAGGATAGATTACCCAATGGATATTAGCCAGGAATACCAGCAATTATACTTCCTTACACTAGATTCCTAAATATATTTTTCTTGCTGCAAATAACATGGGACAGTTACATCTATTTTGCCTTGCCTACAGCATCTGGTCAGTTACTGGCAGCAACAGACATGGATTTCTGGTCTGATAATCAAACAATTTCTTATATTCTTCAGCAACAGGGCAGCCCAAAGACTACAGTTGCCTGAGCTGAGGACAAGATAATGCTGGAAGACAGACTGATAGCTGGATCTTACTTCAGCATTACAACTGTCTACCTCTTACTTGAGGGTAATATACTATTTGAGTGTAGGACAGGCTAGTTTAGGAGATTAATGGAGAACAGAGTAAAGCTCTTGATGCTGCCCCATCCACAGCACATCATCTCATTGTCTAATCATAGGGCCAGCATTATTCAGCTATCATTACATTAAGTGAAAGGAATGTGCCCATTCTGTGGCTAACATTTCTGTAGTAGTAGTGAGCTTCTTTCTATGATATACTTTCTATGATATAATTCTATGGGATCCTTGGAAGGTTATAATCCTGAATGTACTTGGGTCAGATGTGTTTGTGTGATCAGATCTAGGATGACATAGGCAGGAATCTTGTTCCTAGTACACATACCCATATTTTGAGGTTACACAGGCAAAGGTCTGTTGGCAGTGTGCAGAAGGAGATAGGTGACATATGTCTGTGTGACCTGAGATTACATGTTAACATGTCATTTGTTGGAGTTGCATAAGGAGATATTCACTACCTCCTTGTTCTGGAAGGGTGTGAGGGAGGAGAGGCTTCCTAGCAGCATCTGGCCCTGCTAGAATTCTGCAGTTGAGGGGAGAAAGTTCTGGAAACCAGGAATGGTGAGCTCAGTGTTTTCCCCCAATTGCAAACTGCATCTGGGTGTTTCCTGAGTGCCCTGTCTTCCATCCCCACACTCAGTACAGAGATATGGCAGTGGATGCCAGCCCTTGAAATCTCCCTTCTGGGGGCAGGAGGAAGGTGGAACTGTGCAGGCAGAACATTGCACTTTGCCTGTGGAATGGAGGATTTTGGCCACACTCTCCAAATGACCATTGCTTGTTTCTATCAACACACAGCTGGAGCCTCTGCAAATAAAGTTTCTTGAAGCGCAAGGATTTTTTCAACATCCTGTCCTGGATCACTTAGCAGCATCTCCGTGGGTTACACCACTAGGCATCCTGAATGCTACATATAACAAGATCATGAAATATGATACCCAAGTTCTGAACAGGAGCAAATAACCTTGTCGCGTTTCAGTTTTATCTCATGGATGGGTACAGATCAGATTGGCTATAAGAATTTCCCTTTATTGTGCTTCTTGTTATTCATGGTAGGTGGAAAAAAACCTGGCTTCAAAGGTGATACCAGGTATATCTCTTTACACTGAATGTACTTTGTACAAACCAAATTGGTTTTTGCTTCCAACGACTCTTGTAGAGGAAAATCAATTTCAGGTTACAATGGCTTTGATCTTTCAAGCTAAAGATCCATTGCAAATGTGTTAAGTGGTTAGAATATAAGGCCTCTGCATAGATAGGAAGTGTAATGCAGGCATTCAGCTCAAGGTTTAGCTTAGAATCTGTGTAATAAACAGCCACAAATCTTGTCAGCCCTTCTTAGTGCAGGCTCCTGGATGGATATTATCTTGTGTAGCTTGTTTGGTCTTGTGGCAGTCATCCTGGGGATGGTTAAAGACTATGTAAGGTGTTTTGTTTACAACATATGATCAATATACACTTGGATGCTTCCCATCCCATCCAGTGTTTCAACTAATAGTTTGGATATGTTACTGGCTGGCGGATGCTGGTATTTATTCAAAAAAGTAGGATTTCTCTTTTCTAATTTCACTTATCAGTTCTCTTGAGTGCAACAGAGTGTTTGAAGACTTTTCTATAGAAAAGCTGACAAACCCAGAATGTGTAGACATGGTGATGTGTGGAGGGTAATTCACATAAAAAAATTGTTCAGGATGTCACCCCCCCCCCCCGAGAGTTCAGCTTCTGAAGGTGAAACAGACCTACCTGTTAGGCTCCCTTTTGAGAGTTCAGCATCAGAAATTGAAACAGAGCTACTGCAGCTGTGCCCTGCTCCATTTCAGTCTGACAGCCACCTGACTATTCTATAGGAGGAAGGAGGTAAGAAAGATAACTCCAGGTTCTCAGAAAAGATGAAGGCTCCAGTGTCTAATGCAAACCAGTCCCTCCCCTGCAGGTGAAGTGAGAGGCTGTGTGCACATAGCTGAGAAACACACTCTTGTAGTATTTCACTAATAGGATACCAACCATTCAAAAAAAAAAAATCATAATCTACCTTGACTGTAAGGAATATACACAAATAATTAAATAAATCCTATTTCAGATCTGAAATATTATTATTTAAGGCAATAATAAAATTATTTAACTGCTGAGACTGATGGAAGATAATAATGTGGGGTTTTTTTTTTTTTTTGAGATAAACCTGATTACAGAACATGGCATTGTGATTGTCATTCCTCCCTTGAAACATTCTGGTCCCCCCCCTCCCCTTCATTAGTTCTTTTTGCTCCATAACTCCAAGCACATTTCCCTTCAGTTAAATAGCATTATTCCTGGGGCCTATACCATTAAAGTAATTTATCTCCCCAAGCTCACTCTAAAGGCAGCATTAGCCTTTCCACTTCTGTTACCATTTCTGGATGCTACCAAGATTCACATCTGAAGTATATTCCAAGCCAGAAGGCTGGAGCTAACGTGAATATTTTGATGTGTCTGATCTGCATAATATGCACATAATGAACATAATACCTGATGGCCATGTTTAACCTTTGTGTGTGTGTGTGTGTGTGCTAAAATTGTTACTCTCAAATTGAATAACCATCATCAAGTACCATTTCAGTAATGGGTAATGGGTAAAAAATCAATATAAGGGGACTTTATTCAGTTCAACTTTGGTCTAAATCCTGCTGGTAGCCACAACTAGGGTAGATCTAATGAGGTCAAATGTTGACTAATGAGTTTCCACATATGGAAAACCCTTGACTTAACTGATCTACTCTAGTTTAGATTACCAACATACAGTTTGGAAAATGCTCAGTGACTTGCAAGAGAATCAGGGAGATCAGCAGATATGAAAGAAGTACCTACCAGTAGGTCATATCCCTTCCCAAGAGCACAACAGGATTTCCAAATATCAAATCAGACTATTTTCTCAAATCAGACTTTCAATATAATGTTTAAAACAGTTCATATAACCTATGACCATTCTGAAGGGAGCTAAAGGATTTGTCCATCATTAATCTTGGCTGAAATGAAAACATGGAAACTCCTTCCACAGTTAAATGTCATAGTCTTAAAGAGACTTAACATCTTTAGGGAATAAGAAGACTCTTAGGCCTGTTACAGACTGCCAAAATAAAGCTGCTTCGGGTCTCTATGAAGGTATGCTAATTAAATGATGCATGGGTCCTAAGAGTCCAGAGGTTGTGCCAAAGCCACACTCCATTCCTAAGCACTGGAGTGCAGCTTTGGTGCAGCTTCCGGATTCTTAGGATGCATGCATCATTTAAACAGCATACCTCCAAAGAGACCCGAAGCAGCTTTATTTTGGCAGTCTGTAACAGGCCTTAGTTTCCCCTGATGCATAAAATCTGGAGCCTGGCCACCTTCGAGTCTCTTTAATAGCATTCACTGGTACTCAGCCACAGTAATCTCATATGTTTGTTCTCACTGGAGTATTGTGGGTAAGGCTTCAACAGGAAAACTATTTTTGCAGTACAAATTCTAGAACCCCCCAGTGAGTCTTGGAACATAGATTGGGGATTCTAGAATTTGCAGTTTTAAAAAGTAGTTTTTCCTAGCTCTGAATGTAAGATAAGGAGTTTAACAGACAACTGGAGCAGCATAGCATTGTCCGTTGTCAAGGTGGGACCCATTTGCCGATTATGAGTGTAGCTGCACCCATTTTGAAAGCACAACAAACTGGCACAAGCTTTTGTGATATGGAAATTGAAAAGCAGGAAAAACTCCAGACAGTGGCCTGCAAATAGCAAAATAATATTTTTTATGATGTATGTGAAAATTTCCCCTATTCCAAGGTCTTTAAACAGTGAGAGACACATTACAGGATCAGCAGGTGGTTTCAGCCTCAACTGAAACCCCCCTGAGATGGGAAAGGGAACAGTGTTAATCAGCCTCTCATACAGAGTCATGACTCAGTCTCTCACCACAAACGTGCATAGGCTGGATCAGAGTACAAAATGGTATGACAAAGCTAGCATTGGCTAGAGCAGCATTCGATTCACCAGTGCTACACAAATACATTTACTTAGATGACCAGGATCACTTGTACTTCTGCATTCCAAACAATATGGATTTAGAACACTACTTACATAATCCAGATTGTTCAAACCTATATGCCCGATACAGTGTTTAATGCTAACATTCAATGCTCATCTGTATGATAATTAAGCACACATACAACTGGGTCTTACTATAGCCTCTGGATCAATACATTTTGAAAAGATATATTGAAGATCAACATAGTCAAAGAACATTGTAGATCTGGGGGAGCAGGAGAGAGAATATCTTATACCACAAGGAATGTTAGCTTTATCTTACATTCCTTAAATTTTTTGAAAAACAGCCATGGTCATCTCAAGTGTGCAGTCTCAGAGAAGCGCCATAGGATGGGGAGCTTCAAGACAAGAACAGCACAACACATCACATGCTACCAATTGGCAAGCTGGGCCATTTGCCAAAGCTCACAGACTGCCAGTGAGGTACCACCAAGGGCAAATTCTTGCCATTTTCACTTTTTATAGGGCAGTCTGCATGCCAACTCTGTGTGATTGGAGTACCTGTTATAAGCTGGGTGTGTGGCCCTGTGTAAAGTGAGAATTCAACCTCTCTCTCTCTCTCTCTGGCCATTTCTAGACCAGAGTCCTCCTCCTCACCCCAACCCTGAAGGAAGCCTTGTGCAGCAGACCTGTAAACCTTTCCTTCTCCTCTATACCCATTAGGTTTGGAACAAAATTCCCAGATAGTAATAAATTCTCTTTCTCATACACACATTCTCTCTCTCTCTCTTTCTCATAATCTCATACATACAGTATCAAGTACACAACAAGGACGTGGGTCCCATACAAATTCCTATGTGCAATATAACTTACTCCAGTGCCTTTCAGGAGATGTGCTTAATTACATCAATCAAAAGTGCAAGGTTCATTGGCCTTTTCTATCCAATTACCCAACATGACAATTCCTACATTCCTGTAACACCTAACTTCTCCTTTCCCCACCCTTTCCTGCAAAAAGCTGTTCTCTCATTTACTGTTTTCCAAGACTTTCCCACCCATCCTGGCAATGAGGGCAATAAATACCATGTTTACTGATTTCAGCAGATCCCCTTCTCAAAAATGAGAAGAGCATCTTCTGTTTTAGCTAACAGACGAGGATTCTTAAAAGACGATTAAGTCATGTTGTTCCTAACTGTATGGATGTATGGCCCCACCTGGTGTGAATATGCTGTGACTCTCAGAGCCAGCACTTGTGTGCTTTTTTCAACCTAGGCACAGCTGTAGGTCCTTATTCTTTGGCTTCTGGCCCACTCTAAGGCAAGCTCCACCCTACTCCAAGCTTGGACGATAGCCTTGGCAGTTCAGAACAAAGGTCCTTTCGGGTGAGTTGGCTGGTATATTGACAGTCACAGTCAGGACATCACCATCTCCCACCGCTGACTCATTGCTGTGCTCTCGCAGGGGTTAATGACAACTTCTCTCATGTTCTCATTGGTGTCCCCCACCATTTCTGTGTCTAGGCAGTAACGGGTCGCCATGTGCTCAATGTGAGAACCAACTTTATTCCATCGCTTTTGAAACAGAAAAGAGAAATGCAAAGAGATTAGATTTAGCATGTGTTATCCCACTGAGACAGAGTAATCTAAATATTGAATACTTTATAGGAGCATTTACCAACCTAGTACCTTCTATATGTGTTCAGACTACAATTCCTACCATCTCCAGTTTGCATGTCCACCATATCTGGAGGATATTGGTTTAAGGATGTAATATTAAAGCAGGGATGAGGAAAGTGAGATCCATGCTGCCCAAGGCAGTTTCTGTGAACAGCAGGGTCCTCCAAATTACCAAAAAATTGTTTCGGGGGGGGGGGGAATGGGGGATTTGTTTCCCCCAAACTGTCCCCAACACACCCTAGTGGTCATGAGGAGCAATTTTGGCTCCCTGAGTTGTTTCTGGGCAAAATAAAAATAAAAATAGAATTGGGCTGGGTATCAAAAGGGAGTGGGCCCCCAAGGCTCCAGTCCATCCCCTTAACCGCAGACCATTTCCCACTCTTGATGTAAAGTAATAGTATGGCCAGTACTATTTATGTGTACTAACAGTGTGGCCTAAATAAAATTGCTTAGTTCCTACTAGAATAAACTCATTGATCAGTTTTTGAATGCTAAACCAACATTTACACAAATCCCATGATTCAGTGGGCCTCCTCTAATTGAAATTAGCAACTATCTGTGTATATGGTTGAATGTACAGGATACAGCCTTATATTAGGAAAGTAAATGTAATAGTGCCAATAAGTGATTATAGCCAATGGACATCTGTATCAAAAATGAGTTACTATGTGATGTGGGTGATAACACTAGTAACCTTTTTAGTTTATAGCACTCTCATAGGATGGCTATATTAGCCTGTCTCCCAAAATCAAAATTTTAAAACTGAAGTGGATAGTATTTGAGAATTTCTATTGAGTAGACCCACAGGTTAGCAAATATAAAGAACACATTAGAAACTTCAGAGTGAAATTAATTGTTCTTTGTACATAAAACTTACTTCCCTCAAACACAAACTCCACCAACTCTTATTTACTGTAATCCCAAATGAAGCTGACGTCATGCTATTCACATTCAATTTATGGATGATCATGGGTGTTCAGTGCTCACATAGACCACCAAACAACTTGCAAAGGCTGTCTTCCAATCAAAGTTGCTGCCACAAAAACAAGGCAGAGGGAATACTTTCTGACAATTTTTTTTGGTAACTGACTAGTTGAGATATTGGATGATGATGATGATGATGACCCTTCTCACCTCACTTCCATAAACTTATATTATTTTATTTATTTCATTATATCCCACTTTACTCCCAAAACTAGGACTCAAGGTATCTCATAACAGCCATCTTCATTTATTAATCAACAGACTGAAACACAAAATGGCAAATCACTAAGAAATATTCAAACAAATTGTGATATTCAAACACAACTGAATTAAAAGCAATCTAAACACAGCTCACTAAAAAAGCATTATCGTGCTTATTGAAAGTCTCTTCTTCAGGAAATAGAGAACTGCCAGATGTCTGCCTGAAGAAGAAGGTCTTTGCTTGTGTCCAGCAGTCTCCAGGACATATAATCAGCTTCCACAAAGTTCTTGCATTATATGACAGGGATTCTATACAGTATATTACTCATGTAATGGACCATCATATGAGCTGCTCTTTCCTCTCCATGAGCATACAGTAGGGGCAATAGGAGAAAGAGGCTGAAAGCTCCAAGCTGCCTATTTTCAAAGTGCCTGGCTTCTGGGATTGAGTCATTGAGACAAGGCACTATAGGAACAGTGGCTTCAGCAATCACCTATCAAATACCTCAAAATGCCCAGCACTTCCTTGCTACACTGCCTTGGCTCCATTGACTGCCCTCTTCTGGAAGCCTGACATTTTCAGAACAGATGGCTTAGAGTCATCAGCCTTATTCTTCCAAGTTTTCAGTCTGCAAAACATTTTGAGGAAGAATGGCCTTACCTGCTTGCCATCCCCTTCTTTGCAAGGCAAGAGCACTGCCTGGGAACCTGGAAAGAGAGTATGTATGGACAAGCACAACTGTTGGTAGCGGACTTGCTGGTTGTATGTATACGTCCATTCCTGAAACAGAAGAATATACATCAAGCTGTCAGTGTTAAGTTCCAACACATTCCTTTCACTCCTCTTAATCTTTTAACCTCTCAGCTCTTCTCTCCTGTTCAACATTTACTTTCCTGCTTTCACACTGGGGGACGGGGTGGGAAGGCAAAATTCACCCAAAAGACATTTTTGAGATTTCCAAGAGCCTTTAAGACCCCACTTTGTAATTTTTGTTAAAGCAAAAAATGCCCCTCCCACACAATCCAGGAGAAATTTTACCAAAATTTGCCAAGCTGTTTTTTTTTTTTAAAATGCCCCACTTGGGCCTAAAACAAGCCAAAGGAGAGAATAAATATAGTGCAATTGCCATCTAAAACATTTAGAGAGTGTGGAGGGCATTCTGTACTTCTCTATGGCTGCTCCTAGGCTCTGGAATTCCTATCCTAGAGAAGTAAGACTGGTGCCCTTCATGCTATCCTTTCATAAGCAGGTATTATTATTATTATTATTATTATTATTATTATTATTATTATTATTATTATGCTTTATTTATATAGCACTGTAGATTTTGTTTTGGCAGGGTAATGATGGCTGATTGCACAGAGAAAAGGACCTTTCAGAATGTGCTGTACTGTTTATTTGTTGTTTTCTTTTTCATGGCCTTGCTTTAAACTGCTTTTAATTCTGTTGTTAAATAAATTGCATTTTTAATGTTTTTGTGTTATGGATTTTAAAGTTACATCTGTTTTAACTTTTGCAAGCTGTCCTAAGTCATAGGAATATCATCATCATCCAAGCTGTAAATGGTTTTCAGCAACTCCTGAGTGTCTGCAGCCATTTTTAAAAAGCCAGTGTGGGAGAGAAGTTAAAGCATTGGACTAAAAGCACCAGTTTTAATCTTTGTTTACCCATGAAGATCATTTTGCTAATTATTATTCCCCACCTTAGCTTACTTCACAAGTATGCAAAGGGATCTTGCAGCACCTTTGAGATCAACTGAAAGAAAGAAGTTGGTAGCATGAGCTTTCATAGACTAACATGTATCTGAAGTAGAGTGAAGTCTATGAAAGCTCATGCTACTGACTTCTTTATTTCAGTTGATCTCAAAGGTGCAGTAAGATCTTTTTGCACATTGAATTTTCCAGACTAATACAGCTATGTCCTTGACCTCTTTTTCACAAGGTTAGTCTGGGGAGAAAATGTGAAGAGGGAGAGTCCTGAAAAAGTTGGAAGACAGGCAGGATTAAGATATAGGTAACAATAACCAGTCTAGTTACAATTGAATTTATTTTGTTACATTGTATTTGTACATGTCTCTGACTTATAAACAGGTTGAAACTCCCTTATCTGAAATGCTTGGGAGAAGATATGTTTTAGATTTTGGAGATTTTTGGATTATGAATAGTTGCATATACATAATGAGATATCCTGGACATGGGACCCAAGTCTAAACATGAAATTCAGTCTGTATACGGACTGAAGGTAATTTTATATGCAATATTTTAAATAATGTTGTGCATGAACCAAAGTATGTGTGCATTGAACCATGAGAATACAAAGGGCTCATTATGGGGCTTGACAGACTGTCCCGAAGGGGCAGCGGGATGCCACCCATTTTCTAGCTGGATCGGGGCTTCAGCAACTTCACACCGTGGCCCTGATACGGCCTTTAAAGGTCGCAAAAAAGAGCCACAAAAAGCAGCTCCTTTTTGCACTCTCGAAAGGGCACAGCTTTATTTCGCTCCTTCAGCACTGTGTCGTATAGACGCAGCACCAGAGGAGCATCATGACGGTGCGTGGCATGTGGATCAGCACGTGGCATCATGGTGCCCTGGGGGGAATCAGGGTGTGCGTCATCTGGATGTGATGCCCTAATTCCATCCCTAATCTCTCTCTCTCTCAGTCTCTCTCATTCTCTCTCTCTCACACACAGATATCCAACTAAGACAATCACTTTGGGGGCTTCTATTTAATCTAGATTGCATTTTCATCTCAGCCTAGGTTGCAGAGCTGTCATCTGAGTAGTGTACCAGATAACCAGCTCTCTGTTTATTTGTTGTGCTACTATAACATACTGAAATAGTCCAGTACTTTTAAAATGGCTTTATTAAAGACATAGTTTATTCCAGTGAATATCCTGCCCCATCCAAACACACAGAATTTAAAGCTGAATTGAATTGTCCAAATTAGATATGTGAATTGTGCACAGGGAATGTGAAAGGGATTTGGTTTTTTAAGCTTCTGGAATCCCAAGTGGATAGACAGGTTTCTTGACTGGTATCCACCAAAGCAATAGTGAAAGAGAGAGAGAGAGATCAAGGGTGAGACAAGGGCATGGTGGAAGAAGCTGCTTTCTTCCACTCCATTAGTAAATGACATCCATGTTCTGTAGATTTCCATATTTCTGTCTGGGGTGCCATCTGGTTTCCATCTGATTAAATGGAAGAGAAGGAGAGGGCTGCGTTGTTGCCACTGAAGAGAGCCGTTAGAAAGACAGCCAAAGATGAGTCTTTAAATTTATTTTTTGAATTCATTATGATGCTGAGAAGCAGTGACAGGTGTCACCTTGAATGATGTTAAAGCCTTGAAAAATAGTTCCTGGCCCCCGACAGCTTTAATGTAGCTTGGTTTTCTATAGAAAACAGTTAGCATATGAAGTGACTTGCCATTTGAAGGATGAACCCTTCCTGACCTCTGTTGTTTTTTCTCAGTGGCTTTTCACTCTACATATGGAGTTTGAACACTTACCATTAAGGATCTAATTTCTCTTCTGACAAGGTGCAAGTGTGTTTGTGATATCAGTACTTGATTCTTTCCAAAAGGGTTTCTCAGAACTGCCACTGTGCCTCTGGTGGTAGGTTAAAAACAAGGGTAAAAGATCCAAAACCCATCTGCAATAATGCTTGTTTGGCCTTAGTTTTGCAAAGGGAAGGAGGAGACATTTGGCTGAAACTACTATATATGTACTGGCAAAGTGTGAGCTAAAACTATCCAAGGCCCAATACAGACCGCCCCTTTGGGGCAGCCTGCACCCGCCCCTTTTCACTCCAGGTTGGGGGCAGGGCAGCCTCACTGGCAGCCCTGTGGCCCCAATCCAGAGTTTTTCCAGACCACAGAGAAGCTGCTTCTCTATGGTGCAGAAAAGGAATGTCCTTCGGGCTTTACACCCCTGGACACCCCAGGAACCAGAGCCATGGGAGAAAGGGCCGCCTGGCTCCTTTCTCCCCGGCATCGTTCCCGCAGCAGTTTGGCAGCTGCAGGAATGAGGCATGCACCCAGAAGGAGCTCTGTTTTGGAGCTCCTTCTTCCACCACAGCCAGGCCTCTGTAAGCAGTCTGAGGCAGCGCAAAGACATCAAGCACACACCATGCCATTTGGATGCAGCATGTGCATGACGTTATCATGGCGGCCCCCATGTGGACAGGAGACCACAATGATTACAGTGCCACCATGTAGTAGGGTTGTGCAGCGTGTGGTCGCTCCACTCCCGGGCAACCCTACTATGTGTCCACAGTGTGGAACAAGCCCAAGATACTGAAACTATTTTGCAGATAGGGCTCAGCACATTACATTGTTTCTTTAATTACTGGAATAAAACACATGTTGGGTGCATTGTTTTCCCACCAGATGTCTTTATGAGGGTGGTGGGACAAGGAGAAGGCCCCCCACAGAGGCTTTCAAAATATGGGCAGATTTATATGGGAGAATACAGGCCTTCAGACCTGAGCAATATAAGCAATATAGATCCAGCATCTAGGTGATTTTGTTTTTGCAAGATCAGGACCATAATAGTGCATCAGCTAAGCAGGAAGCTCATGGTTCATCTAGTGACAAAGTATTTTGAAAGGCAGAAAGTGGAACCAGACCAAAAAAAATAAGGAGGAGGAACACAGATTATAGCCCTGCTGTCTGTTTCTTTTCTTTTCTTTTTTCAGGAGAGTGACAGCCTGTGTCTCAGCAAAGACTCATTTCAGTCCAGCTTTTCTCACCGCTGATGCTTCTGCTGCTACTGAGATGTGCTCAAGTGTATCCAGGCCTAAGAGGCTTCTGATTTCTTTTCTAAAGCTTGTCAGGTTTCTAGAAACTGCTAATGATTAATGGGTTTATTAAATGAATCCCAGAGTCAGAAATCTATTCCAAGAAGGTTACTGCAATGTTTAATATCAACTGATGCTCTGTTCTAACAGAAAGCCAATGCATCCGCCAACCAGTGACATCTTCATTAGACAAAACCAGGGCAAAATTATGATCAATTATTTACCCTCAAATGCATTTCTCTGGTGAAGTGCTAAATCAATCAATTCCTTTAGCAAATGAGACATAAATAAGACCAGATAATGCCAGGCTTCTGACTTGAAGCAAAACTGCGGAGGCAAACACAGGAGCAGAAACAGCAGGGTTTTTGACCCACTCACTTGCTGCTAATTTCTTTAGTGGGGGGGGGGGAAGATGACTATGGGTGAACGTGACAGATTTTAATAAAATTATGCATCATATAGGAAGATTTTTCTTACCTCTCATTCAGAGATGCAGGTGTGGGGGGGGGGGGGCAGACACACTACTTAATGCACAGAATTTGCTAGTATGAGATGCAATGATTGCAGAATTTGGATGTTACTTGATAGGGCTGACTACAGTAGACCTATTGAATCAATTGGATTTATAGCAGTATTGACTTTCTATTCATCAGTGGATCAATTCTAGTTGGGTCTAGCAATTGGATTTACCTTTTTGGACTATAACTCCCAACATCTTCCAGCCAGTGTGGCAACTGGTTGATGGATTATGGGAGCAGTAGTCCAAAAAGGCTTCCAAGTTCCATTTATGGAAGGTAGTTCAATTAATACTATTTGTCATGATGTCAACATGGAACCACCATATCTATATTATTTTTGCCTTTCTGCCAATATAGAACAAAAACGGCTTGCAATATAAGTGAAACTGCAACAACTAAATCAATATGTACTGCAAAAGTTTAAAAAGCATTAAACAACCAATCCATGTTTGAAATTACTGCTTTAACTGTTATAAAACTGGATTCTAGGGTCATTTTTTTCTATTTCTTTTAGGAGTTTTTTTTAAAGTGTATTTTAGTGTGTGCTTTTAAATGTAACTTTTTATTGTTTTAACTTTATTTATTTATTGCCTCATGAGCCCTTGGGAGCTGGGAGGTGATACATAAATATGAGGAAAAGTTGAAGAAGGTGGGCTTTTTCAGCTTGGTGATAAGAAGACTGAGCAGTGACATGATTTCAATTAAAACCTAAATTAAAACAACTGTAACACATTCAGAATGCATCAATAGAAATATAGTGTCTATATCAAGAGAAGTAATCTCTATGATTCTATGATTTGACGTATATAACACCTTTCTGCCCCAAGCAGGTAAAGGCTAAAGACCTGTTTAAATAAAAAGGTCTTTCCTGCTGTCTAAAAAGAGCAGAGAGGGAACCACTTAAGCCTCCCTTGGGAGGTTGGTCTAGATGGAAATGTGGTCCAATATAGAACAGGAGTAAGAAACTGTGGGAGACGAGGGAACCACATAAGACCTGCAGGACCGTGGAGACCATAGCCTACCCTCACCCCCTCAAAACATGCCCCCAAATACATCCTATAGAGCAGTGATGGCGGACCTATGGCACGCATGCCAGAGGTGGCACTCAGAGCCCTCTCTGTGGGCACATGTGCCATCGCCCCAGCACAGAGTTTGCCAGAGTTGGTTACTGGAAAGCCAGAGGTACATGGCACTTTACAATAAATAAGCGGGTTGTGGGTTGCACTTTGGACACTTGGCCTCTAAAAGGTTCACCATCACTGCTATAGGGAAACTAGGGGTTTCTTGTAAAATGGGGAGATAGGTTTTAAGTCTAGGTCAGGAGAAGCCTTTTTTGTTCACGTCCATGTAAAAACATGGCAAAAACATGCCCCCACACCACGTAATGGGCTTTTGAGTGTATTGTGTGGCAAAAAAATCTTCTGAGGGCACACAAAAATGACCCTGGGGGCAGCATGCAACACACAAGATAACAACAGCAATAGCAGCTTCATTTATATACTGCTTCATAAAACACTGAGCAGGCTCTAAACGGTTTACAGCTGTCAGCTAATGCTTGCATTTTGCCCACCCCTGATAGATATGCCATGGGTTTGGTGCTGAACTGGACATTGTTCAGACATTCACACCAAAATGAGGGATTGGGCCTGTGCCATTTGGACTGCTCACTGGAAGGACAGGTGGGGGACTTTTTATTTGACCATGTAGACAACCTCCACATGGGGACAATAGGCATCACAAAACCTGAATGGCTCTATGCAAGAATTAAGCTCTTCAGAGAATATCAGCCTTGCTCAGTGACAATCTTTTCATATCATAGAATTATTGAGTTAAAAGGGGCCTCGTGGGCCATCGAGTTCAGCATTGCCTTTGGTTTTCTACACTGCTTTCAGTTTTCATATGCAGAAAGAAGAATATGTTGTTGTAAATCTGTAATGCCTTATTTTCTAATTTTCTCTTGAAATTACCTTCTTTCTCTTTTATCTTCTACATCCTGAAAAATGGAAGGAAATCAAGGAGGTCACTGCAGGAAAAAGGGGACAGAAATGTCCTCCTTTCAAGTATAATATAATTAAAATATTTTTTTCAGGGTAAATATAATGTAGTGGCACTTTCCCCCAAATCCTTCCCATCTCTGTTTAGTATACAGCATTTCCCCATCTCTTTTACTGATTTGTCTCTGTGTTTATAACATATATTTACTGGCCACTAGTTATTTTTCAGATTAGAGCACAGAAAATTAAGAAAGTAAAGTCCTTATAAATGTAATCACTCAGAAGGAACTACTCTGAAAGTAGTTATTTGTGTACTGAATCCTTGAATAGCTAAGGTTCACTGGAACCTCTGTTTATCTACACACTTTTTATTTATTTTTTTGAAGTTAAATATATGGGGAAAGTATACTGACCTTCATGCCCATGGATATATGAAAGAATTGTTCATACTCAGAGCTGGTATAATTTGAAAAATGAAAGATGTCATACTTTGAATGGGATAACAGCTGTAGCCCTGAGTATTTGCCATAGTTAAAGTATGGGAAATTTCCATATTGTCACTTTAAAAATGATAATTTTGGCTTGTAAAGAAGGAGAGCACACCTTTTCCTCCTTTTTTGTTGCAGTTAAAGTGGCATCTGATTGTTAATCTAACTCAGAGAATACTCTCTGATTGACACTGCATATTTTCCCCTTTAGTGATTGAGAGGGGAGGAGGGAATGAGGTCAGGCTCATTAAGCTCCTTCTACTTTAATAGGCAATTTAATATAGAATGAATACAGAGTACGAACTTAAACATATCACTGCAATTCAGTTCATTTTTTTTCTGAGCAAGAGAAAAGCATAAATAGGTCTGAAAGATGAGAGGAAATTATAATTCTCATTTTCCTCCTCTCTGGTCCTTGAAGAAGGGTTGCATGCCATAGTAGGTTGCATTCTGAGTACAGATGGATGCCAGGCTCAGTTCAGTTCAGAGATATATTCAGAGAGAGAGAGAGATTCAGTTCAGCTCAGGAAATATATATGTTTTGGCTACATGTTTTGTTCTAATCTAAGGTTGGGACCTGATTGTTCCATTAGACTTGCTTAATTCCCACTGTACAGGTCATGCATTTTTTTCTTCTCTGCAGAAAAGCAGTATCCAAAATAAGTTTGCGAAAGCGCTCCTACCACTTTCAGAAGGTTAAGCAAGCAGGTCTACTTTCTCTGAGTGTGTGTGAGAGATCCGAAATGTTCCTGACTGGCAGCATCCCTAAATGTAAACATTTGCACTGGCAACTGCTGACTTTAGGTTCCCATTGCACAATCACTCTATATTCTATTACACTCTGATTACATGATAACTCTGTAACCATGCGTAAATAGCTGTGACTTTAATATGCCACCAGTGCATTGCAGTGAGTGGACTCAAAACTGCAAGAATCCATGCTAAAATAAACAAGTTTTAAAGCACTGGTAGATTCTGTCTCTCATCCACCTCCTTTTTATGCTGAAAATGATGAACATGGCTATTGCTTGGAAAACTGTTGCAGAAATGTTTTTCTAGTCATCCAGTCCAGTGCAGATGCTGAAGCTGATATTCATGTTAAGGAAACACTGACTAGGATCTCCTCCTTACATACAGTTAATTTCATCTAGTGAATGAGTGTTTGACTTGGGTCTTGTCTAGTGCAATGCTTCTCAGGCTGATGTGAGGGACTAGCAGTTGTTATTAGTTGTTAGGACTGGAGTGTGGCTTTGGCGCAGCTTCTGGCCTCTTAAGATGCATGTGTCATTTAAATAGCATACCTCCAAAGTGACCTGAAGCAGCTTTATTTTGGCCTGTCTATACAGGCAGAAAGTTTGGCTACTAAGCCTGAAAAACACTAAAATTAAGACCCAGCCCATGTAAATGAAAACCACCTAGAGTCAGGGGAATTTCCCAGCAGACAATGGATCATTAATTAAATAGACACCCTGAGGCCTTGCCATTCAACAACAGACCAACACAGAGATTAATATGTAAATCACTCTGTCTCAACCAAGGGTCACACATATATACCCCACTCAATCCCATGCCAGCATTCTCTGAATAAGCCAGCCACAGACACTGGTGAAACATCATGAATAAATTCTTCCAGAACATGGCTACATAGCCCAAAAACCCCACAAAAAATTAATGAATAGATTGTTAACTATTGGACCTCAATTCAGTTTGGTCCTCTGTTCTGGGATTTCAAATATATCTATATGACAAGAATTTGAGAATATAATATAACCATTAATGTAATTAGGGTCATTATAGTAATGTTAAAATGCTCTTTTGGGGTATATGAATATGAAAAGTTCAATTGTTCTCATTATCATAACAGAGATTCTTAAATAGCTCAGACGTCTATAATGCCCCTCTCCTTCAGAAAACACATGCTGATACTTTTGCAGATCACTTTTAAATAAAAACTGGGTTCTCAGTTTCTTTAGTGGACTGTGTATTGGCTTGAGAAATATGCATCATGTCACACCATATACATCATGGAGTTCATCTTTGTACATGAACTTCCTGTTCTATGAGATCTTCCTTGCACTGAAAAGGTTTTGTTTCAGAAGTGAGATCTAATTTTGCTTAAGTAAGCCTTTCTTTCTTTCTTTTGTAGGAATAGGTATGGAAGATGGGATATTCATGAATTATATATGTTTTATTTCGCTTTTTACTGAATAAAAAGTTTCAATATATTTGTGGATTTTGGATGTTAATAATGTACAGGCATGTAACCTAAGTGAGACATTTTAAAAGGCCATTGGAGTGCATAGGTTTTTTTATGACATACACGTTTGCTCCCATTACTCTTTCTTAACATATTTCATTTCATTTATAAGGGCCAGGGTCAAGTGGGGAGGCAGTGGAGGGGAGTAGAGGGGATGGCAGGGGCATCTCTCCAGCCACCCTCCAACAACACTGAAAACATGTGACATGAGGACAATGAGACAATCACCAGCAGGAAAAGCGGATGGCCAAGGCAATATCACCAGAGCCACTATAATCGCAAGTGTGGAACTAAAAGGGAAAGGACATGAGGGAAGAAACAACAAGAGCCTTGGATAAAAGAGGGAAGGATATAGTAGACAAACAAATGGGTACTTGAAGAGCTGAAGCCTGAAATACCCATAGAAGCCTAGATAGTCAAACTGAGGCTGTTGGACTTTGGCTACATCATGAGAAGGCACAACTCATTGGGAAAGGGAGTAATGCTAGGAAAAGTAGAAGGCAGTAGTAATAGAAAGAGAGGAAGACCACATCCCAGATGGCAAGACTCAACTAGGGAGGTCATGGGCCTGAATCTACAAGATCTAAGCAGAGGAATGGAGGACAGAGGGGCTTGGAGATGTCTCATTCACATTGTTGCCATGAGTCAACGTCAAATCAAGGGCAGTTAACAACAAATCTATTAAGTGTCAGAATACCAGAAAGAGGAAGCAACTTGTGTATTTTTCTCCCTTCCCTTCCCTTCCCCCACCCTTTCTTTTCTTATCTTTTCTTCTTTTTAAAAAAAGGTTCCAATGGTGTGGTTTTTCTAACATCTACGTGAACATGCGTAAATCTGTAAAGTCAACTACTAAGGGAATCCAAGTCTTTTCTACACTCTTTTCTACAAGTCTTTTCTACTGTTGAGCTTTCTAAACTCAACAGTTATACGCAATCTCTTTTTCCTGGAAAGAGGACATACAATTTTGGTGACACCCTTTATGTTATAAAGCTGTATTCTGCATTAAAGGTGGTGGCTGTGAGTACTGTTTAAAAAAAATAAAAATCTGTACCTTCACTATGTCAAGCTCAACTCTCTCCAACCAATAAGTGAAGGGATGGGATAATTTTTAGACTCAAGAGACCAGAGTGAAGAATCAGTCTTGACAATATTTAAAATGAATGTATTGGCCCATTACACTACCTGTTGTCAGATGTGCTGTTAAATCTTTTGGACTGAAAAGATCTCCCCATATGAGCCTACCTGGGTTTTGAGATCATTGGGGGAAGCCTTTCTTTCAGCACCACCACCATCACAGGCACAAGGCAGGGCCTTCTTGGTAGTTGCTCCTATATTGCTCCTATACTCTCACAGGAGGCTCTCTCTGCTCTCCTTCTGCCAGTAGACAAACTCTTTTTATTTAGAGAAACTTTTAGCCCTTATTTAGTTGTTACAGAAAGTTTTTTAATTGGGCGTTGTGTACTTTTTCTCATCAATTATGTTTGAAGTGCTGATTAATTAGTTTTAATTCAGTTTAATTATTTTTAATATGACAGTTTATGTAGTTGTACATGTAATTGTTCTTTTTTATTATTTTGATTTTAGCTGTATTCTGTTTTACTCTTAGTTGCAAGCCACTCTTCTCAGTCCAGTTTTTGCTTTCAATTTGCAGGTGTATTGTGTTTCATCTGTTTTGTATTCAGTATTATAATTTTCATTTCGGATGGGTTCATCAGGGCGGTATACAAATAAATATTATTATTATTATTATTATTATTTATTTCAAGTGCCTTTCAATAGAAAGGTAATAAAAAGATAAAATAAACTAAAATAAATAAAAATTTCAACTTTACTTATTTAGCATACTTAGTGATTCTTTCAAGTCCCCTTCTCAGCCTTAGTTTTACTGCTGTCTACAAAACAGTCTTGTCCCACAGTGTTCATACTTCCACATAATAAAGAAAATTTAACAGCCATGACAATGTCTTATGGAATGCTGTTATTTCTGTGATTCAGAAATAATGCAGTTTGATGCTGCTTTAACTACCATGGCTCAATGCTATTGAATCCTGGGATCTGTAGTTTCTTCTGGGCACCAGAGCACAAAGAAAGCTAAATATCTCATAAAACTACAAAGCCCAGAATTCATAGTATTGAGCCATGGCAGTTAAAAAGGTATCAAACTGCATTATTTCTGCATTGCAAATTAGACTTTAGAAAGGCTTCTCTCAGCTAGAGAACATTAGTCTTTCAGTCCCCTCACCTTTGCAGGTATGGCTAGTAGGAACACAAGTGGGGCCTTCGCAGTGGCTGCCCCTACAGTTTGGAGCTACCCCCTAAGGAGTGTAGAATACTCCTCTCTTTGTTACTCCTCCATCAGCAGGTGGAGACTTTTTATTCAGACAGCCTTTTAGAAATTAAGGCTTTTAAGGGAAAGGCTATAACAGGATGCCATATTGCTGTACATTGTACTGTTTAAGAGTGTTTTTAAACAATAGTATATATTTTAAATTGTTTTAGTATAGTTAATAGTTTAATTCTGCTTTATTGTTAACTTTTTGTATGTTTTAAATTATAATGATTTTTAATTTGTAAGACACCTTGTTCCAATCTTGTGGGAAAGGCAGGACATAAATAAAGATAGTGATGCAGCTGCAGATGAAAATAGTGCTTTACCAAACTACAAATCCCAGGATTCTGCAGGATTCAGTCATGGCAGTTAAAGTGGAATATAACACTATAATTGTATAGTATGCAAGAGCCCCCAGACTGTTAAATTACCTGTGCTGCTGATGCTGGACCTTTACTTGTGATACAGGGGTTTAAGATCACAACTGGAAAATCTTGTCCTTCCGACTTCTGGGTCTCCAAGCATCTTTGCCTCTGCCGTATCATCCCTGTCTGGTAAAGTGATTCCTCAGGAATTCTAAGCAGAGACATTAATGATTGAAGTTATCATTCTTCACCTGTAGTAAGCAGCTATCCATGGGAATCATATACACAGCAGGAGAGCCAATGTGATACGATGGACAGAGTGTTAGTCTATTGCTATACTGGATTCTGCTTCCCATTTATTCATGAAGCTCCCTGGCTGATCTTGGAGTGCTTCGTATTTCTTTCCCTAACTTGCCTCAGAATGTTATTATAGATATAAATGTGTGAGGGCACATGCATGCCCTGAACAACTTGGAGGAAGGGCAGGATAAAAATGTAATTATGCTGGAGAGAACAATTTTTCAAAATGTGGTGACTTGTATTTTTACCCAAGATAGGAGAATGTTACCATGTAAAGATTTAGAGGGAAGGTTATCTCTTGAAATACTCATTGTTCTGGAAGGGATAGGGGAAAATAGGAAACTCCTATTAACCAAGGAAAAGGGAGAAAGGAAAGTATGAGGAGTTCTCCTGGTACTACAAGCAGTGCATATTAATGAAAAACTACTAATACCTGAGTTCCGGATAGACGTTTTCCAGATACCACTTGAAGGTGTGACATTTTAATGACTTTCTCAGTTCTACTCTGCTCTGGATGCTGTCAAAAAGGAAAAAAATATCATTATACAAAATATAATTAGGACACTGCATCTTTTTGCAATTTGAAATAGGCCTGACAAAGGCAAAATTCTACTGTAACTTGTAACTTTGCAAAGTTGAAAATCTCAGCCTTTTTCCACACACCCCATTTCTCTCACTGGGATAACATATTGGGAGAACAAAAGGTCAAACTTTCATTTGGATCAGAATGATGGGGACAGGGAGTGAGTTCTTCCACCCCATAAATAAATAAATAATAAATAAAAGTTTTATTTATATACCGCAGCCTTCCATAGATCAGGGCGGTTTACACACAATTAAGATATACATACATAAATCAAGCAAATCAAGCATAAACAATACATCAAAGAAACAATAAAAACAATAAAAAGATAAAAAGATAAAACCCCAATTAGCCCTTCCTCATGGCCACGGAAAGAGGAGGGAGGCCCTAAATGATGTTCATGGGGGGAATGCTTGATGAAATAAGAAGGTCTTTAAATCCTTCTTGAATTGGGCCAGGGAGGTAGTCGAGCGGAGCTCAGCGGGCAGCGTATTCCAGAGGGCCGGGGCGGCGATGGAAAACGTCCGCTTGGTAACGGAGGAAAGCCTAGCCCCCGGCACCTTCAGGAGTTGCTGCCCAGATGTTCTGAGGGTGCGGGACGGAATGTATGGGGAGAGGCGGTCCTTCAGGTATCCTGGACCCAAGCCATTTAGGGCTTTATAGGTAATTACCAACGCCTTATATTGAGCTCGGAAGCGAATGGGCAGCCAGTGAAGATCTTTTAAAATCGGTGTTATATGGCTGGTCCTGGGAGCACCAGTGACCAGCCGGGCTGCCATATTCTGCACCAATTGTAGCTTCCGAGTTTGGTATAAGGGTTGCCCCATGTAGAGTACATTGCAGAAATCCAATCTTGAAGTTACCAGAGCATGTACAACCGTTTCAAGGTCCCTCTGGGCCAGGTATGGGCGCAGCTGGCGAATCAGCCGAAGCTGATAACAGGTGCTCTTGACCGTCGCATTCACCTGAGCAGTCAGGTGAAGCGACGAGTCAAGAAGCACGCCCAGACTGCGCACGGAGTCCTTCACAGGGAGCGTGACCCCGTTCAGGACAGGTGGAACCACCGCCATTCCTGGACCAGGATGTAGTTCCCCCATCACCCGGCATGAATGGAAGCTGCTGTCCTGGGGCCTGTAGAGTAAAGACTTCGGAAAAGGGATGATTTTCATGAGGATTACAGTAGGAGAAAAAACAAAGTGCTACAGCATTGCTAGATAACATTTCAAACCTAGATATGTTAATTTCAATCACAATATAGTTTGTGTCTGATGTGGCCCTTAATCCCTCTAAAGTTCCAGTGGACGTTTTTTCACCAGTCTGGAATTGTTACAGTATGCTTACGATCAAGACGACAAATGCCTTCTCCTCCAGAAGCTGTTGGAATGGAACTCCCATCATCTTTCACTCCAGGGTATGCTGGCTGAGGCTGATGGCAGATGCAATTGAACAATATCTGGAGGGCTACACATTGCTGGTTTATGGATTTATTGCTTTGCAATTGCAACTTTGAAAATGGGAAATATGCCACTTCACTTTTCTACGGCTTCTTTGGTTGAATGAAATCTTCATGCATATGAGTCCTAATCCAGTTGAGTTATGTGTATCTCAACCTGGATAAGAAATCATGGCCATATTGGTGCACATATGGTTCCTAGACCAATCTAGCAACTAAGGACAACATAAAGAAAATCACGAAGGACTGCTAGGAAGAAAAGAGATGGGCTTGAAACTAGATTTAGATCTAAATTTGCTCCCTCCAAACAGATGACTGGTGCTCTTTCTGAATCTTCTATCAGGGAGATACGTGCACATCCAGCTGGTCTGGAAAAATAAAACTTTATATAGATGGTACAGTGGTACCCCGGGATACGAATGCGCCGGGTTACGAATTTTTCGGGATACGAAAAAATCCCATAGGGATTTATTGCTTCGGCTTACGAAGGTTTCTTCGGGTTACGAAAAAACCGCGGCGCTATTTTCCGCCACCGGAGGGCAGCAGAGAGCTATTTTTCCATTAGCGCCTATGGGAATTCGGCTTACGAAGGTATTTCGGGTTACGAAATTAACCGCGGAACGAATTAATTTCGTAACCCGGGGTACCACTGTATAAAGGAGCACAGCCAGCATACCAAAAATGTTCATGTACTATGGGGGCTGGAAGTGGTACAAGTGACAAAACATAAGAGTTTGGACTAACAAAAAGTTAGTTTTGGATTATTTTATTTACTTTATTTATTTCATTTCTATGCCATTCTATGCTACAACTCCCAGGCTGCATTCACACTGCAGAAATAATCCAGTTTGACACCACTTTGACTGCCATTGTTCATTGCTATGGAATTCTGGGAACTGTAGTTTGTTGTAGCACCAGAACTCTTTGATAGAGGAATCTAAATGCTCACAAAAGTGTAATTCCCATAGTTCTATAGCACTGAGCCATGGTAGTTAATGTGGTGTGAAACTGGATTATTTCGGCAGTGTGGCTGGAGCCCCAGAAACCCAAGCCACATCAGCTGTCTAACATCTAACATTCCTGGTATCTGCAAAACATAATGCTGACCTACACTTTTGCATTACCTGAGGTGTTCACAACATTATGAAAACAACCCCCTCCCCTTAAAAGAAGAAGCCAGATGATAAAGTGAAAGAAGCAAGGGAAGAAGGAAGGGAAGGATAAAAATGGCAGGTAGAAGTGGAATACATTATCTCAGACTTGCTGTGGCAAGGTTATGACATAACTGTTTTCCACTGGGGCAAATATGAAAATAAGGATTTAGATTGCCTGGCTTTTTCTGTAACCCTTATTTGTTTCTTTGCCCTGGGGCAGCATTTATTCATACTGCTGGCTCATTAGTAAGGATAGCAGATTCTACTTTTCTTGGCCCCAATAGGACAGCTATTAAAAGAAAAAACAACCTTGGATTTGATCTGGCACACTTTCCAGAGAGAGAGATAAGAGGAGGACATTAGCTGTTTTGTTTTCATCGGCAAACAAACCAGTCTTTCTGATGAGATAAGCCAAAGTGTTTTTATGTAAGATATATATATCCATATCCAAGACTTTTATATCCATATATTTGCAGCATCTGTTTACTATTAACATCTAATTAACTGTTCCCACAGCAACAAAATGCAAGCATTCCAACAGCTGGACGATGCTCCTATAAAAATGTAATGAGGTTCCACTATATCGAACGATTGAGTCTCTTGCTTTGTGTTTTTCCTTCACCGCCAGAGGGGGACACTTACTCTCCATATGGCCTCCCTTGAGCTGCAGGCCGGGCAGCGTAATAGTACTGCTTATATTCATCCATCCATACTTCAGCTGTGCGCTTGGTGTTTCTAAGGAGAGACATTAAAAAATGAGGGTGAAACCCAAAAAGCACGCATGAAAGAGTTTTAATTGGATGCCTCAGATAAAAGCCTGTAGGGATGAGAGAAGAGGGAGAAGCCTTCTCCTTCCATCGGCTACCTCCCTGGCCCAATTCAAAAAGGATCTAAAGACCTTTTTATTCCAGCAAGCATTCCCCGTTAGGGATGTAAAGAATATTCTCCAAAATTCGAAAATTAGGAGAAAAATGGCAATTTCGAACATTTCTATTACAATCTGGAGAGGAGAAATTCTGAATAATTCTCTATCAATGAGTAAGAATATTGAGGCTAGTCATTTCGAAATGAAAGGGAGAGAAGAATCCTTCATCTGACTCTCGATAGTCACTATTTGCATATTTTGTGTAAGAAAAGC
>NC_056522.1:46615650-46623028 GCF_019175285.1 Sceloporus undulatus | reverse complement strand
TATTTTTTTAAAAAATTCTCCTCAAAGTTTCTCTGACCGAGAAGAAAAACATGGGTTTCTCCAATCACTATTCCCCGTTTAAATTCCTATGGGCCTCCCTCCTCTCCTGTGGCAAAGAGGATGGGCTAATGGGGCTTTTAGTCTGTTTAATTTTTTGTATAATGTGTATGTGATTTTGATTTTATTGTCGTGTATTGTATTGTTTTTATCTATTGCTGTAAGCCGCCCTGATCTTGGGAAGGAGCGGGATACAAATAAAAGGTTTATTTATTATTATTTATCCTCCCTGCAGGCATTTTTCCCTGTGGTACCTAGGTGGTGAAAAGCAAAGCAAAGTTACTGAACTGATGAGCTGATTTTCCCCCATCAGAAGATGACTTATTTCAGGGAGGCAAGCAAAACAGTCTGCATTCACTTTCAGTTTTTTCAGGGCTGTTTCACAGATAGTGGCTGGCATCCTGTTAGGAACATATGCACCCAAAGTTTTCCTCAAATGTATGTATGTACCTTTTGGGGTGCTAAAGGGGCTGGTATGTCTTTCCTCCTTCTACAGCATCATTTCCTGACTCAGTCTTCATGCCCATTCCCTGATCTGTGTGAAACAGGCAGGATTGCAGAAGAGTGTCCTTTTAGCCAAGACGTGCAAATCCAGGCTACATGAACCTGCACACATGTAGAGATCATTTGCTCCGCTTTTGACTGGATGAATGATGAAATAAACCAGAAGTAGTTGTAACTGGTGCCCTTTCCATTTCTGATGTGGTGAATCCACTTTAGGTTTTAGTCTAAACTCGACGGAAATGTCCAAGGTGCTGAACCATGTCACAAAAATAGTTTCTGAACCTTGGATTGCTCCTACAAACTCTGGATTAAAAGCACATGGAGATTCACTGTCCTTCCATCATGCGTGCTACCAATTGCTATGGGCCAGAAGCCACACATCATTGCTTCCAGATATGTATCAACAAGGAACTTTGTAATTAGTTGTCACATGGTTGTTTAAAACTGGAGTATGAATCCTGGTTTAGAACAAAAGGATGAGAAAAACAGCAACAAAGAGGCTACAAGTGAGTGAGCACATGCATAGCCAACATTTCAGTACCCAAATCAGGTATATGTGTGCATCTACAAATGTAGTGTGTGACAGAGAAAGTATATTTTGAGGGGAAAACATCTCATATAGGTTCACCGATCTGAAAGCCAGGATTGGTGCAGTTCTACTTGTTGGAGTCTCTCTTGCTTAGGAGGCAGTTTGCGCAAAGGGCTGCTGCTCAGGTGGAGATGGGATAAAAGGGCATTTCTGTTTTGGCTGCCAGTGAGCTCTAGTCTGAAGTGTTACTATTAGTATACAAAACTCTAAAGAACTCAAGACCACATAACCTAGAAGTGATCCTCCTAGCGTTTAAGATTATTTGAGGAAATGTGGTGCCTTGAAATAAAGTGGTCTGTACACATGACAACATATTACAGGGCTTCTTAGTAGTGGCACCTTGATTTTGACATTCACTTTTGTCAGAAGATCCAGCTGCCTGTTAATAAGCTATTTACTAGTATGAGCTTTGTGAGAATAAGCAGTGTTTGATTTGGCTTTCACTGCTCTTGTTTGTACTGATCTTTATATTTACAGAATGTATGTATGTATGAACATAACATTTGTTCCAGAGCTTAGAAATGTCACGTTTTAGGTTGCAAGCCCCAGAATCCCCCAGCCAACATGGACACTGGTCAGGCTGGCAGAATGGTTTTTTGAGTTTACAGTTCAAAATAACTTATATCTTCAACTTCTGATTTGATTCCAGATCCAGACTGACTGCCAAACAATGTGTGGAAGAACTGTGCAAATCCTTCCACTTTGGGTTAAAGAAGGAATCTTTTTCAGTTTTGATGGAACAGAGTACATGAAATGGATTATCATCTTTGGGCTCAAGCAACATGGCTTTCTTGGCTGAGAAACCAAGCAATATCTAGCACTGATGATAGCTGCAGGAAATGTCATGATAGGGATGGATGTATTGCACAGAACTCTGCCCATAACCAACAGAAGACGAACATGATTTGCATGTATAACATTGGTGATGCTATCTGTGGCTGCATTCACACTGCAGAAATAAACCAAGTTGACACTGCTTTAATCGCCATGGGCAAATGCTATGGAATTGTTGGATTTATAGTTTTATGAAATATTTAGCCTTCTCTGTCAGAGAGCTCTGGTACCCCCAACGAACTACAAATCCCAGAATTCCATAGCACTGAGCTATAGCAATTAAAATGATGTCAACTTGAATTGTTTCTGTAGTGTGGATACAGCCTATGTTTCAGGGACAAAAGGAAACAATGTTTGCCTTTGGCCTTGCTGCTCCTTTTCAGAACACATAATACTAGGCACAATTGAACAATGTTTCAACTCAATGTAAGGAAGAAACATGAGAAACCTACAATGAAACTACACTAAAAACAGCTGTAACATGTGACAGTCAGGGCATGTGTGGGTTGGTGAGGAGAGTGGATTGGTTGGAGAAAGTTGATTGTTGCATATCAGACAATGAATGTTGCTGAGAGTCAAATGAGAGTTTGCAAATACCTTGTATATATTGCAACAAGAAATAAAAGAGCCTCCAAGAACTTTGGAAGAATCCAACTTTGTGAATCATTCAAGGTTTGTCAGTGCAATATTGCCAAATACTGCAAACCGAGTTCATGCTTCTGCTGTTAATAGCTACTGTTCAGAACAATTACCTCAGACACAGTACTGAAAGCTGACATCTCTGGTGGGCTTAGGTTTTTATTTTTGTCACTGCATGTCAGCAGGACATAGAAGAGAGCCAACACAGTGGGACTCCGCATTGGAGTTTGCACATGCCAAACTGCAAATATAATTTTGTAAGTTGTTTTGTCCCATCATAGTTTTCCCTGGCTTGTCCTGTGTGTTCAGTATTCCATAATATTAAACCGGTCAGCTATAAAAAGAAAGTGCTACCTTGTACTTGTCATGCTCTGTCTCCAGAACCCTGGGATAGAGACTGAGTCTGAGAATGAAGGGTTTGATATAGAGCCCAGAGGACATGCCAGGTCTACCATCACAAAAGGAGTGGCCCCAGCAGCCACAGGAGCAAAGGCTTCAGCAGCCACAGGAGCAGAGTTCCCAGCAGTCACCACCCTCAGCAGAAGAGCCATACATACCTACCCTCACAGAGAGACATCAGGACAGAGAAAGACGTAAATACTTGCAGTGCTTATATAGGAAGTACGCTGCAATTAGGGAGCACCTGTGAGACCTAGGCTGGACTTCTGACTACTCTTCTGGAAACCCCTTTGGACTGCCTGCCTGCAGGGAGGACTGACCTGTAAACAATTTGGACCAGACTGGCCTACCTCTGTTTCTCAGCTGATGTTTTGGTGAGCTCGAACATACTTTCTCTCTCCTTAAAATCTCTGGGACGTTGAGCTTTCTGGTTTGCTTTCCAAGAGCAAAACAGGACAGAGCTACTGAGATTTCATTTGAAAAGAATTCTACTAGACGTGCAGTGCAACATCTATATGCCCTTCTATGTCTGCATGGCATGGCGATAGCCTGTGCTTATTTGGGAAGGTAACATTGCCCTCCCTCCTTTCCTAGTCTTCTTAATCTGTCTTCCAGATCTTTCATTGTTTCTTTCTCTATCATCTCCTTTAAATTCTTCTTAGTATTCTTAATATACTCCTCTTACACCTTCACAGACAGATAGTGAATACCCATGTTTTAACCCTCCATGGTTATGAGCTTGTGATATGAATATTAAGCAATAGATGTTGAGTATATGGTCTTTCAAATAATTTCTTTAGGATTCATATGGAGAAAAATTGAGTAAGGCCTACTTGATATAGGTGTTGGCATTTCCCTCTGGGAAGATGTAGGGGTGTTTCTTCCGGAAGACATGGCCCACCCGACTGCAAGGGATGATTTCTAAGCTTCCACCACACATCCACACTCGGAAGGAGATTTCTGTAAGACAGAATAAGCTTCAGACTTTCAAAGGTCTTACAGCAGTTTAGATGCTGCCTTTATCCATTGCAGGTTGCAACCCCCTGTGTACCACCAAGGTTTGCTCCAGAAATATTTCAACTGTTTTTAGCTTTTAATTGCTTTCACGACTGAGATTACTGCACTTTCTTCTCAATTTTATTCCTGTAATGCACTTTAAAGACTTTTTGTACATTTTAAAAAAATCCTTGTTAGAGCTTAAAGGCAGTCCATAAATATTTCAGTCAATCAATCAGTTCCCAAAGCAACATTTTAAAAATAAGAATGGTGCCTTTCCCTCTCAAACATTTGCAAATCTGATCATTTCCTACCTCAGAGAGTTTAAGGTGTTAGTCTTTAAAATTTTATTAGAATTAATAATTTGAAAGTGATGAATAATTCCTATTCTGCAAGTTGATGTACTGGGCCAGTGAGATAAAAGATGGGACAGAAATTTATTACTAAATTGATAAAAGGCGTTGATGCTTTTTACCCAAGCTCAGCTGAGGTAGTAAAGGTTTGGAGGGGTACCTATTTGAGCTTTAGTTTTGAATATGTATTGTATTCACTCAGTTGAGTTAACTGACTCAGAACAATAACCAAATTAGGGGAATCCTTTACTCAAAAGACCCTTCAAAACTGGGGCAGTCTGCCAGTCTGCTTTCTTTAATGCATTTCAAAGTACAATCATCCCACCATATTTGCAGCTTTGATATTTGTGGATTTGATTATTCACGGATTTGATTAATATGTTCTCTCTAGGAATATCTAGGTCCTCCAGCGCAACTCAATGGTCAACTTTAACTAAAAGATGCACTGAAAGACCTAGAGATTCCTAGAGAGAATACTATACTAGCATTTTTAGCTCCTCCAGTGCAGTTCTATGGTCAGTGTCTGTCAGATGTTGACCACAGAGTTGCTTTGGAGGACCTAGAGATTGATAGAGAGGTATCCTCTCAGGTAAAAACATGGTGTTTTTGTTATTTGCAGTTTTTCCATATTCATGGGGGGTCTTCTGCCCCTAACCCTAGCAAATATGGAGGGACAAATGTACATCTCATTTGACATTCTCCCATTGGAAATCTCTTAGTAACACTGTAGCTAATGGAACCAACCTAGCCTATATGCAGATCCTTTTCACATATATCACAAGTTATATTGAAGGGGACATTTCACTATCCCCTTACACTTGTAATTATTTGTTCAGTGCACAATGCACAGCCAGTGGGGAGCTGTTGGTAGCTGACTGAGGAGCCACCAACTCTGATGTTGACTCCATCTTTGGATTTCTTCAAACTCTAGATAGGTTTCTGTTGGTAGGATGGAAATAGTCACATAGGCCCTAGAACCATCCACACTGTTCTTCTCATCATGTAATAGATAGATTAATCACTAAACTACTACCATATAGGTTGTTTGAAGATTTTCCTCAGTCCACATTTTAAAAGTGAAGCATCCTAATTTGTCCTTTTCAGACTACAAAATGGTCCACAAAGCAATCTTCACATTTTCCTGAATGTTTCAATTATGTTCCCCATTGCAATATATATATTTAATATATTGCAATGGGGAACATAATTGAAACATTCAATTTGATTTAATATATGCTTTATGATACAATGAATACAAAAAGACATGTGAAAAAGATAGCTTTTTTAAAAAAAGTGAATTAATGAGTAAATAGGACAGTACTGACTTACAAATCTGCACATGTGAAGTTAAAATTGATCAGAAATAGAATGATTTTTCATCTGTACTACCATGGACGTATGGAGTCGATTGCTGTATAGATGTTCCCAGTTCGTAGTAAATGCAGAAAAAATATAGTAAAAATATTCATATTTCCCAGTATCACAGAAACAAAGCCACCTGTTTCTACCCAGGCACCAGACCATCAAGAGGAAAGTAAAAACTGGACTTTGCAAAGAAGGCTCTATTGTGAATGATGCTCAAAATCTTCACATAATTCTATGCATTGCCCTGCCAAATAGAAGACTATCTGAGAACACTTTGAAGATGTCCTGTCTTTGAAGGTACAGTATGTCCATTGAGGGAAGGGGCCAGGGACGTAGCTAGGATTTTAGGAAGGGGGGGGGTCCAGACTAAGTGCCACCATTATAATGGGGCTTGAGTGCGGCGGCGCAGCAGCACACACCATTCATTTTTCTAATGGAAGGGGGGGGGTCCGACCCCCCCCCCCCCCCCCCGGCTACATCCCTGAAGGGGCCCTGAAATGGCCCATTCACAGGTCATGCCATGACAACAGACTGAACAGGCACTAGGAAAGTAATTATTGTCCTGTTTCATTGTGGCATGTGAGAATGAATAATTTCCACAGTTTTCTCCTCACCAAAACAGAACTACTCTTGGTGAAGGAGGGCTCATACCCACCCAAAATTCAGGGTTCCCTTTTTCCTTTCCACTAAATCCCAGGTCCATCCTCCATATGCTCCTGAATGCAGCCCAGTACTGTAGGCTTAGCCTCTCTCTTCTCTTGGGCTCTGCTACTGAGCCAGAACTACCAGTCATAAGCATTACCAATTCAGTTTTACACTTTTGTAATGTATTCTCCCAGTATACTTAACTGCAGGTTTTAGTTTCAGGAGGAGATGAAGTTTCAGTGGACAAGGCATGTTCAGTGAGAAGAAGCAGGGCCAAGCATTTGATAGTACTACTGTGCATGCTAAGAAGGAAAATACATACATATGCGTGTCATGACAAAAGGCTCCAAGGAGGTGGGGGGAACAACAGTGACAACGAATGGAGGGGATTACTGCAAAGCGGCAGCATCTGTTTCTATGGATCACTGACAAAGCTGCTGCATCTGTGAAGAGGCAGGATTATTTTTCCTTGCTAGCCACACTCCCTGGAGGTGTTGAAGTATTAAAGCCAGCTTAAGATCTGTCTCCCTGACATCCCAGTGCCTCCTTTGCTCTTTCCAGACTGCTAGCTTCTTCTAATCTGTGGCAAAGTCACAGCCACAAACAATAGCACAATAACTGTCCATACCTTCAGGCATAAACAAGAAGAGATAACGTCACAACTTTCACCTCCCCTGAGGCAGGCCTGGAACTGCCCAGAGGCAGAGTCAACTGGCATCGTGCTCCAGACCTGAATTGCAGAGAGATATCATTTTGAACTACAATATCCAGAATCCTCAGGGATTCGGAAGTTGTAGTTCAAAATGTAACTTTCCCATTTTTTCTTTGTGTTATCCAGGATACATCAAGGTCAGTTGTAATCAACACAAGATCTGGAATCATGGGATGATACCTTTAGTTGTATCTGTATTAACCTCTGTAAAGTGCTTTGGGTCACAGGCAGGAAATAATAATAATAATAATAATAATAATAATAATAATAATAATAATAATAATA
>NC_056522.1:46592711-46615640 GCF_019175285.1 Sceloporus undulatus | reverse complement strand
TCACCTTCTAATTCCTCTGCTCTTACACAAATCTTGTGTTTCAAAACCCATGGCCATGCTCTATGGAAGATTTGGGGAACTCAAATCAAATAAATAAATTTTCCAAGCTCTGGATATGACACATATGCTTTCAATTGGCATAATCTATTCCAAAGATATCTTAAAATCACCTAAAACTGGTACAGGTGCTTGTTGATGGAAGACCTTCCAGAGCTGGTTCAACCAGGAGGTATAAACCCAATGTAGCAAGAGAGCAGACAGATGGATGGCCTGTGTCACTCTTGGAAGACCATGCACACAGTGTCACCTACCGTGACCTGCTGGTGCCTAAATTTATTGCATTTAAAACTACTTTAATGACTTGGACATTTAAGCATTCCCTGTGGATAGCAAACAGTTAAAAACAAACAGAAAATATTTTCACATAGCAGAAGACAAAGCACAACAGATGTTAAAACTCCACCCTTGTAACAGACTCCCTTGTGACTGTCATAAAATCGTCCCCCAGAAGCAGAGCCAATTCTCTCTCTATCTGGTGACATGTTAGTAAAGTACGCAGCACTAATTAGTAATGTCCCATAGGAAATCTCTACCAGACCTTTAGAATTAACTCTGATACGGCCCATTTCTTTCTTTCAGAATGCCTCTAGTGTCTGGTGTTGTGGCAGATCTGTGCACATGCCATTGTCTTTACACAGAGATTGACTCCCCCCCCTTCTCTCTCTTTCTCTCTCAAAAAGATGAGCTTGCCTGCCCCTTTTTGTCTTGACAGATAGTGGGAAGTTGATGATGGTGTCAAGACATAGGATGATGTAATATTTGTCTACATAATAGGAAAGAAAGGTAGAATGGGCAAAATAAACTTTCTGATTATTGATGGTGCCTGAAAGCGTTCTTGTTTGCTTAGATTCCTGGCAAATAGTAAGTAGGATTTTTTGAGTGATGGGTTTCTCAAACTAGAGAATGCCATCTCCCCAGCTCTCAAATCTTTCCCTTTCCCTATGATTCTCAAGTGACAATGACTCACCAAAGTTCTCACCACCCCAGATGTCCATAGCTGCATCATATTTTCCAAGATGGTTGAACCATGCCTTGTCAATTACAAAAAGTCCTCCTGCAATAATAGGAGTCCTGTATGGTTGGGAAAGAAAGAAGGGAGAAATCCTCACTTGGTTTCTTTTGCAAAAAGGATTGTATTCATGCATGCACAGAGATAACACAGAAAAATAAAACCACACTGACAAACACTTATTTTTTTAAAATTATAAATGGTCGAGACACATAGATGTTTAATTTTAAGGCATGCACATTATTGTTTTCCATACTAATATGAATAATGGAGAGAAGTATGGATCTGTCCTTTTATATACTGCTAAATGCCATGTACATGGGCAGTGCTAATTAAATCCACAATTGCAGCAGTAAAAATACCAGAATTTATTCAGTTATAGTAAAGGTTAGAAAAAGAGCTAATGTGGTATATAGTTCTTTGAATGTTGGTCTAGGGCTTTGGAAGATCAGCATTCAAATTCCTGCTCAGTCATGTATACCCACTGGGTGATCATGGTCAATACACACTTATCTGGCCTAAGAGGAAGGAGTTCCTCTGAATATCATAGGGTTGCCATAAGTTAGACGCAACTTGAAGGCACATAACATCACAGAAATTGGAAGTGTTGACTATCAATATTGATAGGAACATGAAACAGTGACTCACTATGTGGGTTGAAAACAAGGAATTGGGTGAGAGAATGGGCTGTTCTCTAGCTTGTGAAGAATAGAGGTAGATTAAGCAGTAAGTTAACACACTCCTAGATAAGCAACAGAAAATTGTCTATGTTTGTGCACATGTGTATGAATGTGTGTGATATGAATGGATATATGATCCTGCGTGTGTTTTGAGACATTCTGGTGAGGTCCTTCTCTCTGTCCCACAAATTTCACAGGTACCTCTTGTGGGAATACAGCAGAGAGCATTCTCCATGGCTGTTCCCAAGGTCTGGAATTCCCTTCCTAGACTCACACCCTCCTTAATATCCTTTCAGGTGGAGACATTTTTGTTTTGGCAGGCCTTTGAAGGCTGACTGGTTGAGGGCACTTCTGATAGATAGCCATCCAGCCTCAGTTTAAAAATCTCCAAAGAAGTTGTTTCCACCACACTCTGGGGCAGTATATCCCACTGTCAAATAGCTCTTACTAAGTTATTCCTAACATTTAGGTGGAATCTCTGTTCCTGTAGTTGGAATCCATTGCCTTTTGTCCTAATCTTTGGAGAGTAGAAAACAAGATTTCTCCATCCTCAGTATGACATCTTTTCAAATATTTTAACATGGCTTTCACCACCCCTTAACCTTCTCTTCCCCAGGCTAAACATACCCAGCTTCCTAAGCTGCTACTTGTAGGATATGGCTTTTAGACGTTTCAACATTTTGGTCACCCCCCCTTTGGACACGATCCAGTTTATCAATATCCTTCTACTAAGATTCCTAAATCTCTTTTGCATGTACTATATCCCATGTCAATCCATTCGTAACCCATCCTACTTTTATGACGTAATTTTTTTTAGCTGCATCTGTTTTAAAATTTTTAAGCCACATTGGGGAAATTCAGGATATAAATAAACATAACTGCCACTACAACTACTACATGTCATTGCTGTTCTATATGAGAATATATGTGTGTGGATGTGGATGTTTATATGTATACCAGATTGACAGTATAGGAAAGAGATTAGATTTGGCTCTGCCTGTTTTTGACAAGAGAACCCACGATGTTTCCCACGACAGAATGCATTTCCACATCAGAAACATCTATGGGTTAATATCTGTATACAGGAACTGTCTCCGATTAAGTTTCTGGACAAGTAATGCTTCAAAGTACCCTTGCTATTTTTATGTCAATCATAACTCTCCCTCAGCATGCAATGAGTGGCTAATGCACTCATCAGCACAACTCCTACGAATTTGAAGTTTGCAGCTATGATTGCAGGCTTCCAAACCAAAAAATACATTTAGCACTTGGGGGTTATTTACATATTATTTAACTGGGGCCCTCTACCTAGTTTTACCCTGCTAAAAACAACAACTCATTTTTGAAAGAGGAGAGAATAATACTTATTCAGAAAGACAAAGAAAGAGCTTTTAAAGAAGCCCTTTATAAGCAGCTGAATTGTGATTTCACAACAGTGATCTCTGCACCACCCTTCCTTCCCCCAGGTTCCTTCTAGATCAGCTGAGAAAAAAAGGAAAGAAGTGGCACTGAATGTGATGAGATGCAAAGGAGACAGTTTTGGAACTACTGCCACACAATTTTACTTTAACTAGGAACTTGCTGTCTCTATCAGCATTTTGGCTCTTGCCCTGAAGAGGTTCTTCATTCAGTCCTTTGCTCAATGACAGCCACCCAGATGTTGCTGGATTGTAAATCCCAGAAGCCCTAGCTACCAATCCAATGATGACAAATACTGGGAGTTGCAATCCAACAAAATCCAGAGGTATACAGAATTTCCCCCTATCATTTACAATATGAAAGAAAGTGTGGTGAAATGGTTTGGGTGTCAGATTAGGACTCCAGGAGAAAGTTTGAGTCCCGATTTAGGCATGGAAACCCATTGGGTGACCTTGGGCAAGTCACATCCTCTCCGCCTAAGGGGATGGTGATGGCAAACCTTGGCGCGTTACAGACTACCCAAAACGGGCGGTCTCGCGCCGCTGCCGGTTGCTGTGTCCGGGAACTGCAACAGCCAAACTGCGCAGTTCCCGGGTGCAGCAAGAAAGAAGCACCAAAATGGTGCTTCTTCCTGTGACCCAGAAGAGGCGCCACAAGGCGTGAGGCGTGCACTCATGGCACCACTTCTGGTGTGCGATGTCCGGACGCTGTGCTTCCGCAACGTCAAAATGGCGGTGCCCATCTGTATGCGGTGCCGCCATTTTGACGTACTCGTTACGCGCAAGGGGTAAGGTGCGTCAGGAAGTGCCGCCCCTCGTGTGTAACAACAGCACCCCATGGGGCCCGTCCGGAATACGCCTTTGTCTGAATTAATCTTGCTAAGATCACTCTAGGATAGGGTTGCCATAAATTGGAGTCAACTTGAAAGAACATCATAATATGAGACAGTTCCAAAATGTGGAAATCCCATGAGGCAAATGAAAGAACCTTGCTCAGCAAAAAGAAATGGAATGCAGAAGGTAGAAATGTCCTTTGCATGCATTCCTAAAGTCCTGTCAGTGTGTTGCAGGTTGCAATACTGAGGAGTTCTATTCTGCAATTAGATAAAAATGCAAAAACAAATTTATCAGGCGTTATCAGGTTGAATCCTAAAAGATGGCTATGTATCATGTCATGCTATGTATTCACTCCTCTCCTTTTTTTTTTTCCAGTTAATGAAACAAACAGGAAACATAACCATTATTATAACATCTGTGAAACAATGGGTACATATGTGCATTTGGGATGTAATCAAGTGAAGTTTCAGAAAATATTTCCAATATGCTTTTGGTCCAACTGTTCCTGAGCACATTTCACCATATGTGTTTGGCTGTCTTCCATAGTTCAATCAAGAAAGCTCCTCTGGTTCCCCTCCCCAATGCTGTCACTTACTTGATTGGCTCTGTGGGGTCTGTACGTTTTGCCTTCTGCTTTGGAGAAAGTTGTTCCCACTTAAAGTGAAGGCTCCAGTCAAACCCTGAGCATAAAATGAACAGCAAACATAAAGAGATTAGGGATATTACAGCCATAGTTCAATCATTATGTGGTTTCAGTTGTGATCATTATATGATTCCTATTTAGAGCTTGGAAAATTTTGTTTTCTGGGTTGTACTAGGCCTAACTGGTTGGGAGATTCTTGGAACTGTAATCCAGAATACAGTGGTGCCTCGGGTTACGAAATTAATTCGTAACGCGGCCGCTTTCGTAACCCGAAAAGCCTTCGTAAGCCGAATTGCCATAGGCGCTAATGGGGAAAAGCCGCGATTCCGTGCGAAAAAGCCGAAAAAAGCACCAAAAGTTTTTTCGTAACCCGAAAAAACATTCGTAACCCGAAACAATAATTCCCTATGGGATTTTTTCGTATCCCGAAAATTTCGTAACCTGGGTATTTCGTATCCCGAGGTACCACTGTAATTTTTCCAAGCTCTGGTTGTTATAGTTATAGCTGTTATATTAAATAACCCAATCAACATGAATGTTAACTATTCAGGAATATAATAAATAATATAATAAAACTTTTATTTGTATTCTGCTTTTCCTCCTGATCAAAGCAGTTCACACTGTGCAAGCTATGTGACACATGTCACAGTACAAAGCAATACAATATATCAACAATTACATCAACAATTTCATACAATTCGATAAAAATCTAAAAACCATATACAAAGCAGTTAAAACTATCAGTTGTGGCTGGACATCCTGATTTTAATTAGGGTATACTATCTCTAAAGAGAAACGGGAGGGTATGCTATCTGAAAGAGATAAGTTTTCAATGCCTTCTTGAAGGCTTCCAATGTGGAGCAGAGTCGGATCTTTTCTGGAAGTGCATTCCAGTGGGCAGGGGTTGTCGCCATATAAGCTCTCTGATAAGTTGCTGCTAATTTTACCCTGGGGTATTCAAGTAAGTATTTCCCCGTTGTTCTGAGGGTGCGGGGCGGATTATGTAGGGAGAGGCGCTCCCTCAAGTAACTCGGGCCCAAGCCATGTAGGGCTTTATAGGTAACGACCAACACTTTGTATTGCGCCCGGAAGCTAATAGGCAGCCAGTGAAGAGATTTTAATATAGGTGTTATATGGTCCGATCTTGAAGTACCTGTGACCAATCTGCCTGCAGCGTTCTGAACTAGCTGAAGCTTCTGAACCTGGTACAAAGGTAGCCCCATGTAGAGCGCATTACAGAAATCCAAGTGAGAGGTTACCTGTGCGTGAGCAACAGTTTCAAGGTCCTTTCGGTCCAGACAGGGATTTAGTTGGCGTATTGGCCGAAGCTGGTACGAAGTACTCCTGGCCATAGCATCTACTTGAGATGATAACTGTAGAGATGAGTCCAGGAGTACTCCCAAGCTGCGAACTTTATCCTTTAGGGGAAGCATAACCCCGTCAAGGATAGGGTGGCAAAATACCCAACTCTCCCAGGCGTTCCAGAAGGATACCATGGTCGATGGTATCGAAGGCCGCTGAGATGTCCAAGAGCACTAACAGGGTCACATTTCCCCTGTCAATGCCCAGACGGAGATCATCGACTAAGGCGACCATGGCAGTCTCGACTCCGTGTCCCGCTCTGAAGCCAGTTTGAAATGGGTCCAGATAATCGGCTTCATCCAAGACTGCTTGGAGTTGAATGGCGACTGCCCTCTCAATCACCTTGCCCAAGAATGGTAATAGGGAGACCGGTATATAGTTACTCATTAACAGGGGGTCAAGGGAGGGTTTCTTCAAAAGAGGTGTTACTATTGCCTGTTTTAAGGGCAACATAAATATCTTCCTGAAGAGATGCATTTACTATAAGATGTAAAACAGTTTTTATAGCATCTCCTAGAATAGATTTCTAAGTGTACATTGAGTGAAGAGTATGAGTTATCTCAATATCCAGCTTGTGGTTTGTGCTTCTTCAGTAATCAATGTATTTAATAAATACAGAATTAGGACTAATGTATTAGCTCCCAAATAGCATTCATTATTAGCTCCCAAATAGCATTCACTGTTTGGGCCCATACAGACAGGCCAAAATAAAGCTGCTTCGGGTCACTTTCGAGGCATGCTGTTTAAATGACACACGCAACTTAAGAGGCCAGAAGCTGTGCCAAAGCTGTGCTCCAGTTCTTAGGACTGCAGTGTGGCTTTGCATGGCTTCTGGCCTCTTAGGATGCATGCATCATTTAAACAGCATACCAAAGTGACCCAAAGCAGCTTTATTTTGGCCTGTCTGTACAGACTCATTTCTGTTTACATATGTGCTTTATTTCTTGAGCTGAACCCAACAGGAGTGGACAATTTATGATTCTCCAGATATTGATGGGCTGCAGCTCCAACCATTTCTCCGTTGAATATGCTGCCTCAGCATAAAAGCCTTGTTATCTAAATGTGAAACTTATTAAAACTAATTCAAATTGTGACGATGGAGACATTAGGAAGAGCTTAATCAATTAGCAATAAAATTGAACTTCTTCAGAAATCCAATAATGTTTTTTTTTTATTTTTAAAAAATCTAAGATAAACCAAACTTTTGGACAATCGACATCTTAGATTGACATGTAATACAGATGACATGTCAGATACATATTCAGCTATTCAAGCTGAAAAGAAAGCAGGAAGCATTTCATTCAGCCCCAGCTTTAAATTTTACCCAAACCAGGAGGTTATAGCTGTCACATTCAGAGCAAGCAAGGATAGCAAACTGTAAGTTTTAATGTTTGGATGAAATAGGAAACTATGGTTAATAAAATGCCAAGAAAGGGTTTGTTTCCAGCTTCCTTCAGGAACAGATGGAGCTTTACAGACAGCTCCTATGGGGTGGCAGGATGCTGCCCCTTTCCTTGCCAAATCAGGGACACAGCAACTACACACCATGCCCCCAACCTGGCAGGTCTATGGCACAAAAAGAAGCTGCAAAAAGTGGCTTGATTTTGTGATGTGGAAAGGGTGCTATAGCTGCTGCTGCCACAGCTTTTCAGTACTGCTTTGGTGCAGTGCTTGTACACACTGTGCCAAGGGAGCACTGTGACCTCTCCCACCATGCAGTAGGGTGCACGGCATCCCACCAGCATGGGGGAGGAGTCAGGGTGTGCGGTCACCATGCCTCCACTCTGCTCTGATGCCAGCGTTTATCACTGGCCTGTTTAGGGTCAAAAAGATACCTATAAAGGGCCCCTGGTATCCACTGGGGTCTGATTCCAGGATGAACCCACCACCACCACCTCCATGGATACCAAAATCCATGGATGTTCAAGTCCCATTATATACAATGGCATAGTGAAATAGTGTTCCTTTTATAAAATGGCAAAATCAAGGTTTGCTTTTGTTGGGAACATTGCTCCTTTAAGATGTTGTAAAACAGTTTTTATGCCTGGAAATGATAAGTAAAACCAGGTGTCAACCCTTAGTTATCATGACTATATATAAGAGCTCTGAGACACTGGACATGTGTGGGTTGAAGTGGGTGAATAGGTGTGTTGATTGTTGTATAGAGACAGTGAATGTTGGTGGGAGTTGAAGGAGAGTTTTGTAAATACCTTGTACATATTGCAACAAGAGATAAAGCCTCTAAGGACTTTGGAAGAATCCAACTGTGTCTGTAAATCATTCAAGATTGGTCAGTGCAATATTGCTAAATACTGCAAACTGAGCTGGTGCTTCTGCACTCTGCTATTGATAGCTACTGTTGAGGACAGTTACCTCAGAAAGTGCTGAAAGTTGGCATCTCTGGTGGGTCTAGGTTTTTGTTTTTGTTGCTGTACAGCAGCAAGATGTAGAGAAGAGCCAACAGCTTTCAGGATTTTTAAAAAAAATTTCAAGCCATGGATGGTTGAATCCATGGGTGCAGAATCTGTGGGAGGGGGGGGGGGGGTTGTATATGCATGCTCTTGGGCTTATTCATACTTTTGTTCTCAAGACAATACATTGACAATAAAAACACAGCCACTGAATTACAACACTGTAAGCAGCTCTTATTAGAGCCATAGTCCTTTCTTATTTTCCTATGGAAACTTTGCCCTTATCTGTACCTAAACAGTCACCTGTCCACTGTGGATTTCAGACTCACCTCCTCTCAGATCTGAAGAAGCTGCCACATAAGCAAAAGTGTCCAAGTTGACGATGTCAATAACTGGACTCACCACATGAGTTGGATCCTGGTAACAATGATGAAAGTGATATAGGTTTCTGAAGAATCTTGTTTTAAGCACCATAAATGTTTGTGTGTAACTGGTTTGTGGGAAGCAACCCACATATCTTCCTTTCATGTGTACCACAGAGGTACCACATTTTGCAAGCAAAGATAATACAGTGCTCCCTCGGGTTACGAAATTAATTCGTTCCGCGGCTAATTTCGTAACCCGAAAAACCTTCGTAACCTGAATTGCCATAGGCGCTAATGGAAAAAAAGCCGCGGCTCTGCCGCGGCTCCATTGAAAATAGCGCCGAGGTTTTTTCGTAACCCGAAAAAACCTTCGTAAGCCGAAACAATAAATCCCTATGGGATTTTTTCGTATCCCGAAAAATTCGTAAGCTGGGTAATTCGTATCCCGGGGTACCACTGTATAAGATGTACCTGGGAGAACTGTGTACTTCTCTCAGACAGTGCCTCCAGTGAAGCAATTAAGAGCTGATACAATCGAAAATTAGCTGCAGAGGAGTCTTTTCAGCTTGCCCAATGCTAGTTTCATTTTTCTACATAGCGCTAACCACATTCTTTTTAGCTTATGCCAAACAACTGAAAACATTACACACACACACACACACACACACACACACACACACACACAGAGTCATTTGCTACTTATTTTTCAAAACATGCAGTTGCGTGCTCCTGTAGCCCAGTATTTATGGAATAACATGCCATTAAAAAAAAAACACTTAAAATTCCAATATGACTGTTAATGGCTAAAAAAAAGTCCCTCCAAAAGCAATGTTTCAGGCATACCTAGTAATAGTCACTTGTTACAATTTAGAAAAAGTGAAGCTGTTATCAGTTGTTACATTGCCAAGAATCCTTTTTACACAGTACATTCATGGTTTCACACCCCCCCCCCCCCCCCGCCATGTTGCACAGTGCTTTCAAAAGGAGATAGTTTCTGCCAGCTCTGAGCAAACCATTTCTCTTCTGCCACGCTTTCTTCATGGCTGTTACACTTTCCCCTCCTTGTATGGAATTAGATTGGCAATGTTCACCAACAGGATTCTGCCTATTTGTAAAAATAGCATCATTACACCTCCATTATTCCAACAAATTATTATCTGTGACACATCAAGCTCTGTTGGTTTCTACATGAATATTGCAGGATACTGAAAATTAAATCATATTCTGTGTTGTCTCTGACAATATCAATGAAGATTAATGCTCTCACCATTCTTGGCACAGGGAGGGTGAAAACATTTCTTTTTGCAGCAAGGTTATTCCTGTCCATCATTTAATATCTGAGGAATATTGTGCTGTTAGATCAAAACTTTGGCGGAATATTGTTTTAAGAAAACAGTGCTATTAAAGCCACTGCCAGCCTGACTGTACCTTTTCTTTTGCTGCTGCAGAAAGCCTGTGAATCATCCAAAATGGAACAAATGGGCAAAATGCCTGTGAACTGTTGAAAATATGAAGAACAAACTTTGCTATAGTAGAAGGAATTTCCATATACATTTAATATCTATAGAATTCCCAGTGGCTTTCATTTTCAGTGAGTCAAATGTTAGAAAACCTTGAAAAGGGCTTCTCATTTTGCCCTTGGGCTCATGTTAGCGAGTAACCCATGGTAGCCAAAATACCCTGAAGGAACAAGATCCCATGTGATCTTGGAAGCTCCGTAGGATCAAGACTGCTAAGTACTGGACGGATGACTGCCAAGGAGTACAAGGTGCTTTATGTTTGATTTCAGAGGATAGCAATGGCAAACTACTCCAGAGTATTTCTTGCCTAGAAAACTCCTATGAAATTCATGGGTTCACCATAAGTTGACAGGCAACTTGAAGACATGCACACAGAGAGACACATATGCTGCATAGAGCCTTATACAGTAAGCTCCTATAAAATATGGTGGCCACAATTGCTCTTTGGGCTCTTTCATGTTACTGCTGAATGCTGCTTTCTCTGGTTTGGGCAATGGAGTGGTAATGGGGTAGGAGTGCTGCTTCCATGTCAAGAGGGGCTTCTTGCCTCTGCCTCTTGTCACTGCCTTCACATTGGGTCACTAATAGAAGCAAATTGTTTTCCTTGCTCTTCTCCCCTGCCTCTCCCGCCCCAGGTTGCATTCCCATTCTATTTCTTCATTTATATTGCTTTCCCTATCTGTATTTGTATAGATGTAGACATTTTAAGACCATCAATACCATTTACACTCTCTCCAACTGTAACGCCTCAAACTTCTCTTTAGCTCTTCATAAGTATGTTCCCTCTATATATTTTTAAAAAGAGAGGAAAATATTTATGTGTTACATGCCCTTAAGTTTTAACCTTGATTTATCCATGATCATAGCAAATTCCATATTTGTGGCCCCAAAACCAGCCCTCAAATTATACTCAAGGTCAATTTATAGATGAGTACAGTAAGCTTAGGTGGGAATCATGTGATGCTTCAGATGTTGTTGGACTATAAATTCCATCAGCCCTAGCAGGCATATCCAATTGTGAAAAATGCTGGATGCTTCATTCCAACCTCATGAAGAATGCCTCATGAATCCCTCCCTTGACCTAGGGCAATATCATTCTAATAGAACCATTAATTCAGGAAGAAATGAGAATCACAAAAGGTAAAAAATGAATAAGAAATAATTAAGCCCAAAATAGACCAAAAAAAAAAATCAGTCCCAGTTTACAATCAAAATCATCAATCCTGCTAATCCAAAGAAATAAGGAAGCAATATCTTTTTTTAAAAAAATTCCAAATCCTGACTTGAGCTGATAGCACTGTGCCTTTGTACCTTCATTCCAAAGGTAGGTAAGAAGCCCTCCTGCCATACCAACTGGCACTATGGTCTCCTAGTCCTAGTCCAGTATGAAAACCACTATACACACTGGCTATCTATAAAGGGTTGCTATTCTGTGAAATCAAAGGTGGAACAGCTAACTTCCTTGATTTCTTTTTGCATTGTTACTTGAAGATGTCCATGCATTTTTTTTATCACTGAGCTTTAATTGTTTTGTGATTCATGTGGATTATAGTAATCTATTCCAGTGGTGGACAATTTCTAGCTTTCCAGATACTGGGGAACTCAAACTTCCCTGAGCTCTAGTTAAGGTGAAGGGTGAAATTGAAAAATGATGAGAGTGACAAGCCAATAACATCTGGAGTGCCACTAATTGCCTACCCTGATCTACTCTTTCAAAACATATTCCTCAGATAGCCAATTACAAAGAACGGGAAATAGTGAAGATGAAAGAGATCACTTACATATTGCCCTGACCTCTTGCCATGAAATGACTTTTGAATTTTATATCCATGACCACTTTGAATGAATAACGACGCTATTGCTTTTGCTATTTTAGATTGTAAAATATATGGCTGTTTCTGTGTAATATTTATTACTGCTCAGTGTGCCACTGTTCACTAATTTTGCCAGAAATTACTCCCAGAGTCCTGAGTCTACTCTTTTTGTTAGATCATCTTTGACCCTTTGTCTCTGGCTTTTAACTTCTCCAGTCATCCTTCTTCTAAGTTGCTCTTGGGCAAATTCCAAATCTTACAACCCTATTCTATATCACTGTAGACTTATCTGTACAACCTGTTCATGTGTTCACTGAATGTGAGAAATGGGATGTTAGCCACACCTGTGCTAGCAGCACAGCTTGCTAGATATGTCCCCGATTTTCATAGCTATTCACATGTTTCCCAGCCAAGCACATGAAAGGGCATCTGCACCAGTAAGAATGCAAAAGATTCCACAATCCATAGTGTCAGAAACCCTGTCTGTGCAGGGCTCTCAGTCATGTGGAAATTTCTAGGTCCAAACAGCTGCATGCTCATAGGAATTTATTCCATGAGTTCAGTTAAACAGGGATGAGAATAATGAGGGCTGTATCATGCTCGGGGCACCCAGTATGGCACTTGAAACCTTTACCCCAAAGCCCCAGCACTCCCCCCCTTTTTTTAAACCAAAAATGACCTACCTTTTGTCTCACATAAAAATATCTAAAATTCCATTATGGGGGAATTCTTCATCCAGAAACAGCAAGAAACTCCCCCCCCCCCAAAAAAAAAACCTGGATGTGATGTCACATCACTCCTGGTTGCCCTAAAAGATATATGTGAAGGCGCACTACAGCCCTCCCATGGAGCCAAACATTGGCTCCAGGCTCTTGGATTAAATGCAAATATGCTGGATATCTGGCCAGAGAGGTATTGCAGCAAAACTAAGAAACATATGCTTTGGACCATAACTCTCCAAATCCTCTACCCAGTATGGCCATTCTGGGAGCTGTAGACCAAAAGAGTAACATTTCCAAAGTCTGCATTGGAGGTATATATAACCTGCAATATCTAGGTCCTTCACTCAAGCATTAATGTGAAGAGGCTGTGAAGAGGGGTTGTGTTTTCTTGTTTTGAACTCAATTTCCTCTAGCCTTCAGCTCCTCTCACTATCTTCTCCTTAGATATCTATCTTGAATCCACTTCCCACTTCATTCTACTTCATTTTTGCCATCCTGTCTCTGAATGTTTTCTCTTTTGGGGCTATTCTCCCATACCTTTCCAGCAGACTGTGCATGACTTGAACTGAACATAATAATGATTTAAATGAGAAATTCCATTGACTTTTTTTTATTACAACACCCAGACATACATCTTTTCCATCAAAGGTTTTTCATTTTCTTTTTAAATTAAATATTATTTTAATATGAAAATTCCCACAATGTATGCATTTAAATAAATAATAAAATAAAACTTTTATTTAAACAGTAGTTGGCCAAGTAGTTTATTCTGGAAAAGCCCACCAGAAGAGATCCGCCAGAAGAGATCCATCTTGACACCTTTCTTGAAGCTGTCCAAGTTGGTAATTTGACGGATCCCATCTGGCAGGCGATTCCATAAATTGGGAGCAGTTGCAGAAAAGGTCCTCTGGGTTGCAATAAATTCTTCCCAGAGGACCTGAGTGTATGGGGCAGTTTATATGGAAGTAGGCAATCCCTTAGATAAGTTGGGCCCAAGCCATGTAGGGCTTTAAAGGTGATACTGTGACCAAAAACTAATGGGCAGCCACTGGAGTGACTTTAGTATTGGTGTTATATGGTCACTCCTGGATGTTCCAGTGATCAACCTGGCTGCCATATTCTGTACCAGTTGAAGTTTTTGGACTAGGCACAAGGGTAGCCCCATGTAGAGCACATTGCAAAAATCAAGTCTTGAAGTTACGAGTGCATGTACTACAATTTTGAGGTTCCCCGGTTCCAGGAAAGTGTGCAACTGGCGTACCAGCCGAAGCTGATAACAGGTGCTGTTGACTGTCGCATTCACCAGATTTCTCATGTGAAGCGACAGATCATGAAGCACCCCAGACTGTGAACACAGTCCCTTGAAGAGAGCCTGAACCCCTCTAGGACTGGAGGTTGCAACCCGATACCTGGTTTGGGGCCACTGACTGTGAGTACCTCCGTTTTATCTGGATTCAGCTTGAGCTTGTTTTCCCTCATCCAGTCCATTACTGACTCAAGAAACTGAGGGGAGAAATGCCATCTGTCATCATCGCCGATGCCAGAGACATTGAGAAATATATTTGGGTGTCACCAGCATACTGATAACACCCCGCCCCATGTCTATGGATGATTTCTCCCAGTGGCTTCATATAAATGTTAAATAGCATCAGGGACAGGATGGCGCCCTGAGGGACACCACAATTAAGCTCCATTTTTGAGGAGCAACTGTCCCCGAGCATCACCCTCTAGAACCTGCACAAGAGGAAGGACCGAAACCACTGCAGTGCAGTGTCTCCGATTCCTAACTCTTTCAGGCTTTCCAAGAGAATGTCATGATCTATAGTATCGAATGCCGCTGAGAGGTCTAGAAGCACCAGCAAGATCATGCTCCCTCTGTCAATGCCTAGACGAAGGTCATCAGTTAAAGCGACCATGGCAGTCTCCACCCCATATCCTGTCCTGAAGCCAGTTTGAAATGGATCTAGACAATCGGCTTCATCCAAGACCACTTGGAGCTGAAGAGCAACAGCCCTTTTGATCACCTTGCCCAAAAATGGCAGATGGGAAACAGGCCTGTAATTTTTCATGTCCAGGGGTCGAGAGAAGGTTTTTTCAGGAGCAATCTAACGACCGCTTCCTTTAGACAAGATGGTACATAACCTTCCCCAAAGGATGCATTGATGACACATCTAAGAAGTGCCATCAAGGCATCACCCCCCTGGACGGTGAGCCATGATGGGCAGGGATCAAGAGTGCATGTCATCTTCCTCACTTTTCCAAGGATCTTGTCCACGTCATCAGTACTCACAAGCTCAAAATGATCCAGTCTAATCTCATAAATGGATTCATTGGACACTTCATCTGTCGATTTTGCTCCAACAAGGTGTGCTCTTATCTGAGAGATTTTATCTGCAAAGTAGTTGTTAAATGTGTCACAGCAGGCTGTTGTTGGGTTAAGTAGAGGGTTCTGGGTAGATGGCATCACCATCAGTTCCCTCACCACCCTAAACAGCTCTGCTGGACGAGACATTGCAGATGCAATACGAGCAGACGAGGAGGATCTCCTCATTGCTGTTATTGCCTCTCTATAAGAATAAAGAAAATTCTTATGACGAGTTCTGTCAGATACGAGTCCAGTTCTCCGCCAATCGTGCTCTAGTCATTTATTCGATATATAGCCCACCTTTCTCCCAGTATGGCACCCAAAGCGGTTTACAATATACAGTACATGAAAAAATGGCTAAAACAATATATAGTACAAAAGTTTCAAACCATTACACAATCAATCCAATTCAAGCATTAAATAAAAAACAATAACGTACATCACTTATTAAAAGAACAGTACATCCATTGCACATTTATCTATGCAAATGAGTTAAGGGCCTAATGAATGTTTTCTCCTTCAGGGTTGATACCTGTAAGACTAAAGCCCTATTGAGTCATCCAAAAATTATCTATGGCGGGATACAAACCGCCATATAGTACGTATAGGATACGTACTAGGGTTAGGAAGGGGCGGTGCTTCCGCACCCCCCTAACCCTAGTACGTATCCTATACGTACAAGATAGCGGCGCCCCTTCTACATGGGCGCCGCCATCTTTACGTACTGGACGCATAGCGTCCAGACATGTCGCGGCGCCTATGACGTTGTGAGTCCGCGCCAGGCGCCTCGCGACGTCATAGAGGCGCCGCAAGAAGAAGCTCCAAAATGGAGCTTCTTTTTTGCTCCGCGCGGGAGTCGCGCGGTTTGGCTGCTGCGGCTCCCGCGCGGAGCAAATGGCAGCGGCGGGGGAGCGCCGCAAAGCGGCGGTTTGTACCCCGCCTTAATTTATCATAAAAATAGAGAGCAGGTCTAGACTATGAAAGCCAACCCATCAACGCTATACACATTACATTCCTCACAAACCCCAGTGCCTACACATTCAGTGAAAACCTCTGTAGAAAGAGGCTTCCACATGACATGGAACCCTCCACTATTTGGGTTCTAGCTTGTGTGGATACTTTTGCATGTAAAATTATATGCATAAAAACTTCCCCATTAGAGTTACTAATGCTGAATGTCTGGGCACCTTTTGGGCCTTTTTAATGCATGCATCACAGGGACAGGACTACACAACACAGTCCTGATTGCATTAAAGGAAGCCAGTTTCTGAACACTTCAATAGAGCTTTAATCCCTCCTCCCTCCAGCATTTCTCCTCAAAACAGGAAAATAATAAAAAGTTGTCAAATGGAAATATAACACCGCCCTCCACTGGCTCATTATTGTGGTATTAATGAAATCCTGTTTTCGGGTGATGAAGATTGATTCTTCCTATAAAATGCCCTGGGCATTATAATTACATTTTAGGAGAAAGTTATTTGATTGAAACAAATTGGTCATGGTAGGTACATTTGCTTTTCAAGTGAAAACTAGACAACACATGGACTCACCTACCCATGCATACCAATAGTTTATTCTTCCTGGAATTTTCCTCTGAGTGATGCAATGTTGCTATATGACTCCCTCACTTATCTACTAATTTTTCTTCTCAAATGCCTGTATTGAGATTGCCTTAAATAAAGGGGCACAAACTTCCATTTAATGGGAAAAATAGATATATGGACGTTATGGCAACTTACATGATCCTCAAGCTGGAAGAGACTCTGGGTCAAGTTTTATTTTCTGAGGGATCATTCCCTCAAAGATAAAGTTATCCCATTTAGGATCTGTTGCCTTTCTTTCCATGATACAACACTTAAAATCATCTTAACTCCTGGCAATATAGAGACCATGCAGTGCATTGCCTCTCACTGATATTCCTGTTCCCAGCAAACTTAGGGTCATTAGGGCATAACTGGAAAAGCCTAATTTCACTGTCTGCCCACCCATCCACTGTAACAGCTCAATGCAACTTGTAGACTGATTTTCACCCCTGCTTCTAATTGTTGTTGTCATGTGCCTTCAAGTTGTTTCCACCCATGATAACTCCAAGGTGAACCTATTACAAGGTTTTCTTGACAAGATTTGTTGAGAGGGGATTTGCCAGTGTCGTCTTCTAAGGCTGAGAGAATGTTATTGTTAAATCATGTTGTTTTTGTGTGCCTTCAATCAATTCTGACTTATGGTGACCCAAAGGCAACCCTATCATGGGGTTTTCTTGGCAAGATTTGTTCATAGAGGACTTGTTGAGGCTGAGAGAGTATAACTTGCCCAAGATCACCAAATAAGTTTTCATGGCTGAGCAGGAATTCTAACCCTGATCTCCAGAGTCCTAATCCAACACCCAAACCACTATACTATGCTGGCTCTGCTTCAACCTGCCTAACTTTGGCCCGTTCCGCATGGGCGTAAAGTGCGTCCTGGGGACGTACCAGGGTTAGGGAAACTGCGTGCCTTACGCATGCACCTAACCCTAGTACATCCCCAAGATGTACAAAATGACGGCGCCCTATACACATAGGCACCGCCATTACGACGTCACAAACGCACCACCTCCAAATGGGGCAGCGCAGACATGACGTCTTCGCACCGCACGAGGGTGCATAGAGCGCCCTTTCCGCGACACTAGAAGGAGCTCCGAAACAGAGCTCCTTCCGCGATTTGTGTCACTGGCGCAGCCTTTAGATGGCTGCGCCAGCAACGCAAGGGAGAAAGGGGCTGAGCGGCCCCTTTCTCCTCCTTCCCGCCACCACAGGTGTCCTTGGGGCTTGAAGCCCCAAGAACACCCCTTTCCAGGCCGCAGGGAAGCGGCCTTTTGCCGCTTCCCCGCGGCCTGGAAAGTGGCGGATCGGGGCCTCGGAGGCTGCCGCTCTGGCAGCTGAGGCCCCGATCCAGCGGGGAAAGAAGCGCCTACAGGCCGCCCCAAAGGGGCGGTCTGTAACACTCCAAAGTTACCAATGGATTCAAATTCCAAGAAAAGAAAATCCACATAAGCATTAGGAATAGCTTCTTTACAGTATGCGCTGTTTCATCGTAGAATGGACTGCCTTGGAAGATGGGACTCTTCTTTGGAGATCCTTAAATCTTTAAAATTGGATGGCCATCTCTCGGGAATGCTTTAATAAATAAAAAATAAAAAATATTTTTTTATTTCTATCCCGCTTTTTGCCAGGCAATCAAAGTGGTGTACAACAGGTTAAAATACATACATATATGCATAATGCCCCCCTTAAAACAAGATTAAACAATGTAAGATTAAAAACTACATATTAAATCCGGCTAAGCTAAATAAAAATCATCATGGGCAGAGTTCACTGGAGGGGAAGTCTTATTTGTGGCCGAGCATTTTATTCCGGGAAGGCTTGCTGGAAGAGATCCGTCTTTATGGCCTTTTTAAAGCTCTCTAGATTGGCAATTTGACGGATCTTGTCCGGCAGGCCATTCCATAAGTTGGGAGCGGCTGCAGAGAATGTCCTCTGGTAGGTCGTCGTCAACCTGGTCTTTAAGGGCTGTAATAAATTCCTCCCAGAGGACCTGAGGGTACGGGGCGGATTATATGGAAGCAGGCTATCCCTTAGATAGGTTGGGCCCAAGCCATGTAGGGCTTTAAAGGTGATAAGCAACACCTTGTACTGTGCCCGGAAACTGATAGACAGCCAGTGGAATGACTTCAATATTGGTGTTATATGGTCACTCCTTGCTGTTCCTGTGACCAATCTGGCTGCCATATTCTGTACCAACTGGAGTTTCTGGACTAGGCACAAAGGTAGCCCCATGTAGAGTGCATTACAAAAATCAAGTCTTGAGGTTACCAGTGCATGTACTACAGTTTTGAGGTCACCTTGTTCCAGGAAAGGGCGCAGCTGGCGTATCAGCCAAAGCTGATAACAGGCGCTTTTGACCGTCACATTCACCTGATTCCTTATCTGAAGTGACGGTTCAAGAAGCACCCCCAGACTGTGAACACAGTCCTTTGAGGGGAGCGTGAGCCCCTATGGGACTGGAGGTTGCAGCCCAATCCCTGGTTTGGGGGTCCCTACCGTAAATACCTCCGTTTTGTCTGGATTCAACTTGAGCTTGTTTTCCCTCATCCAATCCATTACTGCCTGAAGACACTGGTTGAGGGGAGAGATGCCACCTGTCATTGTCGCTGATGACCGGGACATGGAGAAATATATTTGGGTGTCATCAGCATATTGATAACACCTGGCCCCATATCCACAGATGATTTCTCCCAGCGGCTTCATATAGATGTTAAATAGCATCGGCGACAGTAACCATCTATTACTGCATGGCAGGGGGATGCTTCCATCTTATCCATGATTTTATTCTTGTAATATCTCTGATTGATAAAGAGACCTGCAGTCTCAAATGTTTACATATTATTTCCAATCCCAAAGACCATTAAAAAATGTGACATTTAGGTCTTGTGAAAAATCCATATTGCATTTTTTTTATTTTTGGAACTCCAAGGCTATTACTGTTTACTGATACCAGAAAGTTTGACGACAATAGCAAATAAGATTCCAAAGCAATCTAGCCCAAAGATGATATTATGGCAACTAATTTAAGATGCAGGAAACCCCAGGTCAAGCTGATTCCAATCCGTAAAAGTAGGTATAGTATTTTGCCCACATTCCATTAACTGAGAGTTAGTGAAGTGGAAGCAATTCAATCAGACACAAACATGAGAGGAGGCTTTCTTGGATCTCCTTAGCTCTGTGCACGAAAAACCTGTGCATGTGATACTTCATCTGGGAAGCCACGGCTGTGTATGTTTTACCTAGTTAGCAAAACTGGAATCCTGCCAGTCAGCTGCTCGTGACAAAGGCAGCTGTAATCTCCAGCAACATCTCTCTTTGAAGAAATCACTGACTGCTTTTTCTCATGAATGTTGCAAAGCAATCTCTTTTGCATATTGTTTTTCTTCAAGGATTTGCACCTATGTACAAAAAAATACTCAACCCAAGATAGTGAAGCCTCTGAGTTAGGAAACTGGCCACAAACCAAACTAACCAGAAGAATGTCATCACATTCCTGAAATTCCCCCGCAAGACCTGAAATTAATGTCATACACTGAGTTTCCAAGCATTTCTCATTTGAGATTCAGTTATACAAGCCAAGGGACTAAATGCAAATACAGCCAAGCTATACACACACGTTATCAAAGCATCATCACAGACAATGTCATCACCTCACACCTTCACCAGTTATGTAGGCATCTATCATTCCTAGCCTGCTTGGCAGATTCTTTTCTTTTAAAGTGTCTTTGGGTTTTGATGCCTCGTGCTAATTTACCATTCCATTACACTGTCCCTTGCTTATATGCACAAAGGCACAAAGATACTTTGTTTTTTGGACCTTTGCCATGCCTTAGAAATCTGGCTAAACAGCTGTTTTGCTGAATGAAAAATGGAAAGTGACATATTGGGGTGGGTAAGGGGGAGTCAGTTGATGATTCAGATGCATTTTCAGTTCTTGATCTCTTTGAAACATGTAACTTTATTAAGCCAAAATGGACTGTTCATGCGAGCAACAAATTACAAGAAGACCATTAATCTTTAGTGGGGGAGGCAGAAGAAAAATGGCAGTCAAATCAGTTGCCCTTCCAGCACCAGACTGACGGTGGCAGCATCAACATTCCATACAGTTCAGTGAGCACTGTTTGGTGCTGAAGGGAAAAAGAAGAATGAAGTTTTGTCTTGAAGTAAGATAGCAAGTAGTTACAGGGAAGAAATTTCAACGCGGAAGAAAAAAAACTTTGTGAAATTTCACATGCCAAGTGTGAATGCAAGAAAAGACTGATTTCTTATACATTTATAGAAATTCACAGCTTTAAGAGTGCATCCACACAGTGATTTGGACGGAGGGCAAATGTAAATCTCATACACAAAGCTCTTTTTCTTCAGTGCATGCTGCCTGAAACACCCATTTTCAGAGAAAGGCAGGATGATAAAGAACAATGATGAAGGTCCCCATGTATCCAATCCAATCCACATGTGGCACCCAGTGACAGAACTACAGAAATGAACACTTTTTTTTTCAATGACATTGAACCATTGATACTACATGCTTTCAATCCCGCCTTAATAATAATAATAATAATAATAATAATTTGTATACCGCCCTCTGGCAAACCAATCCAGGCGGTTAACAACAATAAAATATAAAATATGACAATTAAAAACACTTTATCCCTCCCCCCCTTAAGACAGTATTAAACAGTATAAGATATTAAAACACAACATCAATGCATAAAACAACAATTAAAAACTAAAAACCCTGATATCCCTCTGTTGATCCTCAACCATCACTAAGATGGGACCACGGGAGGAATGAGGGAATCAGGGAACCTGGGCCGGGATGGTTAATCTGGAAAGGCCTGCCTTCTCATACCAAAGCCTAGTTCTAATAGTGGCAACTGGATGGGAGGCAAAAAAAGGGAAAGAGCTGGAAGGACGCATCATGCTGGGGGAATCTCAAAGTTTGTATGTGTAGGAAAAGACTTTAAAAAAAAACCCAGCAGTAATAGACTGTAATTCTACAAGAACTATTTCATAGAATCATAGAATCATAGAGTTGGAGGAGACCGCACAGGCCATCCAGTCCAACCCCCTGCCATGCAGGAAATCCAATCAAAGCATCCCCTATAGATGGCCATCTAGCCTCTGCTTAAAGACCTCCAAAGAAGGAGACTCCACTACACTCCGAAGGAGTGTGTTCCACTGTCAAACAGCCCTTACTGTCAGGAAGTTCTTCCTAATGTTCAGGTGGAAGCATCCCTGACAGATGGCCATCCAGCCTCTGCTTAAAGACCTTCAAAGAAAAAGATTCTGCCACTCTCTGAGAGAATGTGTTTCACTGTCGACCAACTCTTACTGTCAGGAAATTCCTCCTAATGTTGAGGTGGAATCTCCTTTCCTGTAGCTTGCATCCATTGTTCCGGGTCCTGTTCTCTGGAGCAGCAGAAAACAAGCTTGCTCCCTCCTCAATATGACATCCTTTCAAATATTTAAACAGGGCTATCATATCACCTCTTAACCTTCTCTTCTCCACCCCAGCTCTCTGAGTCGTTCCTCATAGGGCAAGGTTTCCAGACCTTTCACCATTTTAGTTGCCCTCCTTTGGACACACTCCAGTTTCTCAATGTCCTTTTTGAATTGTGGTGCCCAGAACTGGACACAATATTCCAGGTGGGGCCTGACCAGGGCAGAATACAGTGGCACTATTACTTCTCTTGATCTAGACACTATACTTTTATTGATGCAGCCTAAAATTGCATTGGCTTTTTTAGCTGCCGCATCGCACTGTTGACTCATGTTCAACTTGTGGTCTACTTGGACTCCGAGATCGCTTTCACGTGTAGTTTCATTCAGCCAGGTGTCACCCATCCTATATCTGTGCATTTCATTTTTCTGCCTTAAGTGCAGTACCTTACATTTCTCTGTGTTGAATTTCATTTGTCATTACAATGTTGAAAAAGAAAAGGTGAAAATGGGATAGTGATAAGGGGAATTCCCTGCCTCATCTCACTCTAACTTATAGTACTGTGGGTCCTTGGTATCCCCTGGGTTTGGTTCTAGGATTCCCCTTTGTAAAAAAATAATCCATGGATTCTCAAGTCCTATTAAATATTATTATTATTATTATTATTATTATTATTATTATTATTATTATTATTATT
>NC_056522.1:46578888-46592701 GCF_019175285.1 Sceloporus undulatus | reverse complement strand
TATATGTCCTGTCTCTTCCAATGATCGAAGCAGGATTACATCATTAAAATAATACAATGCAATTGAACAATCAGTAAAATACTAATACTGAATTATACATCCCGATTAATTCCTTAAAATCTCCAAACATCAATTCATATACCATCATACTGAGAGAGGGGGATCTTAATCTTCATCTCTGTACCAAATCCCAAGGGAAAGCTCGCCGGAAGAGATCCGTCTTTAGTGACTTCTTAAAGGCATCTAAGGTAGGGATAAGACAGATCTCCTCTGGTAGACTATTCCATAATTTAGGGACTATGGTATCCCTTATATAAAATGACAAAACCAAGGTCTGCTTTCTAAAATTTATATATTCTTTGAATATTTTCAAGCTGTGGACACCTGAATCTGTGGATAAAAAATCTGTGGATATAGATAGCCAACTGTATGAAAAAAACTCATGGTCTACTGACTGGAACCCAGAACAGAAGCATTCTCACTAGAGGTCAAAAATATAGCCATGTTAGTTTGTAGAATCAGCACATAGAGAGAGCCTGTATCACCTTTAATACTAACTGAAAGAAAGAAGTTGGCAACATGAACTTGCATCTCAGGAAGTAGAGAGATGTCTGCGAAAGCTCATGCTGCCAATTTCTTTCTTTCAGTTAGTCTCAAAGGTATTATAGGATCTCTCTACATACTGATTCTCACTCCCCCACAGGTGAGGGTTAAGGAAATATTTCAGTCTTATCAACTGCTATGTCGAACCATAGCCTGATTTGTTGATGGGTTGCTTTCAAGCTCACTGCCAGCTCTGTTATTCCAGCCCAGACTTGTGCAAAAAATAGGCATATCATTTCCCGCTCACCCTAACATGAAAGGTATGCACTGGGTTGGCATCAAATCACATCCTCACCCTTTGTTTTTCTCACAAATCTTGCATTAACTATGCTAGGCCAGATTACTCTGTTACCTTCAGTTGTGTGGGACTACAGCTTCCTTCATGGATGAGAATAAGGTATTGCATCCACAACATGTGGATGGTACCAGGTTGGAGAAGGTTTGAAAGCCAAGATTGGCAGCTGAGATAACCCAGGCCAAATGATGAGTGTGTTAACAATAAAAGAATCTTCATTTCAACTTTGTGAACCTCATCACGGGTTGCTAAATTGGGAGGAACTTCAGTCTTGGAGAGACACAAACAGGGGCATGGGGGTTCTACTCTGCTGCCAAACACGCATTTCTCAGTGCTTCCTTTCTGTAGGTAAAGAATAAATAATTCTTTCCTCCTCTGTCTATTGCTCTTCATTGGAACTGTCAGGGTGTTTTGCAACCTGCCTCCACCCTTCCAGAATAGAATGAAAAAAAGGTAGCATACAAAGAAAGATGCATTAAAATTACAGTTGTTCTTTGTCATTGTCATAACCATCATTCCATCATCACAGCCATCATTATCATTATCATGATGTTAACCAGAGCTTGGACAACTTACTTTTTGAATTACAACTTCCAGAATCCCCCAGCCAACCTGACCATTTGGCCATACTGTCTGAGGAATTCTGAGAATTATAATCCAAAAAGTAACTTTTCCGTGCTCTACTGTGATCACTGATGTTCAGCCATTTCAGCCTAACAGAAGCATGTCCCTCTGGCTTTTTCATTTCATAACCATGCATTAGGCTGACTGGGTAATTTCCAAAAAGCTCTGCTTTTGCTTCTCTTCTTCATTGCCCTAGGCATGCGATGTGCCAACCCTGAACATTTCTTTACTTTTGCACTCCATCTTCCACAAGCCTTATTCTACAATTCAAGGAGCCCCATACTAAAAGCAGATTTCTCATTCAAGTGCAAGAGTAGGAAAAAAATCACTGAGCTGACTCCTATTTCCAGCATTCATGCATGCTTCAATTTTGATTGTGCTTTTTTAAAAAAGGGAAAATGAAAAGAAAAAGAATTATGAATAAGGGAAGTTAGCAGAAGTGACATTTTGCTTTTATGCTTCATTCAGGCCAGGCTGCCGCCACAACCATGTAATGAAATTCCTACAGCACTGCTGCATATGGCATCCACATTCATCCATCACATCAGCTCTGAGCATGAGCTACATTCCCCAGTGCTGCAAGGAAAATACAGCTCGAGCTGCCATCCTGCTGGCTCTAACTCATCAAACATCTTATGCGGAAAAGGCAACATTACCACTTAGGCAGAGAGATTTGAGAGTGAGCAGAGATGCAGAAAAGGAGTAAAGAAGGTTAAAAGCCCTTACCAACATAGATCCATTTACCAACAAAGATCCATTCCTCATTGCAAAGCACACTCAGAATAAGCCCCATTGACATCAGTGGGCTTTGCTTCCAAGAAAACATGCTTAACATCTGGGAATAACTCTTATAAATATAAAAAGCAGACATCTACAGAATACTCTATGCCTTCTAGTGTGACAGACATGCCTGACACTGAAACTCCTTAGGATTTTTACACCCACTCAATACTCTTTTCTTCCTCATCTATCTAAATTTAGGTTTTCAGCAGCATCAGCACTGGGATGATAGTAAAAGAGGGCTGGAGAACCACAAACTCTCAGTGTTTGTGTGCAGCAGTGTGTCTGCAATAAATAATGCTTGTAAACAAAGCTTTAGCTGGATTCTTTTCTAACAGATCCTACTGTAGCTGCATGTGCCTATCTACAAGAGCCAAGGTAAACAGCAGCTGCCTCCAGAATCCGTTCTTTAAGAATACATGAAAAGCAAAACAAAGAGAAAAGAGGAGAGCACCTAAGACTGTTCACTAGCCTCCCCCAGCATGTAAAAAAAATAAGCATAGAACTGTATGTTTCACATCAACTGGACACTAGTACTTCCTTCAGTCTAGACACTATACCTCTATTGATGCAACCTACAATTCTCATTGTCTTTTTTTAACAGCTGCATCACTAGATGCCAAGATGTCTAAACCGAGTCTGTAATACTGTGGATTTACCATGAGAAAATGTGACTCACTGGAAAGACAATAATGCTAGGTAAAAGGGAAGCCAGTAAAGAAAAGAGAAAGTCCACACTACAGGTGGATTGATTCAGTCAAAGAAGTGACAGCCTTGACTTTGACTTCACATTGACAGCCCTAAGTTTGCAAGATCTGAATGGGGCAGTTGAGGTCTCTCATTCACAGGACCAACATACATCAAGGTTGACTTGATGGTAAATAAGAAAAACAAATGGCTAATACAGTTAATAGAGGGGACAAACATTTAACAGTTATTTCTGAGCACAGCTATACTTTCTCCTCTCTTTGTACATATATATTCAGAACACTGAACAAGCAACATCACTGGGAAACCTTTACAGATCTGTTTTATACTCAACAATGTCCAGGCAAAGTGAGTTCACTAAAGCTACAAGGTACATTGTCAGAAGGCAATGTAGGGAAGTATTCTCTGTACACATGGAAAGGCCTTGAGGACACAAAAGAAATGCTTTTATCTCACAGAGAAGGACAATATTTGTGCTTTAATCTCATGTCTTCTGTCCTCATCAGAAAAAGAACACCATTGTTTGCTGCAGGAAAAAAAAAATCAGCAGGATATAATTCCCATTAAATCAATTTATTAAAGCTTAATTTGCATGAAATTAAATTCAGCCCCTATTCAAAGAGCCATCACTCCCCTAAATCATTCAGCACTGGGAATTGAACACAGGCCTAATTAAAAACTTGGCTGGAGCCTTGCCCGCCATTCCCCTTGTACCACTCAGCGACTCTGACAGGCGCCCTGGGGCTCTGCTAACTTAATTTGCATACACAAGGGGAGAGTCTCTCCTTTGCTTGTTCTGTCCCTCACTTCTGGGCCTCATCTGTCACTTCACGCATCAGAGAAAGGGGGTGGGGTACTGGTCTGTTCATTTGGGAATGGGTCTAACCTTGTCCATTGCCATGACTTTAGAAAGATACCAATGGAATGCGGTGAGCAGACCCAGCCAGCTTGTTTTAACTGTGCCCTGTTAAAACTTAATAAGTTGGTGGGGGGGGGGGGGGGATAAGCAAATGCAGAGAACTGTCATATAAGCAAAGTGTATTGAGAAGAAAGTCTATTTTATTAACATGTTGTGCCAGGAGATTTTATTGGGCCATGTCAGTGGGCCAGTGAATCTGCTCTGAAATTTAGCCTGAAGGCATTCAAGGTTCTGAATCTATTTGAGGGATAGGGTTTAACACGTGGGAGAGTTCCTCTAAAGTTTGGACTGAAAACCAATGTGGATACACTGACCCACTGACATGGAAGTTACCAACAAACCAATATCTGTGAGTCTGAATCAACAAACTCAAATTGAGGCCTCATTCTTACACAATTTGCAGCATCTTAGGTCCACTGAAGCACATTCTGAAGGGGAAGAATCACAGCTGGGTAGTAAAGCATGCATATCTTGTTTAGCAAGCAGATTGTTTCAAGTTCACACTTTGTTATATCCACACAAAAGAGACAAGAAGCAGATGATGGGATATACTTTCTCTTGTTGAGGCCACTGCCAGTCAAAAATGACAGTACTGAGAAGTGGGTAGAAAAATAGTCTGATGTGATATGAGACAGCTTCCCATGTTCCTGCTAGAGCATAGAAAAGAAGCTTCTTCTTCTTCTTTTTAAATGACACATTGTGGGACAAGGGAGTTTGGGAGCTGTAATCGAAAGAAGTAACATTCCCACATTCTGCTTCTAAACAATGTATTCATTTCTATTATAATGCTCAAACTTTTGGGGCCACTTTTCCAGGTGTTTTTAACCAATGGCTCCCCTATCAAAAAGTTGCAAATAAGTACAGTTAACACAGGTTATTATTCAAGGGCACTGATATGGACCTCCTTCTCTCATGACACTTACCTCTTTGATTCTTTGTAGCAAAGGCAGCAACCAGTCCTTGTTCACCTCACAGTGACTGTCCAGAAAGGTAAGAACTCCTGCCTGTGCCATATCAGCTCCTCGAATGCGGGACCGGATCAAACCTGTTAAGATGTACACAAACTCAAGGGTGGGTCTGATTGGCTTGACTTTCTAAGCAAGAAATGGGTTGCTAACCAGGTGTGAACATATCCACACTCTCTTCTCTAAACATATAAATTGCTTCCATCCTTTTCACTTTCATTCCACATCTTATCAGGTCATGTCATGCCAACTTATGTGCTTAGGTGGATGAGCGTAAAGCGCATTTTGCTTCTACGTGCATATGGCAACCTTCTTCAGCTTTGCAAGGTCAGAGATGCAGATAACGTTCTTGTCTAAAAAACAGTGCATACACATTCTTAATTCTTTTGGTTGTCATTGGTAAAGGAAGAGAGAATAGTTTTATAAGCACAGAAATGCTTGGGTCAGCCCCTGAAGAGTAAAATAATGTAAAAGCCACCAGAATTGTTCCCAAAATTTTGCTGAAAACAATATTAATAACAGATTTACTATTCCCCTTCAGTGAAATATCTGAGGAATTTTAAGCAAAGCCAGACAAACTGTCCTAACAACAACCCTCAGAAGCTAGCTTTTTTAAAAAAAAACCTTGCAGTCACTATTTGTACCACTGTTCCCAGTATGCCATCATTCCCCCACAAAGCTTGAAAAAACTATTTTGCAATTCAACTTCCAGAACCCTGAGGGATTTTGGAGTAAAATTTCCAGACTTGTAGGGATGGGAATTATTGGAGTTGTATTCACCAAAGTAACTTGTCTGAGTTTTGTTTCCTCAAATAATGTGGCACTTTTATGATGCCTACGAAGCTTGTTCTCAGTTTGGAGATGAAATTTTGCTAGGGGATCAACCTTGATGCCATATGACAAGAGCTGGAAGAGTAAGGCAACGTGAACATAAATATTAATTGATAGAACAATCAACTAAATAAGATTAAGGTGATTAATCAGTGGGGAGTAATTTTAAAGTGGTGAGGGCTAATTATAATCAGTAGGGATTAGAGCCTGCTCATTTTTGAAGCTATTTTGGTGCCAGGGTGTCCCTGTTATGTGGGGAAAATAGCCTTCCTTTGGCAACTTTGATTAATTAAATTATGTTTTATTATAGAATTTTTAGTATGTCAACAAGAAACTAAGATGTAGTTTTTGAAAATACATAAGCATACTGTATTAGAATGTAACTGATAACCCAGCTGAAAAGTATCTGAGGGCCTATACAGATCAGCACTTTGTGTCGGCCTATGAGTGGAATTAGGGTGCAGTGTCCTTATGCTGGATGCCCTAACTCTGCCCCTAGGGTGCCATTTTGGCACGTCAGTCTACATGGCATGCGCCATCATGCCCAACTCTGGTGCTGCATCTACATGTTGCAGCGCGGAAGGGATGTCATAAAGCTGTGCCATCACAGTTATGACACCCCTTGCAGAATGCAAAAGGGAGCTGCTTTTTGTGGCACTTTTTTGCACTCTCCAGAGGCCGGATCAGGGCCCCAACGTGAGGTTGGCACAGGCCCAATCCAGCCAGTAAAGGTGCAGCTGCAGACTGCCCCTTTGGGGTGGTCTGTATAGCCCCTGAATCATCAAATAAAAATAGTTGAGGATATAGTCAGCTCTAGGAATTCATGCTGGATCTTCTATGGTCATGTTCTACTGACATATTCATGCTGTTTCTAAAATCTATCCTGTGCTGCTACCCCTATTAGATCAGCCAAAAGACACAAAATATATCACACTAACTTCCACAGTTTCATCAAATAAAGATGCTAATATAGCATATAGGGGAAAGAAAGTGACAGTGGTTACAGCATCTATATTAACTATCTTCATCTACTTCTGATACATATTGTTTCTATCTGTGCTTTATTTTATATTCTGTGCTCTTCATTTTGCTGTGGCTAAGTAGGCTAAAGGATCAGGAACTTTAGAACAAATGCAGCATTTTATTCAGTACAACCTATCATCTTAACACAATATCCCATAAGACAGTATCCTGTACTGAAGAATCCTATAAGAATGTCTGTCCAGTTGCTAAAAACCTCCAAGGAAGGCAATTTCACAACATTCTTCTAATACTATGTTTAACTTAATAAAAAGATACTGGGTGCTATTTAATTTATTGCTGTTGTTGATGGAGCAATCCTGTCATGGGGTTTTCTTGACAAGATTAATTTGAAGGAGGTTTGTCTTTGCCTTCCTCTGAGACTAAAAGAGTGCGACTTGACCAAAGTCACCCAGTAGGTTTCCGTGGCCAAGCAGGGATTCGAAACTTTAGGCCCGAACAGACAGGCCAAAATAAAGCTGGTTCGGGACACTTTGGAGGTATGCTTTTTAAATGATGCATGTGTCCTAAGAGGCCAGAAGCTGTGCTAAAGCTGTGTAATTTAAACAGCATACCTCCAAAGTGACCCGAACCAGCTTTATTTTGGCCTGTCTGTTCAGGCCCTTAGTTTCCCAGAGCTCAACATCCAAAACAGTATGCCACACTGGTTCTTTCTTTAAAGAACAGAACAAGAACTCAACTTTCATTTATCATCAGCATCTTCATCTTCATCCTCATCATACTGTCTTTTCCCCATATCAGGATGGCTTACAAAACTTAAAACAGATAACAGTGGGGGGAAAAACAAAGAAAGCAAGAAAAAAAAAATCACATCATGCAAATATTAAAAATATAATCAAATTAATCAAATTATTGATAGAATAGGAAGCACTAAAAATATCGGAACTTACATCACAACCTATCTTTCAGAATTTTACAAATCCATAGCTAAATTGCAGGAATGCAACAAAACTCTACTAGTGAATGGCAAAGGTGTACATTCAGGAATGACACTTCTGACATACACCAGATACTTCTAATGAACAATGGACACTCCTGGTGAACATCAGGCATTGCTATAGTGCTCCAGCTCTTCTTAGCTGGTGTTTCGATGCACATCTGGAAGTGTCCCATGTGGAGTGTTCCTTGTGCATTGGGCATCAGTCACTCCACCATTACACAACAGATGCCTGAATGGTGTAAGATCACTGCAGCCCCTGTTCAAACAGGGACATTGCGAAAGTACTCAATTCAATTTTGCGCACATGTAATACCATTTATGAAGAGATAAGTCCTCTTGAGTAGAATGTCCTCCATGACAATTAAAAACAACTAAAATAGACCACACAGCATAGTACGAAATCTCCTTTCCACCTGAGCAATCAATAGCCTTACAGCCCCCAAAGTCTCTGCACTATCATTTTAGTCTTGTCAACCAACTTCTGACCCACTTCTAAGTCACCTCTTTAAAAGAAGATCAAAATAAAATCTCATCTAGAATTAGTAAGGATCAGAGTCTCAGGTCCAGACTAGACAATGCTTTAAGGATGGAGCAAACAATTACACTACTTAATACTAGTACTAATGCTACTATTTGATGCTTGGAAGTCCAATGTTAATTAAGGCTGCAGTCAAGGGAGGCTTGTTTCTGCCTTTTCCAAGCACAATTTCACAAAAAAATAAAAAATAAAATAAAAATAAAAAAATCTGATAGCCTTAGCAGTTAGCTTTCAGAAGAAAGCTACTTTCCCAAGCAGTGCCTAGTATTGTTCTTTTAAATCCCTCAAGCATAGGGATTTAAAATTAATAAACTAATATTGATTTTGGCCCTTAGGACAAATTGACATGATATGGGCACCACATGTAAATGGAGGCTACAACCACATATATGGGTTGCTATATGGAAATGCTCCTCAGCCTTGCTATAGGTTGCTATTCCAAATATGTGGTGGTAGCATGGAAAAAACCCATTCTCTGGGGCCTAATCTTAGTTGTGAGATTATAAACATAGGCGTAGAACCATGCAAAAGAAACAGTCACCATTGAACAGCTTTCATGTGGGGCCCATGATAGGGGAGATGGCCCTCAGTTAGAGATGTGAAGGCTCATGGAAAAATTAGGGGAAAGAAAAAAAATTGTCTGTGTTTTTTTAATCATGCTAAAATAAAATATTCTGTAATTGATTTTCTTTCTTTTTTCAGTTTTTTCTTGGTTTTACCCCCTCCCCCCCCCCCCCCCGCCATTTCCCCCCGGGCTCAACCTTTTCTTCTAAGCTTTAACGTAAAGTGTTTGGTCAGGGAAGTGCTATGTGATGTGTACAAGGTGCAGATGATGAAGACTCCTCTGCATTCTAGAGTAACTGAATTATAACTCTGTGGAAAGTACATACACAGAAACACGATTAATAAATAATAATAATAAAAAACATGGACTTGCTAGAGCTGGACCAAGATATTTTATTGTCTGAAGCACAGGGCAAGACTCTGCTACTCATCTGACATACAAATGTTGATTGAAGTGACTGTTTAATCATATTTTCTGACATTTGGTAATGGTACTGGATTATTTCAAAGATGATAGGCTAGGTGAGGAGGTGCAGAAGAGACTACATTGCCTATGCAGCTTTGTTGTCCAACACTGTATCAGCCTCCAGCACCTGCCAGCTGAGACCACTGCTTCATTTTGTCTATAGTAGCACCAGCCTTGGGGCCAACTGATACATACATAGCTGACTCAACAGAGTTGTCAGGTATGACTTTACCACAGCCACATGAAAAGATTTAAAGGTTTCTGATGTGAGACATTTGACAGGTGATGAGTAGAGCATTTTGCCACTCTGAACACAACTGATCTCATCTGATTTTGGAAGCGAAACAGCATTGGGCCTTATTAGTGTTACCAGGTCAGAACCTGAGATGCAGGGATGTTTTGTGACATAGAGGGTGTCCCTTGATGATAGCATTAAGCATCAGTCACATTAGTTCAAAATATGCTATTCAAGTGGAGCCAGCGTGGTGAAATGGTTTGAGAGTTGGACTACAACCCTGGAGACTGGGTTTTGAATCTCTGCTTGGCCATGGAAACTCACTGGGTGAACTCTTTCTGCCTCAGAGGAAGGCAAAGGCAAACCCCCTCTGAACAAATCTTGCCAAGAAAACCCTGTTATAAGTTTGCCTTAGGGTTGCCATAAATTGGAAATAACTGAAGGCATACAACAAGAAATGTCATTCAAATAACAAACACTGTGTACACCAAATGGGAAAAATACATACACATACTTTTCAAATCAGTCTTCTTGTTCTGAGATCCCTTCCCACTGGCTGAAGACTGGTGAAGAGGGGCCAGATCTTGATTTCACAATCTTAGGCCTGATTAGTATTTCTATGGGAAACTATTAGGGAATAATAGGGAACCCCAGGTAAGACCAGGAAATTGCCTGAAACCTTCTGTTTGGAAAACTAGACATGAAAATTAATCTTATAATGTTGAGCATTGGAAATTGGAAAATTAATTCACTAGTATAAACACTGATGATTGAATTAATGTAATTTGAGACCCTGTTAATTAGCTCATTAATTAAAATGTTACTGTTGGGCCAGGTCATGGTATTTATAGAGAATGCAATGGAAGTTGTCACTGTTGAATGTAGTGCAGCACATTTTGTTACTGGCTTCTTCAAAAGGAGTGTTTTGGTCCTTTTAAGGTTGCTCCAACCTGGATTTCCCCCTCAAATGGACTACAAAGCCTACAGCAGGAATATTATCTGGAATGGTGGGAATATAGACTCTCTGAGGTACACATATATTAGGTTTTGTAAGGCTATCCTCATCTTACAGCCTCTTCCACTTTATTTGTCACTCGTCTGCATCTCTCTTTTTCTTCCACCCTCACTTTTACTAACACATACACAGTGCTCACTCTTCAAATGCCTTGTGTCTTAAAGTTTAAGAAGGAATGTTTTATTTCAGCCAGAGAGCACTGATTCACCACAATCACTTCAATAGGTGGAGAGCAGGAAAGATCTTGATTCAGTGAATTGAAAATGGAGAATTGTTAATCTGAAATTTTTGAGAATCTCTGAGCATATGCAAAACATTTATTTGTACAACAGAACTACTGCCTTCCCATTCCAAACAAAAAGTGTGGTCTGCAAAAATCTGTGGATGAACACAGGTTTTGCATGCAGTAGCCAGGAATCCCAAATACACTATCTAACATTTTCAGTTTTCATTGTCAACTTCACTTTTATCCAAACCAATCTCACCTTAAATGCTGGATGGAAAAGGAGGTGGTGATAGGCAAAGCACAGAATGGGAAGGATATGAAGCTGTGGAAGGAAAAGTCGAGAGACAGAAAGGAAGGATGAATTTGAGGAAAACTTGTCATTTAATTAACTAAGAGCCTGGCACTGTGTGAGTAATACACCAAAGAAATGAAAAGGGGCTCATGGTCACACATAACAAATATTATAATTTCTTAATTGCTGTTACATGCCTTCAAGGTGACACCAACAGATAGCAACCCTTTTTTGAGAGGAGGTTTGCCATTGCCTTTTTCTAAAGCTAAGAGAATATGACTTGTTTAAGGTCACCCAGTGAGTTTCAATGGCTCAGTGAAAATTTGAATCCTCGACTCCTGAATCCTCAAATCACCACACCATGGTGGCTCCTTTACAATGCATAGAATACAATGATACACAATGGAATTAAACCCCAAACATAAGAAGGTACTGAACAGCGTTACAAAGCAACCTCACCCACTCAGAAAGATTCCCACACATACAGACCTATGGAAGGGGCATTTTGAAAGGGGCTTGGTTGCTTGAGACTCCTAAGCAAAAAATCTTCCCCCTGCCATCACATGCTACTCAGAGATTCTTTTTTTATTTCTTCTCCATTATTCTCTCTCTATTTTATTTTGGGGGGGGGGGTGATGGGAGGTTGTTATTTCCTGAACTTAGTTGTTCTATTCCTCCACAAATAGAGATGGAAAGAGTGTTTAAAGATATTTGCATAGAAAACAGCACTTTTGGTGCAAAAAATATTTCTACACAAGAATATTATTTTCTGTGCAAAAAACGCTATTTAAAACAAAGAAAGAAATGTGCAATTTTTGCACAGAATAAGCCCTGAATTGTGAATAGTTTTCAAAAACTGTTTGGTTTTCTAAGGGCCCATTCACATTACAAAAAAAAATCGGTTTTGAAACCGATTCAATCACGTGAAGTTCCTACTCACCCCGAATCTCACACAAGCGAATCCGGAGCTTGCACACCCGTTCCGTGTTAAATGGCCCCTAGCGCGGGTCTTTTGAAATCGGCGCAAATACCGTTTCTTTTTAAAAACCTCGGGTCCTGGGAATGAGAACTTTGGCCTCGATCACGATCAAGGCAAATTGAGGGAGGGATTTAGGTCAGAGGGTGGGCAAAGGGCAAGGCATTTCCTCCCCTCATCGGAGGGGAGGGGGAGGAGGAAAGAACCCTGGGCAGAAGGGAGCAAGGGAAGGCATTCTTTAGGAGCCTCTTTTCCCTGCATCCCTGTAGTGGGCACTTGCTAACGGAACGATTCGGGGGAGGGGCATCCGGATCATCCCAGTTCCCTCCATGTCTTTTACCCCAGTATGAATGGGGCCGACCTTCTCACAGAATGAAAAGAATCACTAAAATTACTCATTGCTTCCTGTGAGAAGAAATTTAGTGAAGAATTACATCCTCGTCCACAAACCCAGCTGTTTGACCTGGGTTCCAGAAAGTCTTCCTCCATTTTCCATGCTGTCAAGAAATCACACTGACGTTAGTCAGCTGAACCACAGATCCATGTGACATTTTCCCTCTAATTCTAGTATTTCTACTCCTGAGGCAGCATTCCTCCCCCCCCCCCAGGCCCCAGCCCCCAATTTTTACTCGTTGGAACAACCTTATTCACTGAAGGATGTTTTAATTTCAGTGTAAGTTGGGGAATCTAGAAAGCTAGATGAAATAATTAGGAAAAATAGTGAATTAATAATTAAAGTTCAGTGGGAATTAATTTCAAGCTCTGATTCCTTCTTCTTTCTCCTGTAGTAGTTAATGATTGATAACAAAGCTAAACAAACAAACCAAAGGCCAGCTTGCTTTTGAGAGCAGAGCAATCCATGATTACAGTTTGAAAACATTACTTTTAAGGACTACAACTCCCATAATTACCTAGTCAGCAATGGAGATTCTGGAAGAATTAGTCCAACAAGTGAATGGTGGCAACAATATAGTGCAGCCTTATGCATTTCACTTGGAAATATGTCTGCTGATGCTGATTTAGGCTGCCTAGAAAGTGTGTTTGGGACTGGAAATGTCATTCTTGTGAGAGTGGAAGGATCTGCTGCAGATGCCCCATATAACACTGGACACTTTCCATTGGATTAATTTATTTGTTTCCATTGGTTATAATTTCTACAGACACCTCTATTGACATCGAACAACATTGCATTGGTTAAAGAGAAGCTGCTACCAAAGAAATGGAAAGAGTCTTACATATAATTTACAGTTGTACAACTACTAGATCTGGACTCAGAAATCCAGCTAGCCTTCGTTGCTTTTGCTTTTACCATATAGGTAAAAAATATAGGTATGAGGGTTAAAATATGGGCATTGCACACACAATAGGGATTCTCTCCCGGTCCTACATCTTCCTTTACTCACCAAACTCCTCATGTTTCAGTAACTTGACACTGCACTTCAATATTTAGAAATACAGTTTAGGTATCCCTCCAAAAAAGTGGGCAAACGAAGTTACAATAGAAAAGCAAACATAACAAATATTAGAGTTCTAGGGATGAATGATTTTCAGTGTCTCTTTATGCAATGCTAGAAATTTGAGGAATGAAGAAAAATTCATTTGGGGAGGCAGAATTCTTACTGAGGCTATACCTTCCTTTTGCCTCCCTCAATTTGTAGCTATATCTCTGCCTTGCCATACAGTGCATACTCACAAACCTATCCACAGTGCATCTGTAATCACTTAAATAAACACTCTCTCTCTCTCTCTCTCTCTCTATATATATATATATATATATATATATATATATATATAT
>NC_056522.1:46534179-46567674 GCF_019175285.1 Sceloporus undulatus | reverse complement strand
GCAGTCTAATACACATCTGTCCTCAGCACTCCTGATCTGATTGGCTGCTCCAATCTGCCAGTGTCTCTTCACAGCAACATGCTGCTTATGTATTTTGTTTTTAAATTTGGGGAAACTCACCACCATGTTGTTGCTTTCCATATAACTGTGTTCTTAGAGACTCACAACAATAGCAATGATAGCAATGCAATTTCATGCTTGTTATCAAATGAGAGTGTCAGACTAACATCACCGCCGTCAGCACAGCCATTGCCCATGTTGGCTTGGAATGAACAAAGATGGGAATGGGAATGATGGGAGCTGTAGTCCTTCACACCTGGAGTGCAGCAGATTGCATAGAGCTGGTCTACGGAGGTGCACTGGTTGGGATCATCACATGTTATGAATTCCAGGAATACAACTGAACAAATTGTAAAGGGAAGCATAGGTAAATTTAACAATATCTGTTTCAGCTCCCAAGATCAGAAGTAGATTGGATGGCCAGAATTTGGTTACTGCTGGGGAAATGTGATTTCACATACACTAACCTAAAGAAATGAATTCTCAGCAACAGTAAACAGAAAATTCAGGTAGGCAAGAATAAATGCATGAAATCTAGGAGGTCAACAGATTAAATTTTCCTTGATAGAAAACCATCTAACTCTCAGATGTTTACCGATTAATTGCCAATAAAATGATATACAATGTCTAGAATATAAAATAAGATCAGTTGCCCTTAAGTAATAACACACAATTTATTTCTTTCTTTTAGTGTCCACAAGAAATTATCTCCGGCAGGCAATGCCTGTTTAGGAACATTTTAGCATAGTGAATGGGAAATATGAAGGACAGAGTGAAATCCTCATGCTACAATCGCTTCCTAACAATCAGAGCAGCCTTCACCTTTGTTCTATTGAAATGGCTGAAGAGTGAGTGGGATGATGAGGGGAAAAACATTAGGGTATCTGTGAGAGGAAGTGTGATGACCCTGGGGCCCAAAGTGGATCCCTTTTATTTCCCGTAGTCTCCTGGGTCTCTGTTCCCACTCCCTGCTGGGCTGAATGAGTCCCCTTGAGATCCTCTAGTCAGCTACCACCACCCAGTGAATCTCCAATGAACTCTCCTTAGCACACACTGGGACTGCTAAGGACTTAAGTTCCTTCTTTGCTAACCTAAGCAGCAACATCTGAGTCTAAGGCACGTATAGGAGCTTAGACGCAGCATACTTTTAAAGAAAGGTATTTATTCTAACTAGACAGAATAGCGCAATAAGGTATCATTCATGCAAGGCCTCCTGCCTTGCAGGTATAGATTGCATGGTTACAAGATGTCATTTCAGGCAAGCCAAACGATACACAAAAAGCCTGGATGTACTAGCTAACACATTTCCGAGGCTACTCACACAGTGATGGGATCTGCAGTCCTGATGGTTTTGGATGCAAGGAGTGGCCCCCATTGCCAGCTCAAACTGCATCCCTAAGCCTGGCCTTTTGGCACAGGCCCAGCAGCTGGGTTCAAAACAAAGAAGACTCACATGGCCTCACAAGAGAAAGACTCAGAGGCCTTTTAAAGACCTCGTTTTGGAAGGTTCTTGAAACGCCCAGTCCTGCTCAACGGATGGCCAGTTTGGCCTTAGGTCAGCTATGGTGTAAATTCATTAGGCATATGATGTAAACTCTCATTAGCATGTACCTCCCCCCAGCTTAACCCTTTGTTGTCTGAGAGAAGTCCTCAAATGACTGGTGGCCCAGTCCTTACAGGAAGCTTATCTCATCCATTTTCACCCATGTCTTACATTTCTTTCTGAATTAGCATAGCAGAAAGGATGACTGTTGTACTCTATTGAGGGAAATAACTTCCTGTTCTTGAGGCTGGGCCCTGATCATTTTAGCTGATAATCATGTCCTCCAGAGGGATGCAGAAAAAGCATACAAAGAGCAGTTTTAGACTCAGAAGGAGGAGTGATGAATGGAGGAAGGAATATCAACAGTGTGAGATTGTGTGAATGACACCATACATTAGCAGAAAACATCACAGACTTGGAAACTTACTAAGAAAGGTCAAAGAAGGAAGTACAAAGGCAGGCTTACTGCTGAACTAAAGAAAACAATAATAATGACCACTGAATATCTACATAAATTTAACCTAGACAAAGAAATCAGAATAAAGTGTCCCAACACCTTTGATCAAACTTGATCAGAAGGGAGACTGCAGTCAGAAATCAAAAAGACAGAAATGGGAAGGACATTATGAAAGAACTAGACAAGGTCCTAAAGTGTAAACATATACAACTGAGCACAAAGTAGAATGGTTCAGTCCACTGTATTCCCCATCACCAAGTATGGATGCGAGAGCTGGACACTGAAGAAGGCAGATTAAAAAAAAAAAAAAAACTGATTTTACTGTGGTGCTGGAGAAGAGGAGCCCCAGTGGCGCAGTGGTTAAATGCCAGTACTGAACCACAACATTGTGAGTTTGATCTCAGGGCTCAAGGGTTGATTCAGCCTTCCACCTTTCGCAGGTCAGTAAAATGATACACAGCTTGGTGGCAGCAATTGACTTACACATTAAATGACTTAGAGAGTGCTGAGTTCACTATTAATTGGTAAAGAAATGTAAATGCTATTGCTATGCTAAGAAAGCTGAGGATACCATGGGCAGCCAAAAAGACAAACAAATGGTTCTAGAAGAGATCAAGCCTGAAATCTCCTGGGAAGCCAAGATGATGAACTGAGGCTGCTGTATTTTGGCCATATTATGAGAAGGCACAACTCATTAGAAAAGACAATAATACGAGGAAAGGTTAGAGAGTAATAAGAAGACGGGAAGACCACAGGCTTGATGGATAGACCAATCAAACGGGGACAATGTTTAGATAAAGAGTATGTCCTAGATCAGGAACACCCTCCTGGGGTGGGGGGGGGCAGACACCTTTTTATTCAGACAGGCTTTTAAAACAGAAAGATTTAAGAATGGGTAGGGGTGTGCTCTATTATTTTAAATTAAACTGTTTTAAAGAGCTTAAAAAATTTTTGTTGTATTTATTCTTTCGTTGAAGTGTGGCTGGTTTTGTATTGTAATAGCTAATTCTATTTTAATGTTCTCTTTTGTTTGTATTTATTGCACAGTGGGCCCTCCTCATCCAGTGGGGTTTGGTGCCGGAATCTCCATGGGTACCAAAATCCAGGATGTTCAAGTCCCATTCTAACAATAGCATAGTAAAATGGCATCCTTTATTAAAAACAGGAAATCAGAGTTTGCTTTTTGTACAGTTTGGCTTTTTGTTTATTATTGGAAGATATAATCCACACAAAAATCTGCTCTTTTTGTTAAAGTAGCACAACTAAACCAGCGCCAAAAAGATCAGCAAGGAAGAATAAACTTTTCTTTTTAAGAAATGAATTAAGCAAAATAGAGAGGGGGGATTATTTTAGTGAGTATGTTTTGGAGACGTCGTAGCCCCGAGGTTGGAATTGGCCTTACTAGACCATAGTATCCATCCCATGCTCCATGGGAGGTTCCAACTAGAAAACTCCCAGGGGTAGCTTTCCAGACACTTTTTGAAGCCATCCACAGGGGCACCTCACCATTCTCTAGGCCCGCGGTAGGCAACCTGCGGCCCGCGGCCGGATGCGGCCCAGCGAGGCCTTGGGACTGGCCCCAGCCCAGTCCTGCCGCCGGGGCCTTGGCATCTCACGCGAGGGGCATGGTGGGGCAATTGTCTTTAGAAGCCTCAGAACATGCATTATCTTAACATTTTTTAAAAAATCAGCAAATTTTTTCGCGTGTCCTCCATTTTTTGTTTAAAAAGTGCCCTCCATTTGAAAATGTTGTTCCTACATTTGTCCTGGTTTATTTTTATTTAATTTTAAAAAATTATTTATTTTATTTTTAGTTATTGGCTTTTGCCCCCCAGTTGTCTAGGGACAGCAACCTGGCCCCGGCTCAAAAGGTTGCCTACCCCTGCTCTAGGCATTGGTTCCATTGGCCAACTGCTCTCCATCATCAAGAAGTTCCGTCTAATGGTCAATCTAACTGTACCTCCTATAACTTAAAATCAGTAGAGACCCCCCAGAAGTCCACCCCAAGGGGCGGGTACAGGGATGCCACTGCACACGATAAGTTCATTATGAGCACCTTTGTCCTACTGGACATTTGGCTTAAGCTGTGGGTATCATAGGAGAAAAAGAGTTCAACTACAACTTCCCAAATCTCCTAACCAGCAGCAATAATAATATACTAATAATAATAATAATAATATAAGAATAGATTTATTTCTAGCCCGCCAATCACGAAGAATCCGGGCAGGTTACAACAATAAAATACAACAAATTACAATAGAGTTAAAAAATCAAACCCTAGACCTACCACCACCCCCCATTCCCAGTACTAAAACAGAATAAACAGTAATAATATTAAAACATTAAAAACATTAAAACATTAAAACATTGAACAACCAAAAAATAGGCAGAACATGTGGTGGGGGAAAATAGACAGATGAGGGGACAAATATCTCTATATCTGGGGAGGGTAACTAGGTTGGAAAGGCCTGCCGGAAGAGATCCTTCTTGAGTGCTTTCTTAAAGCTACCAGATGGGAAATGTGATGGATTCCTCCGGCAGGTCGTTCCATAGTTTAGGAGCAGTAGGAGAAAGGCCCTCTGGGAGACAGATGTTAGCCGAGATTTTTTGGCTTGTAGTAGATTTCTTCCAGAGGACCTTAGTGTGCGGGACGGACAATAGGGAGAAGTGTTCCCTCAGTACTCTGGCCCCAGCCATGTAGGGCTTTAAAGGTATCACCAACACCTTGTACTTGCCGAAACTAAGAGGCAGCCAGTGCAGGGACTTCAAGACCGGTGTTATAGGGTCATTCCTGAAGTTCCCATGATCACTCTGGCTGCCATATTTGTACCAGCTGAAGTTTCCGAACTTGGCACAAGGGTAGCCCCAAGTAGAGCGCATTACAGAAGTCCATGAGAAGTTACCAGTCATGTACTACTGTTTCCAGGTCCCTCGGCTCCAGGAAGGGGCGCAGTTGGCGTATCAAACGAAGGGTGAAGTAGGCGCTCTTGACTGTCGCATCCACCTGAGCTGTCAGTTGGAGCGTCGAGTCAAGAAGCACCCCCAAGCTGCGAACAGATCCTTCAGGGGAAGTGTGATCCCATCCAGAACTGGCTGACACCAACTCCATTCCTGGTTCGGGGTTCCTATAGCAAGTACCTCCGTCTTACCTGGATTCAACTTGAGTCGGTTTTCCCCATCCAGTCCATTACCGCCCCAAGACAGGCATTCAGAGGAGAGATGCCATCCTTAGTCACTGCTTCAGCCCGAGACATAGAGAAGTATATTGGGTGTCATCAGCGTGACTGATAACCCCGCCCCATGTCTCCGGATGATCTCTCCCATGGCTTCAGGTAAAGTTGAATAGCATTGGGGACAGGAGCCGACCTTGAGGGACCCCTAATTTGAGCTCCCTTGCCGAACACTGTCCCAAACGACATCATTGGAACCTGCCGAGAGGTAGGTCGGAACCACTGCAGCAGTGCCTCCAATACCCAACTCTCTCAGGCGTTCCAGAAGGATACCGTTGTCAATGGTATCAAGGCCGCTGAGATTGCCAAGACACCAGCGGTCCACTTCTCCGGTCGATGCCCAGACGGAGATCATCGACTAGGCGACCATGGCAGTCTCAACCCGTATCCCGTTCTGAATCCGGTTGGAAATGGATCCGAAAAATCCATTTAATCCAGACTGCTTGTAGTTGATTGCGACCGCTCTCTTGATCATCTTGCTCAAAATGGTAGTAATGAGACGGTCTGTAGTATTTCTATCCAGGGGGTCCAGGAGGGCTTTTTAAGAGGTGTCAACTACTGCCTCCTTGAGACAGGGAGGCAGGAACCCTCCCTGAGGGATGCATTAATAATTATGTTTTTCAGCATCTCCATGATTTCCCCCCCCTGGACAGCCAGCCAGGTTGGGCAGGGTGGAGAGGGCAAGTCGTCTTTTCAACTACAGAGAAGCTGTCCACATCCTCAGTACTTACCGACTCATTGATCCAGTCAACAGTAATGGTGAGGCACTGGATGCCTCCTACACCAAAAATGGAGAATCATCACGTACATCAGTTACGTTAATGCACATGTTTCAACATTTTACAGATTCCTGGAGAGATCCTGGTGGCTAGCATTGCTCTGTTCCAATTTTCACTTGGCCTGATTTGGGAGGTAGGAATGTTTTATGTTACAATGAATCTCTACTCAACAATTATCACAATCAAGGCTGATTCTTTTAGCTCAGGACCCGCTTTACTGGTTAATATGATTTTTAAGCTGCCGCCATAAAATAAAATAAGCATACACATACAAAATGAGTGTTTATTGATTATTTAATTCACCGTAAGCTTTAATGGGACAAAATTTATAACCTTCAGTCGGCTCATCTTGCTTTGCAAATTAGTAACTGAGATGAAGTGTGATGTCCAACTCTTTCCAACTGGCTCAGACAAGCTGTCCATTGGGAAAGCCTAATTCAATTGGCTCAAACCAGGATAGCTATATGTGAACTCTGGTGGCACAGTGGTTAAATGTACCTGTACATTGATAGTGCTATATAAATAAATAAGTGATGATGGTGGTGATGATGATGATGACACCACCACCACCACCACCAACACCACCACCACCACCATCACATCATGATAATATATTTTTTTCCTACAGTTTTCTTTAACTGGCTGCGACGGCAAATGGAATATGGCCACCATTTTGAATTTTCTACATAGCATTGTTCCAGGACATTTTACTGGGAGAAGAGACTGATGGAATCCAGTACCCCACCCCAATGGTAAAATATTGGAAGTGAGGGGAATAAAAAGAATAGAAGAGGTCAGGGAAAAAAAGTCTCCTGAAGAACTGTGCCTCAGCTGTGGATAAAGAAGCCCTGGCAAATGTTCTTTCCAAAGTATTAAGCACATTCATTTTGCATGACTGAACTTGTGATATTAACCTTTAAATTTTAAAGTTTAAAATCATTCTGCAGCTCAGCTTTCCCTTGGAACTGGTACAGGTCTCAGTCGTGCTACATTGTTTGCTTTTCCCAAAAGAAATGTGGCAGACAGAGTGAACGGCTGAGGTACTGGACAAAATCATATATTGTATGTGCATGTAATCCATTTTTAGCATCAGCTCCAAGCCAAATTGATCTAAGGAACTTTCCAAAGAGACAGGTGTGTTTGTCACATCCTAAAATGGAACAGAAGTGAGAAGGAACCTAGCACCTCTGAGGCTAGCTGTTATTTCAACATGAGCTTTCAAAGATTCATGCGGAAATAAAGCAGTTATCAAATATGGTACTAGATTCCTTGTCCATTCCCGACCCCCTTCTCCTTAAGGAAGTTACATTTTATGTTTCTGCTCATCAGTGACATATCTGAAAGTTACTCAAATTATCCTGTTTATTTTTTTTAATATTTTTTATATTTTGTATATAAATACATCTTATTGTACCTTACATTCCAATAATATTTGAATTACCATTATTATCCTTCCATGACTTCTCATCAAAATGTGAAATAAATAGTCCTTTATCAGTGTCAGTAGACATCTTCTTTATAATCCCAGTGTCTTTATATGTATTAATCTTAAATCCATCACTACCTTCTTTACCAAGTTCAATTCATCTTTTCTTATTTCTTATTACATTTTGTTTTGCTTTTTTTTTTAACTACGTACTGTTACCAAGTGAAATGGTCTCTTTCCCATTTAATCTGTTAACTTTATAGATTATCATATATATAATGAGTAATCCCCCTCTTCTTGTTTCTATACCTTATCCATGGTCCATTGTTTCTTAGATTTTCTATTGACCCCTTATTTATCCAGCAGGTTAATTTGTCCATATCCATATACTCATATACCTTAATTACCCATGATTTTATATCTGGATCTTTTCCAATTTCCACATGAAGCTAACGAGTCCTTGCATCTAAGATCATAAAAATATATTTTTCCGTGTTTTCTTTTCTAATCACTACCCCACCATATTTATAGTACATCTCTAGGATCTTTCCCGAATTTTACTTTCAAAATATTTTGTATTTGTTGGTGAACTTCAGACCAAAATTACTGACCAGTTTACCTCACCAGCAAGGATCAATGTCCCAGTCTCTTCCTTGCACTTCCAACATTTGTTACTACAGTCTTAGAAACTTTAGCTAATAATTCCGGAGTTAAATACCATCTAAATGGCATTTTGGATCAAATTTTCTTGAAGGGCATAGCTTTTAGTAAACCTCAGTCGTCTGTCCAATTTTTTTCCCATTGTACTAATTGAATTTTGTCCCAATTCTTGAGCCATTTTACATACAGTCTTTATATTTTCCTGTTCAAGTCTTGTCTCAGCAGTAGTTGAATATTTGGAAGTTTCTTTAGTCCCTTTCTGCGATATTATCTTTCAATTCGGCTTCCCCTTAGCTATTCCATATAATTTTTGATCTTGATGGTATGCTCTTTTTATCCTTCTGTATAAAAACCAATTACAAATGAAACCCTCATCTTGTAATTCTTCTCGGTTTAATCTTCTTTTGTTATTTTTCATACTTGTCAGATCTTCATATGTTGGCCATTTTTCACATAACCATTTTTCTCTTGCAAAAAAGCCTCATAATAGGACACCATAGTGGGATTTGGGAACCATCTCCACTTTATTTTCTGCCATACATAGTAGATCGTTCTTCTTATAAAGTTGTTACTAAATTCTTTATTCACTTTGTCTTTCCCATAAAATAGGTAACTATGCAAACCAGAAACCATATACCAGACCAGCTCCTTCTAAATTTAGTATTTTATTCTTCTTTAATCTGATCCAGTCCAGAGTCCAGGTTAGGGTAGCTGCAAAGTATTATCCTGTTTATTTTTATGTGATGTTAAAACCTTTATTTGGTTCGTTTACCTGTCCAAACCACCACCGCCCCTGGAAGAATGAAAATTATATTATTTCCAAAAGTAAACATTAAAAAGGATATTACTGTGTTGTTGCTGCCACATCGGTATTATACTATCTATTATTGGATCAGAGCCCTCTTCTACATTCCTACATGTAGTGGTGATGGGTGATTTGTACTATCCTGATATTTACTGGAAGTCAAATTCATCCAAAACTTTAAGATCTGACCCTAACAGAATGACTTGGCTAATGGGGTGCAAGTGGTGGGATCCTAGGTGGGAGTGATCATGTTCTCCTGGAGTTTGTTATACAGTGGAAAGGAGAAGCCAGGCAAAGTCAGACACACATTCTAGACTTTAGGAAAGCTGATTTCAGTAAACTTAGGAAAATACTGGGGCTGATCCCATGGTCAGGAATACTAAAAGAGAAGGGAGTTCAGGATGGATGAGGGTTTCTCAAAAGGGAGATACTGAAAGCATAATTCCAAACTGTTCCAATGAGGAGAAAATATGGGAGGTGTCTCAAGAAACAGGGATGGATGACTAAAGAACTTACAACTGAGCTAAGTTTTAAACAAAACATGTATAAGAAATGGAAAAATGGGGAAATCACCAAAGAGGAATTCAGAGAAATAGCTAGCACACGTAGGGGTAAATTCAGAAAAGCTAAAGTGGAGAATGAGCTCAGGCTTGCTAGAGAGGTTAAGAACAATAAAAAGGGCTTTTTGGGTTATGCCCATAGCAGAAGGAAGAAGAAGGAAATAGCAGAGCCACTGTTTGGAGAAGATGACAACATGTCAACAGAAGACAGAGAAAAGGCAGAATTATTCAACACCTTCTTTGCCTCTGTCTTCTCAGAAAAGGGAAAGGGTGCTCAACCTGAGGATAATGGAGCAGAGGACAGAATAGGACCAGATTAACTACATCCAAGGGTATTAAAAGAATTAGCAAATGTAATCTTGGAGCCATTGGCAATAATATTTCAGAACTCCTGGAGAACAGGAGAAGTCCCAGCAGACTGATGGAGGGCAAACATTGTCCCCATCTTCAAAAAGAGGGGAAAAGAGGATACCAACAATTATCATCCAGTTAGTCTGACATCAATACCAGGAAAGATTCTAGAGCAGATCATTAAACAGAGAGTCTGTGAACATTTAGAAGGCAATGCCATAATCACAAAAAGTCAACATGGGTTTCAGAGAAACAGGTCATGCCAGACTAATCTGATCTTCTTTTTTGATAAAATCATAAGCTTGGTAGATAAAGGGAATGCTGTGGATATAGTATATCTTGATTTCAGTAAGGCCTTTAACAAGGTTTCTCATGTTGTCCCATGTAAATAAGCTAGTAAAATGTGGGCTAGATAATGCAACTATTAAATAAATTTGTAATTGGGTGACTGGCTCAACCCAAAGGATGCTCAGCAATGGCTCTTCTTCATCCTGGAAAGCTGTGACAAGTGGGGTGCTCTGGGCCCAGAGCTATTCAACATCTTTATCAATAACATGGATGAAAGAATAGGGGGCATGCTTATCAAATTTGCAGATGACACCAAATTAGGAGGAATAGCTAATAGCCCAGAGGACAGGATCAAAATTCAAAATGTCCTTAATAGATTAGAAAGCTGAGCCAAAGCTAACAAAATGAATTTCAACACAGAGAAATGTAAGGTACTGCACTTAGGGTGGAAAAAATGAAATACATAGATATAGGAGGGGGGATACCTGGTTTAACAAGACTACCTATGAAAGGGATCTAGAAGTCTAGTAGACCACAAGTTGAACATGAGTTAACAGTGTGATGCGGCAGCTAAAAAGGTGAATGCAATTTTAGGCTGCATCAATAGAATATAGTGTTTGGATCAGTGATCCCCAAACTCTACCCTTTAAGAAATTCTGGACTTTAGCTCCCAGAAGCCTCAGCCATGTTGGCCAATAGTCTGGGATTCGGGGAGCAGAAGTTCAAAATTCCTAAAAGATCACAGTTTGGCAACCACTGGTCTAGATCAAGGAAAGTAATAGGGCCACTCTTTTCTGCTTTGGTCTGGCCTCACCTGGAATACTGTGTCCAGTTCTGGGCACCACAATTCAAAAAGGATGTTGACAAGCTGAACCATATCAAAGGAGGGTGACTAAAATGATGAAGGGTCTGGAAACCATGCCCTATGAGGAGTGACTTAGGGAGCTGGGTATGTCTAGCCTGGAGAAGAGACAGTTAAGAGGTGATATGGAAGCCCTGTTTAAATATTTGAAGGGATGTCATATTGAGGATGGAGCAAGATTGTTTTCTGCTGCTCCAGAGACTAGGACCCAGAACAATGGATGCAAGCTACAGGAAAGGAGATTCCACCTCAACATTAGGAGGAATTTCCTGACAGTAAGAGTTGGTCGACAGTGAAACACATTCTCTCAGAGAGTGGCAGAATCTTTTTCTTTGAAGGTCTTTAAGCAGAGGCTGGATGGCCATCTGTCAGGGATGCTTTGAATGTGAGTTCCTGCATGGCGAGGGGTTGGAATGGATGGCCCTTGTGGTCTCTTCCAACACTATGTCGGGATACAAACCGCCGCTTTGCGGCGCTTCCCCGCCGCCGCCGTTTGCTCCGCGCGGGAGCCGCAGCAGCCAAACTGCGCGGCTCCCGCGCGGAGCAATAAAGAAGCTCCATTTCGGAGCTTCTTCTTGTGGCGCACTGATGACGTCGCGACACGTCTGGACGCTATGCGTCCAGTATGTAAAGATGGCGGCGCCCGTGTAGAAGGGGTGCCGCCATCTTGTACGTATAGGATACGTACTAGGGTTAGGGGGGTGCGGAAGCACCACCCCTTCCTAACCCTAGTACGTATCCTATACGTACTATATGGCGGTTTGTATCCCGCCTATGATTCTATAAATGCACTTTCAAACTGCACAGAACTCGACATCAGGAATGGATACAAAAAGTAAAATTAACATAAATGTCTGTAAAACAGCTTTAAAGGACCATATAAACCAAACATGTCAAAATCACAGTACAGAAATGCAGCCTATCCCCACCTATAAATAGCAGTGAAAGAAGTCCCACGGCCTGAGAGAGGGAAATAAGTGTCACTCTCTGAAAGCTCCACCACCAATCTGTGAACTTCTTTTTTGGATAACAGTGTTGGACACACATGCACATATACATCAGCTGGTGTAGCTCTCCAGTACCTTAATCCGAAATGTCTTTTCTCAAAGCAAGGCATTATTGGAGAAGTGTCCAGAAAGAATACCTATCAGGGCAAGTAAGTACAGGTAGTTGCACCAGAGAATCTACCTGCTAGATGTCTGGCTCTGCAAGAATTCCCTCAGACTAAGGTGTTTCAGAAAGTCCATCCACACACACTACTCGGCTCTGACATGAAAACAACACAAGAAAGGCTCTCCAGAGTGCTGCTTGAGGCAGCAGCAGTGGCAGGTCTTCCCATTAGTGGGGAGAGAGCTGTTTTCACTCCCTCCCTCCCTTTTTGCCATCTGAACTGAGCACTTCATCCTATCTCACAGAACATCTGTCCTGGAAAGCCATTCATTTTGTCCCCTTATTCTCTCATTCTCTTTCCTGTGGGTTGGCTACCCATTCCTTACCTTCTCTTTTCCTGTTGCGTAAACATTTCACCTTGGGCAGCTTGATCAACAGACGGCAATCATCCGCTTTGGAAACAGAGAGATCAGCGTTATTTTATTATTTCGTTTACTTTCACAACTTGCAAGACAAATTGGCAGGTGAGGCAACAATGGATGACTATTAAGGAGTACATTCAACTTCCAATGATACAGTTACAATTATTGTTTTATTATTGTTTTATTTATTTATATCCTGTCTACCTCCTGGTGCAAGGAATATGTGGTCATCATGACTCAAGGAAGGCAGGTAATGATAATTAATTGCTGACCAAACATAGAAATAAAGAGATAAGACAATGGAAATTGGGTTGAAACATGTCACTTTATTTTAACTATGGTGGACCCTTGGTATCTGCTGGAATTTGGTTCCCCCTGTAGATAATAAAATCTGTGAATGCTCCAATCTCATTAAATACAGTGGCATAGTAAAATTGTGTCCTTATATAAAATGGAAAATCAAACTTTGCTTTTTGGAATTTGGTTCCCCTATAGACAGTTAGTGCAAAGATTTAGGAAGGACTTAAAACAAGAGGGAATAAATTTGGGAAAGACAGAATTGGATGATATTATGGAGGGAAGCAAAAAAGGTATAATTTCGAGATTATATAAAGTATGTTTAAAGTTGGAATTAGAAGAGGAAACTGTTAAAGCTAGTATGATAGAATGGGCAAAAAATATAGGAAGAAACATTCAGATGGATAGCTGGGAAAGATCTTGGGGTAAAAACCTGGATTTTACATGTTGTATGGATATAAAAGAAAACTACATGAAAATGTTGCATAGATGGTACCTCCCTCCTTCAAGACTATCAAAAATGAAAAAAAGATAAATCCGGGACCTGTTGGAGATGCAATGAACATTATGGCTCTTTTTTCCATATGTGGTGGACGTGCCCCTATATTAAAATATTTTGGATAAAAATAAATATGATAATAATGGAGATATACAAAATTAATGTAAATTTAGAACCTGAGGTTATTTTACTGAATATGCTAGAACAGAAAGAATTAAGAAAGGAGAAAAAACTAAGTCTGCATTTAATTACATCGGCAAGAATTGTAGTAGCCAAAAACTGGAAAAGACCCAGGGAAATTGATGTTGATGAATGGCTGGAAAAAGCGCTAGATGTGATTGAAATGGACAAACTGACAATGGCATTAAGAAATAACAACTATGAGAAGATAACTGAAAACATGTGGAAACCCTTGTTAAAATATTGTGAAAATCACTGGTCTGATAAGGTATAGATATAAGATCTAAGAAGATAGTGAGATTGTAGAGTTTAGCATGGAAATTTATATTCTTTAAGTGGTCATTTTTCCTTTTTAATATTATCTATGTTTCTCTTATCAGGTAAAAAGCACTGCTTCTTATGTTGACACTTTGGGTAATAACAGCTTGGGTAATCGGGAGGCTAACAACTTTGAAGGAATTATTGTAGCTTGATCTCCTTTCCACTCTTGGGTGAGCGGTAAAATAGCAGGAAAGCAGGTACTAAATTTGTAGGTAAACGAACAACAATTTAACAGTTATAAATATTAATGAATTAAATTATTTATTTGTTTACTATTCTCTTTTCTTTTTCTTTTTCTTCTATTTGTTCTTCATATCTCTTTTCCTTCTTTTTTCCCCCTCATTGCATAGGCTGTGATATAAAAATTGAGAAGTTTTCTTTTTTTTTAATGTGAAATGAGTGTGTTTTGATTAAAGAGCAGAAATAGAGGAATAAAAGTAATAAATTGCTGTGAAAAGAACCCGAAAACAGATACAGTGGGAGGGTAATGGGGGGGGGGGGGGAAGGTTTATATTAAGAATTGTAAAGGGAAAGTATGGGGGGGGGTTTAACAGAATATAGAAATGCAGCTTTGTAATCCTCCCCTATATGATATCAAACTATGTAAATAAGTGTATGTGAATATGTTTGTAATAAAGATTATTTATAATAAAAAAAAGAATAACTTAAAGTGAGGGCTCAGTCCTCAGATCAGTCCCAAGGGAAGTCTCCTTCTCTACTCCTCTAGTTGTATGACCTAAAGAGGAAGTTCCACAGCCCTTCCCTTCACCAAATGGGTACTATAAGTGTTTGCTGAATTCCTACTTCTCTCACTCCACTACCTATTTATTCAAGACACTACTGCAAGCCAATTGTCACAATCAACAGTGTGGGGCAGGTAAAATCCTGTGGACAGAGTGAAAATCCTTCCCAGCCCTTGAGTAACCAGCAAAGCTGACAGTGTATCAGAGGTAGGAGGGTGAGTTGACAACATCTAATCAAAGAGAGAGAGGAATGGGGAGCAGGAACCTATGAGCCATCCAACTCCATCCCCAATGCTGTCTGTCTTGGCATAGAGCACCATGACTCATTACACTGGCCTCTCCTCCAGTGGAGGCCATCAAAAATTCTCCCTGCCTATAATGCTGTGCAACACACTGCCAATCCTTTGCAAGATCAATTTTGAGTATCACAAAAAAGTCAGTACATACAGAGAGAGAGAGAGAGAGAGAGCAAGAGAGAGAGAGCAAAAACCCTCCCACACATCTTTTTACCACTCCGCCCCACTTTCAAGCTCAAGGGAGTCACTTACGATCATCACTGAAGTCATCCACCAATATGATTTCATGGACCAGATGCACAGGAGTTCGGTTCAGGACACTAAAGAACCAACCACAAGACAAAATACATGACAGTTTCAAGAGTAAAATAAAACCTGGAAAAAAACATTTTGCTTACGGAAGTAACAACGTTTGTGTGTGTGTTGGAGAAAAGATAATAATACATGAATTGCATAAATCAAACACATTTGTGACAAGACTGCATGATGAAAATCAATAGCTTTCCATCATAGGAGAATAGGTTTGCATTAAAGTTTTTAATGTCTACATCGAATCCAATATGTCATGAATGGAAAAATCAGGGGAAATGTCATCCACTGCCTCCAAGAACTCCTGGATTGAGTTTTTAGATCCAGAACTATCTGGCCTGAAGACTGCTGTTGGAATAGACATTGCATCCATCACAACCCTTGCTAAGAGGCAGATAGAGGAAGTGTGCTATTGATTCCACTGGACAACAGTTTTCTATACTTTTAGCCATGGTGCCATTCAGGATAGGTTGTCTGGGAAGGTTAGAGGTCATGTGTTGAAGTGTTTCTACTCTTACATGGATGGATGATTCTAAAAGAGAGATCTGGGGGGATTATTTCTTTTTTGAAACCGATTTTTGTATTTCATATCAGTGAATCAGAATGTTTTGAAAGTCTGTTAGAAGACTGAACACCTTCCTTACTCTTTATAGGTTCATTTCATTCAATCACATGTTACAACATTACATAGAAATGTCAAAGCAAGTTGTGGGAAAAACAACATGATGGAGCAAATCTGAAATCATTTTTTATTTATAATGCCAAATTTCTATAAAACCAGCATAAATTTTTTTTAAAAAAAGTTTCTATGACCTTCAATTTTTGCAGGCCTGTTTAATATAAAACTTTCTAGGTCATTGCTAGCCTTTAATTTCACATTGCTAGACAGTCTCCCAACTGATTCCTGAGAGAAAAAATGATTTTCTACATTAGAAATCTTTTTCTAATGGGTTGAAATAAAAGTTTGGAAAGTTATTTTAAAACAGTAATTAGTTATTACAGATGAGTTGGTTACTACTGTGTTTACAGTTTTAAAATATAATATGTAGGAAACCTGAGGAGGTCTCACTCCCACCACCATGCAAACACATGCATCGTCAATAGAAGGTGAGTTGCCCCTCTTTCACCTGTAATGTCTTACAGACATTACAGAACCTCTTTCTTTTGACCTTTAAAAAGACACAGGCTGAGATCAGGAAACAATACTGATATCTCTTGGTAATACGCTTCCAATCCCTTTTAAACAATGCATCTGCCCCCCACTACTACATGACCATTTCCACCTCAATGAGGAATGGGGATATTGTTGGAGATGTGTCCAGCTGTATTTTCCATGAGGTAGGCATGAAGCAACAGACACCCATATGATTTCCAGGGGTTCTTGGGATGTACTTGCAGATGTGTTTGCTGCATGTCCAGGTACAAGAAAATAGCTGGACACATTTCCACTGATCATGCCATTCTGTGACAACATGGCAATGACTGTGCTGGGAAGGAATGCTTCACTTAAAGGGTGGGTTTGGGTGGGGCTGTTTATTCTACAGTCAGTAAAGAATTCCAGGCTCTGAAATCCACCAGAAAAGTATGTTATGATATTGTAAGTTGGATTTGTATTATTGTAACTCACTAACAGGATACATTCAGGGGTAGCTGTGTTGGTCATTTAACAAATACAAAAATCCATCAGTGATACAGGATGTTAGTGTTTTCAACAGGTTTGTTCAGCGTGGTGCTCCAAGTGTGAGTAGTCTATTAAAAGGCAAGCAATGTATTTTTTTTTCTCTTTCTCACCCTCACACATACTCAGAGAATGAAATTTAGAACTGTTGTTCTCACTTGTCAAGTTCTCTTTTAATTATTATTATTAATAGGTTTGTTGTTTCTGAAGGCTTTTTTAAAAATGCCAAATCCAGAAGCTGAGTTCAGCAAATTACTGCTGCCATGTATGTCAGAACAGGGAGATGGGACAGCAATATCACGCTTGGTAGAATATTTAGCAGGCACTGATTGCCTGGAAACAAAAATAAAAAAGGGAGGGGCAAAAGTGGAAGAAGAAAATAAAAAAAATGTTAATGAGGCAACAGAATTAAATTAGAAATGAGAACCTTTTTCCTGGGTGTTGATGCAATGACTGTACAATTAAAAAACAGGATGGATTTGATAGCAAGTAAAGGCCAAGCTTGATAAGGCATTGGAAATCTATTACTATTAGAACTAGGGATGGAACAGAAATTCATCAATTTCCTGGATGTGGCAGGATTTGGAGTGCCCAACCCCTTGAGAAACTTACATGGGAAGAAAAATGGCACTTTTTAATTTTTGTTCCCAGCACAACATAAACTGCACACTTTTTGAGAACTACACAAGAGTTTGAGAAATGACACAGCTTTGCAGTTGAAACCGACACTCACAGAAAACGGTACAGCTTTCTAAGAAAAACAACAACACCTGTTTACTTTGTTTTTCTTGTGGAAAGTGAACAAAATGTAAAACTAAACTGCACACTATGCCCCTACACAAACAATGTAGTGGAAGATTCAACATTATGGCTGTAGCCTTGCCAGTTTCAAAACTGTGCTACTCAAAACCCAACCCAAACATCTGCACAGACATTTTAAATATATACAAATGCTGTGCCATACTTGTATCTCATGTACAACTCCATAAAGAGCAAAACATCCCAGCTGACATTGGCTGCATATCATCCATCATAACAACTGGGGAGAGAGGAAAGTCCATTGATTCTACCTTGGTCTTGGAAACAGGTGTTGGAATTGAAAGCTCCTCAGGGTCCCCTTATGCACATGGTTCCTTGTGAGAGCAGCTGCTAGCCCTGTCCTAGGGAATGTTCTGCATGCTCCCCCTACACTGTACAAGAGGGGAACATCTGCTTATGGGATCTCTGAATACATTCTAGAGCCACTGGAACAGCACATGGGATTGTAAGCATGCCACTGATCAATATATTTTTTACAACTGGGGTAGGACAATTAAAAATACATTGATCCATTGAGAGAGCCATTGTGGCACAGTGGTTTGAGTGTTGGACTTTAATGGTGGAGATGAGCATCCAATCTCTTCTCAGCCATTAAACCCACTGGGTGAACTTGGGCAAGTCACACTCTCTCAGCCTCAGAGTAAGGCAGTGGCAAACCTCCTCTGAACTAATCTTGCTAAGAAAACCCCATCATAGGTTTACTTTAGGGGCACCATTAGTTGGAAGTAACTTGAAGGCACACAACAACAACAACAACAAATCAGCCCCCGTTGAAGCATTTAAACAAACCAGGTTTCTGGGAAACAGCTTTTGCTTTTTAGGGATGGAAAACCAAACAAATCAGCACTGGAGATATGACAGCCAGTGTGAAGGCAAATGCAGACCTGTGTGAAGGTGCCCTTAACCTTTCACCTTCCAACATTTTGCACTGCATTTTCCCCATGCTCCAAGTTTTGCCAGCTTTCTTAGTGTGGATAGGGAGAGTGTATTGAGAGAGAGGTTCATAGACACCAGCTCTTCTTTTAACTTGTGCTGGTTATTGCTTCTGCACATACTGCATAACCCTGCTCTCTTCAACCTTCTGGAATCACTCATGGACACTATGCCTCACTGTGGGATAAATTAGATATGTGTTCCACTTGTTTTAGCTCAGTGCAGTTAGGACAGTTCTCTCAAATATTCTATGCAGAACTCTTTCAAATTCTGCTCCAGCTTTCCAGTTATACTACTCTTTTACTTCTTTTTTTCCTGCACAGTAGCAGCCTCCTTCACTTTTGATATGTCCAGATGAGGCTTTTACTGTCTCATTGCCTTGTCCCATGCATAGAATTTTACAGGTGGTCCATGGCCCCTTTCACATTAAAAAAACCATTGCATTGTGATTCCACTTTAACTGGCATGGCTCCAGCCTATGGAATCATAGGATTTTTTATTTTGGTGAGTCAATAGAACATTCTGGCTGAAAAATATAATATTGCTCCCTAAATTTCAAATTCCACAATTCCACAGCATGTTGCCATGACAGTTAAAGTAGAATCATTGTGCTATAACTGTACAGAGTGCAAGGACCCAAGCTATCATTGCATTCCATTTGTACCTATTCCATGAGTTCCTACTACTTTTGTCTTCTTCCTTGCCAGAAAAAGAAAACGTTTTCAGGAGCAAATGATAGAATATGTACATGTATTCTGAATGGAATTTTAATGCATTGAGATTAAGACATATCTTTGTCAGCTTGAAATTATTTTGAATGGTTTTAATGTTGGATTTGCATTTTCATATGGGTTTCTGTTCATTTTTATGCTATTATGTCACTGCTCATCTTTCAAACTTATTTGTTGTTAACCAAACTGGTGACTTGTGGAAAAGAATGATAAAAGTATAAAATAGCAGCAGTTATAGAGTTATAGTGCTATGTAGTGGAAATATCCCTGGTTTGATATGCCAGATCACAGCATATTTGATTCTGCAGCTCTGAGGATTTTGTCAGTACTTGAAAGAAACATTCAGAGAAACTTTGAGCTGAACATAATGTTAATTTATTCCGAAGTAAAGTAATTGCGAGCTGCAAAAAAGATCCTATTCGCTCAGAAGAAGGTTGTGGTGGATCATGTGCTGTGTCTTTAAGAGATTTTATTATTGCTTCCTATCTACTGGTACTGACAAATGATTCTCAATCTCGGACCAGGGTCATTCTTGAAATTTAATTTCTCTATGGCAACATTACTGGTGTGAGGGAGGACTAACCTGAAGTGGGCAAAGGGTCAGAGGTAACAGATACTGAAATCAAGTGGAGGACAAGGGAGGGGGGAGCTCATAGAAATGTTAACTCTCCAGCATTGGAAAGTGATTAATTATGTAGGAGAGGGGAAGAGAGAGATCACACCAAGAATAACCATAAATGAGCGTTGATTACACAGCAGCTTCCACATTTTTCTCTCGAATACCCACCAGCTCTTTGAAATTCAAGAGTTCTCTTATGTGAACATCAAAAAGGTAAATGGATGCACAGGGTAACATTTTTTTCTCAGTCTGAATGATAATTAGCAAGAAAGAGAAGGAGGCAGATCTAAATGATGTGACCATGGATTGGGAAAGGGGGGGGGGAGAGGAAAAGAAAGAAAGGAGAAAAAGAAAGAAATAGTTGGCACAAAGGGCTAATTATACAGTTTCAGAGTAACACCTGGCTTATTTTTGCTCTTTTAATCAAACTCACATGAACAGTACAGCACAACTCTTATGAAGTTTGGGGTGGTGTTTTTTTTAATCACTGCTACAGAACTTGAAAGGCATGAAAACATTGCTTCCTCATTTCAAGCAAGGAAGGCATGCTTGTAATTAGGGTTTCCTTTCCTTTCCTTCCTTAGGTAAAGATAATAAGACAAATCTAGGAAATTTTAAGATAGGCGCTACGAAGTCTGAAATATCAAAATATATGTATTATTTTGTTGTTTGTATATATATTTCTTGTATGCTTGTTGCTTATGATTGTGTGTTTGTTATGTATGATAATATAGGTCTTAAAAATAAAAAAGTAGGAAAAAAAGTAATTAGGGCTTCCATCTTCAATTGCTTTAACTGATTTAGTGGATTAATTGGAGAAACCCAATTCTAATGGATAGGGCTGTAGGTAAAAGGCATAGCTGCTTTTCTTTTCAAGGCATTTTGGTTCTGATGTATTCGTGTACAACAACGCTTCCCAAACTTTTTCGTGTTGGGTGACAATCCTAGTGACCCCCAATGCAATGACAATTCTAGTGTCCCCCCCACTGGAAAAACTAATTATGATATTTGGGCCTTTGCTAAATTACCTAAATAGGAATTGTTCTCACAAAGAGTGTTGTTCTTGTCAATTTCAATTAACACAGAAGTGAAACCAATGAGCAATTTTAGAAGTTCTAGAGACAAGCAGGCATGGAGAATCAAGTATCAGAGTCAAAGAAGAGACAATTCTATTATGATTTGTTCCAGGAATAACCCATGTGCATTTCAGATTAAGGAAGGAAATTGTGCTGTGACTTGGTGTAGGATGAGGAAGGTGATGCTAGAATTGGAAAAATTAACAGTAAAGAAAAAGCCAGAGAGCACTAATATGTAGTACCATATTTGGTCATTTGTGAGGTAGGGAATACTAAGGCAGCTCATGTATGTATTTTTCCATACAACTGGTCCCTCCTACTGTGCCCAGGTACCAGTTGTGATTTTTAAAACTTTGAGAGGACAAAGAGGTGGCCAGGTACATCCTCTGGAGAATCTACACCAGTCAGCCTAAAGCAGCCTGCTGTAGTGAAGGTGATCAGCACTCAGTTAAAAAAAAAAAATTCAGGGCAGCACTCTGATACTGAAATTCCTCCTATTGACCTAACGATTAGATTAGAAAAGAGTGGCCAGGCCATGAAACCCATAACTAAGCTCTGATCTTTGGGGGGTACAGCTTTCAGGAGAAGAAGGACCAGAGCAACAACAACTGGAACAAGTAGAAGAAAGGACCCAGCTGCTACCTATACTTTTCCAGTGGGGAATCTTAAACCACAATAGTAAGTGCCTCTCTACAAAACTAAGGACCTGATAAAATCTCAGCAGAAACAGGAACCTTCTCTCCCCCCCCCCCATCATCTGCCTTGGCTGAGGGATAGGAACTTGACCTCTGCAGGGGTGAGCCTCGTATCACCAAATTATTCCTTTGCAGGCAGCCACATTTCTGTTGGGAGAGACTCAGGATTTCATGCCTACTACCATAACATAAATCTGTCCCAAGTGGTGCCTGGCCCCACTCTTGCTCCTGGGCATACTATGGAACTTGTTTTTTGTGCTGGATGGGATAGTGGTGATCCTGGGCTGGAGAAACTATCTATAGATTACTGCCTGGGATTACTAAAACATAGAGACTCTAGTGACAATGAAACACACCAGATGGCTAAAACATAGGTGGAAAAACCCAGAATTAGTCAGATTGAACATGGACTAGATTACCTATATGGTAATTCAATAGGCAGCAAAAAACAAAACAAAATAAAACAAAACAAAAGTCTGACTCCGTCAGATTGCATTTACAGAGAACTGTCCAGCAGAGCTGTTTTGAGTGGTCAGGGGTCTTTTGCACACTTGACATCCCACTGTGAACAATTTGCTCAGTACCTGGCACATAAAATTACCCAGCTCCATTTAGATTTCGTTGCTATAGTAATACAGATAGATGTAACTATTATAATGGCTACTTTACCATTTGTATACCCTGAAGATGCGGGCAGAAGTAAACTGACTGGCTGATGACTTAATGTCTACTATAACAACTATTAATTCATCCCAAGTGATATCTGGGACCATTCATGCATTGGGCACATTAGACCCTGTGATGTCTGTCTGTCTGTTTGTCTGTCTGTGTCCCTCCATTACTAACATGAGAGAGGATGTGATCTGATCTATGGCTAGAAACAGAGCTTCAGCATTACTTTTAGGAACCTACAACTTCCCAAATCAACACGGGAAATGACTATGCTGGCTGAGGAAAAGCTACATTTGAAAACTCTTTGTCAAGCATCAAAATATTTTGCCCAAGCAGTCCAAAATATGGTTATCAGGCAGCACCACCATTTATTTTTTGTTTGTTTGGAATTGGTTCCCTTTATCTGGAGCCTGAGCAATTCAACTGAACTTTCTTTAGACTGACTCAGGACATTGCCACATGAGCCCTATTCTCACAGCAATCATATTAGTTTTAAAAATTGAAAGATACCAGATTCAGAGCAGTCAATATCACATGTCTGAAGATGGAGCAATTTTATTTTCTGCAGCCCCATAGGATAGGTCCCAGAGCAATGGATGCAAACTCCAGGAAAAGAGATTTTACCTCAATAGTAGGAAGAACTTCTTGACAATATGAGCTGTTCAACAGTGGAACACACTTCCTTGGAAACTGGTGGGGTCTCCTTCTTTAAAGGTTTTTAAACAGAGGCTGGATGGCCATCTGCCAGGGATGCTTTGATTGTCTATTCCTGCAAGGCAGGGGATTGGACTAGTTGGTGTTAGAATCCTGTTAGTATTCTACCAGATAGTGTTTTGTAGTGTAGTATAGTAGTTGGGGGATGATGGGGCTTTAGCTGCAGTAGAAGAGTAGATAGTGATAGTTAGTGCATAGCAGGGCCAGGTGTCTTATCTAGTGGCCTTGAAGGCCTGGCTCTCCGAGCGCTCAGAGCTGGGAATGTGCTTTCACTTCTGTGGGAACCAGGAGGGGCTTCGCTTGGCGGGTTTCTGCTTGGGAGGGGATTTGGCTTTTGGGGATTCTGTTACTTTGTCTTTGGGAGGGTGTGGTTAGTCTCAGCTAAGAAGCTGAGTGAGGCACATGTCTGATTCTGGATCTATCAATAAAGTGCTGTTGATTATATCAATCAAGCTGACTGGTTGATTGTCTGGGATTCTGGCTGCTAACTCTGACAGTTGGCCCTTGTGGTTTCTTCCCCTCTATGATTTTATGTGTTTTCAGTTGCATGACTAGGGCTGCTGCTGCTGTCATCACGCTTTCTTCCTGACACCCCTTGACCCCCTCCTCTCTGCCTTAAGCCCTAACCAGCATGCCTTTTGGATTTTGGATTCAATTTTAATTTATTTTTATATTAACTTTTTGATTAAATTCTGGACCTCTTCTACAGTAATGTAATTTAAGGAAAGGAAAATAAATAGAAAATAAACAAATAAATATATAAATAAATAAAGGTGACAAGGCTACTTGCGAATAGTGAGGGGGGAGGGAGACAGGGGAAGAGGGGGAGATGTTGACACCATATGACTCCCAATATCACAACTACTCCAGTAGTGACATTTTGCACCTGAGATCTAGAGTGATCAAGAGGTAATTGATGGGTTTCCCCTGTTAATGAAATGGGACACTCTAACCATGCTTAGACACAGCAGGTACAGATAGAAGGTGGTGTCATGTGCTAAGTATCTCCAAAGCCACTTTTTTCCAGGTCTAATCATGGTTTAAAAGCCATGTGTAGTAATCTCCTCAGTGGTGCTCAATGGCTCTTCTGCTTTTAAGCTGAAAAATAGTTTACTCTTGAGTACTAAATAGCCTCACTATGTGAACCCCAAAAAATTGGAAAGTTACGAGGAAGCTACAAATGAGGCCAGTGAAATGAGAGACAGCGGCAAACAAACTCTGGGAAGAGCAGCACAATATGGGTGGAATGAGCACCGAGCTGTGAGTTGGGAAAGGTCAGTCTTTTACTGTCATTCATGTTTTCAGTTTTGTGACTGTTTCTGTTTCATTCTGCCATATAAATGTGTACATTGCTTTTTTAAAAAGTATGCTTCTCTCTACATTGTAATTACTTTCAAATATTTGATTGCAGCCTCATATATGTACTCTGTCACTAGAAATATTTCACATTTTCCCCATATATAAGGATAATAACAGCCCTGGCATCCTGTTCATGTTTTATGCACCTGCACATTCCCTTATGCGTGAGACTGAACTGAACTTTGGGAGCTGACATGTGAAATCTGTATTCAGGCTGAAGGCTACGAAAGCAGAGTTATGCATTGTGGTGCATTACCTGTCACGAATTGTGCATTGTGACACATTCTGCATTGTATATTCTGCATCAATGTAGGCTATGCAATGTCACAATTGTGTAATATGGTGGCACAGTGCAACCAAAATGTCATTCTGAGAGAATAAACTTAAACTATACCTCTTCAGTACAAGATCTTGGTCAAGGAATGAAAGAAACATAAAACTGTGACGTTGAAGCTTCTCTTCTTTTACCTTTCTTTAAACATCAACTGGTAGAGTGGGAGTATCATTACAGCTGCAGAGAGGATGACTTACCGTATATACTGTACTTGTCTCTAAGTCGTCCATGTATATAAGTCGAGGTCAACTTTTGGGGCCAAAAATGTGGATTTTTATATGACCAGTGGATACGTTGAGGATCGGACTTAAGGGGGTAGCCCAACTGGGGAGAGACTGCTGGCAATCACTCGCCCTTCCCAGCCTGTTCTCAGCTAGGCTTTCTCCCGCAGAGGAAGCCCAGCTAGGAAGAAACTCCAGGGACAGTGCTCGCCCTTCCAAGCCTGCCCCCAACTGGGCTTTCCCCCGCGGAGGAAGCCCAGCTAGGGAGAGACTCCAGGTCGATCGCTCACTCTTGCAACCCTGTCCCCAACTGGGCTTTCCCCCGCAGAGAAAGCCCAGTTGGGGAGAGGCTTGGTCGAAGGACCTATTGCCCCATGCATAAGTCAACCCAGGATTTTGGAGGCTATTTTGGGGAAAATATGTCTCGACTTATAGTCGAGTATATACAGTACTCCCTTCACCCACCACACCCATAGCCCCAACTCAAATCTTCCCAGTTCTCTGCATAGACAGACAGATAGATGTTCCTCTAAAGCTAGCATTACAGGGGTGTGTGATTTGCACACATTATTATTATTATTATTATTATTATTATTATTATTATTATTATTATATTATTATTATTATTATCCCAACTTGTTCTCCACTATAGGGGACTCAAGCGGTGAAGAACAATATAAAACAATGCAATACATTAACATTAACAAAAAATATATAAATATAAAAATTATAAAACATTAAAACAATTGTAAGAGTTAAAAAGTTATAATTAAAATGTAACATGTTAAATACAAACTTCATATTGTACAAACATAAAAAACCCAGCCCTTATCGGCATAAAAAGACTGGACTGCACAAAAATGTCTTTACCTGGTGCCAGAAGGATAGTAGGGGACGGTGCCATCTTGGCCTCTCTAGGAGGGTGTTCCAAAGCTTGGGATCAGCCACGAGAAGGCCCTGTCTGTTCCCACCTGAGAGGGTGTTGGACAGAGTAGGACCTCTCCAGATGATCTCAAACTCCAGTGTGCTCATACAGAGAGAACAGGCGGGAACAAACCGCCAATAGTACGTCTTCTATACGTACTAGGGTTAGGAGGGCGGTGCTTCCCGCACCCCCTAACCCTAGTACGTATAAAATAACGTACAACATGGTGGTGCACCTTCCACATGGGGGCCGCCATGTTTACGTACTGGACGCATAGTTCACCAGACGTGTCTGCGCCTATGAACGTCGCGAATGCGCCAGCGGGCACCTCGCCAACGTGGTTGGCTGCTGCGGCTCCCGCTCGGAGCAAATGGTTCCGGCGTGAGACGCCGCAAAGCGCGTCTGTATCCCGCCACAGTCCTGTCAAATAGCCTGGACCCAAGCCATATAAGGTTTATAGGTAACAAAACTAGCACTTTTGAATGTGCCGCGAAACAGACTGGCAACCAATGGAGCTGTTGCAACAAGGGAGTTGTTATTCCCTGTAGCCAGTTTCGAAACAGCCTGGCTGCAGGCTCTTTGACCCAGCCTGAAGTTTTCTGAGCACTTTTCAAAGGCAGCCCCATGTAAAACACATTACAGTAATTTGAACAGGTAGTTTTAGTAAAAAAAAAAATATTTTTTTTGCTGTCTTTATGGCTTCATCATATATCTTCACGTAGATTTTAGCCCATTTTCGCAGTCAGATTCATTCTGAGGTTCTGCCAGTGTCACTCTAGTCTCCATCTTGTTTGCTTCATTGTGCCAGCTACTTAGAAAATCAAAGGGCTGCTTAGCTCCACTCTGTGAGGATGGGATGTTTGGAGTGATTGTGTCAACTGCTCTGGTCATTTCTCCATTCCAGAGACAACCAGGCCTTACAGGATGCACTGACAAGGCAGTAGGAAACTCCCCAAGAGACATCAGGAATCCATTTGGATCCATAAACTCCTGGGCAGACTGTCTTAAGGTCCCCCAACCGTAGAGGTTTCTAAGTTCCAGCAAGTCTAAACGACTGAAAGAAATAATCTGTCCATGCCAACAGAACAGCAGAGTAGCTCCTCCATTGCCCAGATCCATCAGCATCCCCCTCTGTACAGAACAACGGTCTCGAGTGTGTCCAGTGCATGAGTGGGGCCAGATACCTTGGTCAACCCCCATGGTTCATGGTAGCCATGAGTCCTGAGTGTGGTAGCCTTGGTATGTATTTTGAATCCTCCAGCAAAATGGAGACTCCAACACTACTCCTGAGACCACCCCAGCTAGCTCCCGAGGGAGACTGTTGAGCAGCGGGGTGGATGGTACACCAAGAGAATCCTATCTGTCCTGGCTTGGGAACTTGGGAACCAATGAGCAGGGAAAATGACAGACTGCGCTCTCTTTAAACCAGGTGTAGGAAAAGTGCAGGGTCCCAGAGCCATCTTTATGTCTTTCCTGCTGCCACCACCCCGCTCCCCCCGGCATTCAAAAGAATTAAAAAAGAAATAAATGGACCACTACTGTCCTACCACTGCTTTTGCCCCAAAAAATGACCTTCAGGGGGAAAGGGGTCTTCTACCATTTTTTTTGCCCCATCATGCCTTTTTAGGTCCTGGTAAGGCCTTTTTTTAAAAAAATTGTTTATTATGTTATTCATTCATTTTGTTTATTTATATGCCTCCTTCTCCCTGAAGGGACACAAGGCAGCTCACGGAGATAAAACATTTAAAATAAAATTCCATAAAAGTCAAAACACATTAAAACATATCCAATAGAAAATCACATAAATATACAAAAGTTAAAACATAATCTAAAAACAGAAGTGAGAAGAAATGACTTCTGGGAGAGACTTAGGAATCATTGCCCACCATACAAATCGCTCCCAAATGGTGCCTGGCCCCACTTGCTCCTGGGCATATGATGGACTTTGTTTTTCTGTGCTAGATGGGATAGGGGTGATCCTGGCCTGGAGAAAAATATCTACAGATCCCACCGGGGAATAATATGATATAGAGAGTTTGGTGCGGTGATTGAAAACACACCAGGTGCTCTACAATATTGGTGAAAAAACCAGAATGAGCTGTGGTTTGAACATGACTAGTACCTATATGATAGTTCTACATTTGTTAAAAAAAAAATAAGGCCTCTCCAAAGTCAAAACAGCCCAAGGAGGGGGAAAATTGTGGTGAAGATGCTCCTATTACTCCTCTAAGTGTGTTGGGGATTGGAGCAATTATGGTGATTTTTAAAGGGAGATGTGGGGGGTGGATTGGGGCCATCCAAGGTCTTCTGGGGGCTAAAGCATCCACCAGTCTCCCACAGTTTGCCCATTCCCTTACTCTAAACTGTATCCACCTCAATTTAAGGACTGGGGGAATTTACTAGGAAGACATTCATGCATCCCATGACAAAACTTAGATACAAAGTTCTAGGGATTAATCTGTTGTGGCGTTTGTGCCCTCAGTCAGTCATTTTCAACTTATAAATAGCCCTAAGGCAAAACCTATTATGGGGTTTTCTTGCAAGATTTGTGGAGAACATTGCTCCCTCTGAGGCTGGGGACTGTGACCTGCCCAGTGTAAATCAATGGCTTTCCATGACTGAATTGGGATTGAACCCTGGTCTCCCGAATCATAGTCCAACACTCAAACCTTATTATAGCACACTGCCATTCCCCAAATTATTGAATCATAGAATCGTAGTTGGAAGAGACCCACGGCCATCCGTCCAACCCCCTGCCATTGCAAGAAATCCAATCATCAAGCATCCCGACAGATGGCCATCCAGTCTCGTTAAAGACCTCCAAAGAAGGAGATCCACTACACTCTGAGGAGTTTGTTCCACTGTCAAAACAGCCCTTACTTGTCAGGAAGTTCCTCCTATGTGGCTCACATCTCTTTTCCTGAAGCTTGCATCACTCGCTCGGGTCCTGTTCTCTGAAGCTACAGAAAAAAAGTTGCTCCCTCCTCAATATGACATCCATTCATATTAAAACAGGGCTATCTATCACTCTTAACTTCTTTTTTCCAGGCTAAACATCCTCAGCTCCCTAAGTCATTCCTCATAGGACAGGTTTCCAGACACTCTCAATTTTAGCCGCGCTCCTTTGGACACATTCCAGTATCTCAATGCCCTTTTGAATTGTGGTGCCCAAACTGGACACAATATTCCAGGTGGGCCCGACCAAGCAGAATACAGTGGCACTATTACTCCTCTGATCTAGAACTCATACTTTTATTGAAGCCTAAAATTGCATGGGCCTTTAGAGCTGCCGCATCGCATGTTGATACTGATGTTCAACGTTGGTGGCTACTTGTACCATATCTCCGATCTGCCCTTTCACACATAGTTTCATTCAGCCAGGTGTCCCCCATCCTATATCTCTGCACTTCATTTGTTCTGCCCTAAGTGCAGTACCTTACATTCTCCGGTTGAATTTCATTTTGTTAGTTTTGGCCCAGCTTTCTAGTCTATTCAGGTCATTTTGAATTTTGATCCTGTCCTCTGGGGTATTAGCTATTCCCCCTAATTGATAAGTTTGCTCCCAATTCTGTTATCCGGTCATTGATGAAGATGTTGAATAGCACTGGGCCCCAGGACAGAGCCCTGTGGGGACCCCACGGGTCACGTCTCTCCAGGATGAAACGAGCCATTGTTAGCACCCTTTGGGTTCGGCCAGTCAACCAGTTACAAATCACCTAACAGTTGCCTTGTCTATCCCACATTTTACAAGCTTGTTTGCAAGAATGTCATGGAGAACTTTGTCAAAGGCTTACTGAAATCAAGATATACTATATCCACAGCATTCCCTTCATCTAACAAGCTGGTAATTGTATCAAGAAAGATAAAGTTTGTCTGGCATGACTTCTTTCTCTGAAACCCATGTCGACTTTTGTCATTATGGAATGTCTTCTAGATGCGCACAGACTCTTGCTTTTAATCTTTCTGCTCTAAAATCTTTCCTGGTATTGAGGTAAGACTAATTGGATGATAATTGTTGGGATCCTCTTTTTTCCCCTTTTTGAAGATGTGGGACAACAGTTGCCCTCCTCCAGTCTGCTGGGATTTCTCCTGTTCTCCAGGAGTTTTCAAAGATTATTGCCAATGGCTCGATATTACTTTGCCAGTTTTTTAATCCCTTGGATGTAATTCATCTGTTCTAGAGACTTAAATTCTTTCAATTAACAAGGTATTCCTCACTATCTCTTCATTATTCTGTGCTGAAATTCCCCTTTCTGTCTCTGCTCCACTATCCTCACATTGAGCACACCTTTTCCTTTTGGAGAACTCTGAGACAAAGAAGGGTGTGAGTAATTCTGCCTTTTTCTCTGTCCCCTGTTAGCATTTTTGCCATCTTCTCCATGGGAGATGGTGGTGGTGATTCCAAAACCTAACCAGGTATTACCCCCAACTGGGAATCCTTGTATTAAACTGTACCTCTTCTTCACCTGCTATATAGTCTTTTTCTCTTTTTCTTACTCCTCTAACTTTACCAAGCATAATGTCATTTCACTTGACATTAATCATAAACATGTAAGAAGCTCATTCATAGCCTGTGGAGGGAAAAGGCGAGCTAGAGTGATGGCAAGGTAAGGCTTCCAATAAGTTCTTGTGCTCAGTCATTTTTGGATGCAGAAGAAGCTGAGAAATAGAAGTTGTTTCACTTGCACTTTTTCTTCCCCCTCTCTTTCAATGTTTGAACAGGTCTCACTGGGTGACTACCATAGAAATACACTGCCTCGCTTCTAAGCCTAACCTAACTCATAAGATTATTGAAATGACACATGAAGGAGGCCTGCAAAGTACCCTTTATACATGAAGACTTGTACGAGTCATTGAGTACAGTTGAAATCACCCTGTTCGTAGTGTTAGGCACACTCCAGATGCATCCTTTGTTCTGTCATTAATTGTGCTATGCTTTCATCTTGCTACCTTGCTTCGTGGCTTCATGCTGGCAAGCAAGGCCTGTCTCTTTTTCTTCCCTGTTGCCCAGCTTGGCACCCGCCCCTAGCCAGCCCCTTCCGCCAGAATCCATTGGGGAGTTGGGCATTTTGCCTAGAGTATCATACACACAGCTTTCCCTAGCTTGGATGACTGCCAGCCAATGTGTCTTCTGAAAGCTTCCAATCTTTTCCCCCGTTTTCGCTTTTTAAAATAGTGCTAGGTTTTTCCTAAAACTTCCTAAATTTCTAAATGCAAAAGGAAGAGTGAATGTGGTCATTTTTAGAATGCAAGTATGTCTTAAGTATACTTGACCCATACCTTTGCAAACATATTTATATTATATATTGGTTTCACAATCTATCAGGTGTGGACGAGCTGGACCATGAATCATGTGCAAGAATCGGAATGGAGGTGGATAATGTTGGATATGTGAGAAGAGTTCAAGTGAAGAGTAGAGGTTGCTGTTTGTATTGGTGGTATCTGAACTATCTATAAGGGCTTAAATATCTTAAAGGCTCCAGGTCCTGCATGATAATGAACCTAAACAAGGCACCTCTGGTTAGTATTTGGATGGGAGCCTACTAATATACCCAGTCGGTGGGTGGTATTTCAGAGGGAGGAACTGGCAAAATCACCTCCTGATAGTCTTTGCTAAGAAAACCTTATGAAATTCAGGGAGTGCAAAAGATTGACGGTGACTTGATATATCGCAAAAACCATCTATGGAGATTCATTAAAGAATTTCCCCATCAGTTCAGTTAGAATTGCTCCCAGAGCACATGTCATACGAAGTCACAGTTGTTTTCTTTTCTTACAGATTCTGATCTCAAGTTACAAGTCTCAGTAATTTTATAATCCCCCCCCCCTTGTCTTCAGTTCTCGGTATGAAGTTCTCCAGTATTGTCACCATCTATAAACCATCTGTATACTAGTTTCACTGCAGAAAGACTGCACAAACAATGAAATAAATGACATGATAAAGGGTCTGCAATGACACATAGGAATTTATTCAAAAAAGTATGATTGCCATCCACAAAGAATGTTGGGCCTAAAAAAAGTTGGAATGGTGATGTGTAAAAACCTATGTGTAATTTAAGGTTCAACTGAAAATAATCAACATAACATGCCAGACATAACGATTTGAACAAAAGAGAGCAAGGAGGAGGAAGAGGTGGTGGAGAAGTGGGGTAAGTTCACCACCACCGCACCACTACCCACTTTTCTCCAGCCCTTGGACTCAACCAGTGTAGAAAAACAAACAGATACAGCTAAAAATCTGTCAATGACTAAAACAAACAAGTAAAAATACAATCATGTATCAATTAACAGCAATTTAAAAACAGAGAGAAGATATGGAGCACCCATTAAAAAAGCAAGGATAGAGACAATATGCACTTATTAAAACTTTCCCCATAAACAATCGGTTCCCAAAGTCCGGTCAAAACAAACACCATCAAGGGGCTAGTCAAGTCTCTCTAAGAAGAGAGTGTGTGTTTCAGCACTTGGATGAAGTCGCCATGAAGCCCTCTCTCTTTCCCAGTAGATATCCTGTTTAGAGTGGTGAGTACTGTAAAGATCTCACAACTGTGGAAGAGCATGATCTTCAATGACCTAGGCATTCGATGGTTGGTCCACCCCAGTGCAGTAAGCATGCTGTTACTCCCCCAGACTTAGAGAGATGCCTGGCCAATGGTGCCCACGAGTAGATCAGGCTGCTATGGAACAGAAAGCTCAGATCTTACTTGCTGTTGAGAGCTGGTGGACCAAAGGGACCATCCATTGTCCTGGATGCTTTGGGCTACCAGCCTTGGTTCAACAAGTCCTGAGGAGTCCAGGCTCCAGTGACAGCATAGGGTTGGTGTCACCCTATATGATAACTAGTGATGCCAAACCTCCCCACTGACTCCTCCAATACAACACCATAGAATTCTAGCTATGTTTTTTGTATTAATATATTCAGAATATAATTCCCATTTAACCAGCAAGAATGTGATATAAACATTTAGCAAATAAAATTGTACCTTTAAATTATAATATCAGATCTATCCACCTAAACTATTTACATGTGGTTAAAGTGAAAATTGGTAGATGTGAACATTTAAAAACCTGGAGACTTCTCCTTTCTCCTCCCATGAGCCTTCGCACACTCACACCAATCTGTTCATCATTTTTATAGGGACAGGCTAATGCCACATCCCCCCCTTCCTCAAAGGAATGTTTTGGGGAGCAGTGGTGTCCCCCCCTTAGGTTTCCTGTGGGGCCGCCCCTGGCCCCGAGTGATGCCCGCCAGGGGCCTTTCCACGGGTGGGAGCGCCCTCCAGGAATTTCTGGGCTTGTGAACAGCATCGCTACCAGTGGAAGGACCTGCACTTCCAGGTGGGTTAGGCCCGAGGTCCTTCTCGGGGAACTTCACTCTTCTGAGTGCTCCAGTCTTGCCCATGGGAAAGCGCCAGAAAGGCAGAACCGCGCACTTGCACGTTGTCACTCGTGTAGTCCGCCTCCCCTCCCCCAATGCCCGCACCTGGATGGAGTTTAAGGCCACATTCAACAGTTTAAATT
>NC_056522.1:46459463-46534154 GCF_019175285.1 Sceloporus undulatus | reverse complement strand
ATTATTATTATTATTATTATTATTATTATTATTATTATTATTATTATTTTCTTATATCCCAACTTTCTCCCAATATAGGGACTCAAGGCGGTGAAGAACAAATATAAAACAATACAATACATTAACATTAAAATATATAAATATAAAAATTTAAAAACAAACAATTGTAAGAGTTAAAAAAGTTATAAATTAAAATGTAACATGTTAAAAATACAAATTCATATTGTACAACATTTAAAACCCAGCCCTTATCGGCATAAAAGACCTGACTGCACAAAAATGTCTTTACCTGGTGCCAGAAGGATAGTAGGGATGGTGCCATCTTGGCCTCTCTAGGAAGGGTGTTCCAAAGCTTGGGAGCAGCCACGAGAAGGCCCTGTCTTGTTCCCACCTGAGAGGGTGTTGGGACAGAGAGTAGGACCTCTCCAGATGATCTCAAGACTCCAGTGTGCTCATACAGAGAGATACAGGCGGGATACAAACCGCCATATAGTACGTCTTCTATACGTACTAGGGTTAGGAAGGGGCGGTGCTTCCGCACCCCCCTAACCCTAGTACGTATAGAATACGTACAACATGGTGGCGCCCCTTCCACATGGGGGCCGCCATGTTTATGTACTGGACGCATAGCGTCCAGACGTGTCGTGGCGCCTATGACGTCGCGAATGCGCCAGCGGCACCTCGCGACGTGGTTTGGCTGCTGCGGCTCCCGCGCGGAGCAAATGGTGCCGGCGGGAGACCGCCGCAAAGCGGCGGTCTGTATCCCGCCACAGTCCTTCAAATAGCCTGGACCCAAGCCATATAAGGTTTTATAGGTCAAAACTAGCACTTTGAATTGTGCCTGGCAACCAATGGAGCTGTTGCAACAAGGGAGTTGTATATTCCCTGTAGCCAGTTTCAGGAAACAGCCTGGCTGCAGCTCTTTGACCCAGCTGAAGTTTCTGAGCACTTTTCAAAGGCAGCCCCATGTAAAACACATTACAGTAATTTGAACATGAAGTTTTAGTCAAAAAAAAATTTTTTTTTTTGCTGCCTTTATTGCTTCATCATATATCTTCAGGTAGATTTTAGCCCATTTTCAGTCAGATTCATTCTGAGTTTTCTGCCACTGTCACTCTAGTCTCCATCTTGTTTGCTTCATTGCTGCCAGCTACTTAGAAAATCAAAGGGCTGGCTTAGCTCCACTCTGTGAGATGGGATGTTTAGGAGTGATTGTGTCAACTGCTCTGGTCATTTCTCCATTCCAGAGATCAACCAGGCCTTTACAGGATCACCTGACAAGGCAGTAGGAAACTCCCCAAGAGACATCAGGAATCCATTTGGATCCATAAACTCCTGGGGCAGACTGTCTTAATGGGTCCCCCAACCCTGTAGAGGTTCTAAGTTCCAGCAAGTCTAAACCTGACTAGAAATAATCTGTCCATGCCAACAGAACAGCAGAGAGCTCCTCCATTCCCAGATCATCAGCATCCCCCTCTGTACAGAACACAAGGTCTAGAGTGTGTCCAGTGGCATGAGTGGGGCCAGATACCAATTGGGTCAACCCCCATGGTTGTCATGGTAGCCATGAAGTCCTGAGTGTGGTAGCCTTGGTATGTATGTTGAAATCCTCCAGCAAAATGGAGACTCCAACACTACTCCTGAGACCACCCCAGCTAGCTCACGCAGGGAGACTGTTGAGCAGCGGGGTGGATGGTACACCAACAGAATCCCTAATCTGTCCCGGCTTTGGGAACTTGGGAACCAATGAGCATGGGAAATGACAGACTGCATCTCTCTTTAAACCAGGTGTAGGAAAAGTGCAGGTCCCAGAGCCATCTTTATGTCTTTCTGCTGCCACCACCCCGCTCCCCCGGCATTCAAAAGAATTAAAAAAGAAATAAATTGGAGCACTACTGTCCTACCACTGCTATTTTGCCCCAAAAATGACCTTCAGGGGGAAAGGGGTCTTTCTACCATATGTTTTGCCCCATCATGCCTTTTTAGGTCCTGGTAAGGCCTTTTTTAAAAAAAACTGTTTATTTATTTATTCATTCATTTATTTTATTTATATGCCTCCTTTCTCCCTGGAGGGACACAAGGCAGCTCACGGATAAAACATTTAAAATAAAATTCCATAAAAGTCAAAACAATTAGTCTCCCACAGTTGCCCATTCCCTACTCTAAACTGTATCCACCTCAATTTAAGGACTGGGGGAAGTTACTAGGAAGACATTCATGCATCCCATGACAAAACTTAGATACAAAGTTCTATGGATTAATCTGTTGTGGCTGTTGTGTGCCTTCAAGTCATTTTCAACTTATAAAGCCCTAAGGCAAACCTATTATGGGGTTTTCTTGGCAAGATTTGTGGAGACAGCATTGTTCCCTCTGAGGCTGGGAGACTGTGACCTGCCCAGTGTAAATCAATGGCTTTCCATGACTGAATTGGGATTTGAACCCTGGTCTCCCGAATCATAGCTCAACACTCAAACCATTATTATAGCACACTGCCATTCCCCAAATCATTGAATCATAGAATCGTAGAGTTGGAAGAGACCACAAGGGCCATCCAGTCCAACCCCCTGCCATGCAAGAAATCCAAATCAAAGCATCCCCGACAGATGGCCATCCAGTCTCGGCTTAAAGACCTCCAAAGAAGGAGATTCCACTACACTCTGAGGGAGTTTGTTCCACTGTCAAACAGCCCTTACTGTCAGGAAGTTCCTCCTAATGTTGAGCTAGAATCTCTTTTCCTGCAGCTTGCATCCATTGCTCTGGGTCCTGTTCTCTGAAGCTACAGAAAAAAAGCTTGCTCCCTCCTCAATATGACATCCATTCAAATATTTAAACAGGGCTATCATATCACCTCTTAACCTTCTTTTTTCCAGGCTAAACATCCTCAGCTCCCTAAGTCATTCCTCATAGGACATGGTTTCCAGACCCTTCACCATTTTAGTCGCGCTCCTTTGGACACATTCCAGTATCTCAATGTCCTTTTTGAATTGTGGTGCCCAGAACTGGACACAATATTCCAGGTGGGGCCCGACCAAAGCAGAATACAGTGGCACTATTACTCCTCTTGATCTAGACACTATACTTTTATTGATGCAGCCTAAAATTGCATGGGCCTTTTCAGCTGCCGCATCGCATGTTGACTGATGTTCAACTTGTGGTCTACTTGTACTCTTAGATCCCTTTCACACATAGTTTCATTCAGCCAGGTGTCCCCCATCCTATATCTCTGCACTTCATTTTTCTGCCCTAAGTGCAGTACCTTACATTTCTCCGTGTTGAATTTCATTTTGTTAGTTTTGGCCCAGCTTTCTAGTCTATTCAGGTCATTTTGAATTTTGATCCTGTCCTCTGGGGTATTAGCTATTCCTCCTAATTTGATAAGTATGCTCCCAATTCTGTTATCCAGGTCATTGATGAAGATGTTGAATAGCACTGGGCCCAGGACAGAGCCCTGTGGGACCCCACTGGTCACTTCTCTCCAGGATGAAAAAGAGCCATTGTTGAGCACCCTTTGGGTTCGGCCAGTCAACCAGTTACAAATCCACATAACAGTTGCCTTGTCTATCCCACATTTTACAAGCTTGTTTGCAAGAATGTCATGGAGAACTTTGTCAAAGGCCTTACTGAAATCAAGATATACTATATCCACAGCATTCCCTTCATCTAACAAGCTGGTAATTGTATCAAAGAAAGAGATAAAGTTTGTCTGGCATGACTTCTTTCTCTGAAACCCATGTCGACTTTTTGTCATTATGGAATTGTCTTCTAGATGCTCACAGACTCTCTGTTTAATCTTTCTGCTCTAAAATCTTTCCTGGTATTGAGGTAAGACTAATTGGATGATAATTGTTGGGATCCTCTTTTTTCCCCTTTTTGAAGATGGGGACAACATTTGCCCTCCTCCAGTCTGCTGGGATTTCTCCTGTTCTCCAGGAGTTTTCAAAGATTATTGCCAATGGCTCCGATATTACTTTTGCCAGTTCTTTTAATACCCTTGGATGTAATTCATCTGATTCTAGAGACTTAAAGTCATTTCAGTTAACAAGGTATTCCTCTACTATCTCTTCACTTATTCTGTGCTGAAATTCCCCTTTTCTGTCCTCTGCTCCACTATCCTCACACTAAGCACCCTTTTCCTTTTCTGAGAACTCTGAGACAAAGAAGGTGTTGAGTAATTCTGCCTTTTCTCTGTCCCCTGTTAGCATTTTGCCATCTTCTCCATGGGAGATGGTGGTGGTGATTCCCAAAACCCTAACCAGATATTACCCCAACTGGGAATCCTTGTATTAATACTGTACCTCTTCTTCACCTGCTATATAGTCTTTTCCTCTTTTCTTACTGCCTCTAACTTTACCAAGCATAATGTCATTTCACTTGACATTAATCATAAACATGTAAGAGCTCATTCATAGCCTGTGGTAGGGAAAAGGCAGCTAGAGTGATGCAGGTAAGGCTTCCAATAAGTTCTGTGGCTCAGTCATTTTTGGATGTCAGAAGAAGCTGAGAAAATAGAAGTTGATTCACTTGCACTTTTTCTTTCCCCCTCTCTTTCAAATGTTTGAACAGGTTCTCACTGGGTGACTACCATAGAAATACACTGCCTCTTCTTCTAAGCCTAACCTAACTCATAAGATTATTGAAATGACACATGAAGTGAGGCCTGCAAAGTACCTTTATACAATGAAAACTGTTACAGAGTCATTAGAGTACAGTTGAAATCACCCATTTCGTAGTGTTAGGCACACTCCAGATCATCCTTTGTTCTGTCATTAATTGTGCTAATGCTTTCATCTTGCTCCTTGCTTCAGGCTTCATGCTGGCAAGCAAGGCCTGTCTCTTTTTCTTCCTTGTTGCCCAGCTTGGCACCAGCCCCTAGCACAGCCCTTCAGCCAGAAATCCAGTGGGGAGTTGGGCATTTTGCCTAGAGTATCATACACAACAGCTTTCCCTAGCTTGGATAACTGCCAGCCAATGTGTCTTCTGAAGCTTCCAATCTTTTCCCCCGTTTCTCTTTTTAAAATAGTGCTAGGTTTTTCCTAAAACTTCCTAAATTATCTAAATGCAAAAGGAAGAGTGAATGTGGTCATTTTTAGAATGCAAGTATTCTCTTAAGTATACTTGACCCATACCTTTGCAAACAATATTTATATTAATATATTGGTTTCACAATCTATCAGGTGTGACTGACTGGACCATGAATCATTTGCAAGAATCTAGGAATTGAGGTGGATAATGTTGGATAATGTGAGAGAGTTCAAGTAGAGTTGCTGTTTGTATTGGTGGTATTCTGAACCTATCTATAAGGGCTTAAATATCTTAAAGGCTCCAGGTCCTGCATGATAATGGAACCTAAACAAGGCACCTCTGGTTAGTATTTGGATGGGAGCCTGCTAATAAATACCAGGTCTGTGGGTGGTATTTCAGAGGGAGGAACTGGCAAAAATCACCTCTGAGTATTCTTTGCCTAAGAAAACCTTATGAAATTCAAGGGATTGCAAAAGACTGACAGGTGACTTGAATATATCGCATAAACCTATCTATGGAGATTTCATTAAGATATTTCATCAGTTCATTTAGAATTGCTCCCAGAGCACATGTCACTACTGAAGTCACAGTTGTTTTCTTTTCTTACAGATTCTGAATCTCAATTTACAAGTCTCAGTATTTTATAATCCCCCCACCCCCTTGTCTTCAGTTCTCCGGTACTGAAGTTCTCCAGTATTGTCACATCTATAACCCATCTGTAACTAGTTCATGCAGAAAGACTGCACAAACAATGAAATAAATGACATGATAAAGGGTCTGCAATGACACATAGGAATTTATTCAAAAAGTATGATTTGCAATCCTCAAAGAATAGTTGGGCCTAAAAAAAGTTGGAAATGGTGATGTAAAAACCTATGTGAATTTAAGGTTCAAACTGAAAAATAATCAAAACATAACATGCCAGACATAACTGGTTGAACAAAAGAGAGCAAGGAGGAGGAAGAGGTGGTGGAGAAGTGGGGTAGTATCACCACCACCACACCACTACCCCCTTTTCTCCAGCCCTTGGACTCAAACCAGTGTAGAAAAACTAAAACAGATACAGATAAAATCTGTCATGACTAAAAACAAACCAAGTAAAAATACAATCATGTATCAATTAACAGCATTTTAAAAACAGAGAGAATCATGGAGCACCCATTAAAAAAGCAAGGAATAGAGACAATACTGCACATTATTAAAACTCTTTCCCCATAAACAATCTGTTCCCAAAGTCCTGTCAAAACAAAACACCATCAAGGGGCTAGTCAAGTCTCTCTAAGAAGAGATGTGTGTGTTTCAGCACTTGGATGAAGTCTCCATGAAGGCCCTCTCTCATGTCCCAGTAGATATCCCTGTTAGAGTGGTGAGTACTGTAAAGATCTCACAACTTGTGGAAGAGCATGATCCTTCAAATAACCTAGGCATTCGATAGGTTGGTCTCACCCCAGTGCAGTAACTCATGCTGTTACTCCCCCAGACTTAGAGATGCCTGGCCAATGGTGCCCATGGAGTAGATCAGGCTGCTATGGAACAGAAAGGCTCAGATCTACTTGCTGTTGAGAGCTGGTGGACCAAAGGGACCATCCATGTCCTGGGATGCTTTGGTCTACCAGCCTTGTTCACAAGTCCTGAAGGAGTCCAGGCTCCAGTGACATCACTAGGGTTGGTGTCACCCTATATGATAACTCATGATGCCAAACCTCCCCACTGACCTACTCCCATACAACACCATAGAATTCTTAGCTATGTTTTTTGTATTAATATTATTCATAAATTATAATTCCCATTTAACAGCAATAGATGTGATATAAACATTTAGCAAAATTAAAATTGTACCTTTAAATTATAATATCATATTTACAACCTAAATATATTTACATGTGGTTAAAGTGAAAATTTGGTAAGATGTGAACATTTTTAAAAACCTGGAGCTTCTCCTTTCTCCTCCCATTGAGCCTTCTCAACACTCACACCATCTGTTCAGCATTTTAAAGGGACACAGGCTAATGCCACATCCCCCCTTCCATCAAAAGGGAAATGTTTGGGGAGCAGTGGTGTCACCCCCTTAGGGTTTCATCTGGTGTGGCCCCCTAGTGATGCCCCTGCCAGGTGCCTTTCACTGGTGGGAGCGCCCTCCAGGAATTTGCTGTGGCTTGTGAACAGCATCTCTACCAGTGAAAGGCACCTTGTCACTTCCAGGTGGGTAGGCCAGGTCCTTCTCAGGAACTTCACTCTCTGAGTGCTCCAGTCTGCCCATGGAAAAGCGCCAGAAGGCAGACCCGCCACTCTGAAGTGTCACTCAGTGTAGTCCGCCTCCCCTCCCCCAAAATGCCCCTGCACCTGGATGTGAGTTTAGGCCACATTCAACAGTTTAAATTGTGCCTACAAAAAGACTGATGGCCAGCAGAACTGTTGTAACTAAGGCATTTTGTGCACTGTTACTAGCCATTGTCAACAGTCTAGCTGCAGCTCTTTCAATCAGCTAAGTTTCCAAACACTTTTCAAAGGCAGCTGCTACAGTGTACTACAGTGACCTGGAGTTATTTTATTGTAAAAAGGAATTAAGTTACAGCTCTGAAGGGGGTGAACCTACAATTATCACTACAGTTGCAGTACAGATATACTATGTTAATGAAATACTGTCTAACAGAAAATTTGATATCAGAGGCACAGATAACATGGTTCCTACACTACAAAAGAGAAGAGAAGTTCAACATGTTTCACCAAAGCTTTTATTTATAACTAAACAATATGCTCATGTGAAATGAACAAGGTCAGGAAAGCTTTGAATAAGTAAACAAAAATATTTTGAGACTTTATTAAACGTTACTAAAAATTTAACTATTACAGCAGATAACTAGCTTTCATGGATATAATTCTAACTTCTAAGTTCTGCTCCGAACATCTAATAGTGGCCTTGGAGTGTCCACATGGATCATGCAACTGGGGAAACCAGAGGTAAGATAAAAGTAAACAGAGGTGCGGTACAGAGCACCAGGAAGAGGCGGCTGGAAGTCGCCTCTTCTGGCTGCACAGCAGTGCTGCAGCAACCAAATTGTGCTGCGCTGCTACCAAAAAAAAGACCACTAAAAAGCGGCTCTTTTTTGTGCTGCTGAAAATAGCTTGCGGCAGCGCAAGCACATTGCTGCTGTGTGGCTCCATTTGGATGCCGCGCTGCAGTGATGTCATCACTGCACATGCCATCTACTCAGCACCGCACAGCAAGGACGACCTCGTCACGTGCGAGGGGTGAGGGGCATGTAGGCGGGGTGCCCCTTGCACGTGACGAGGGCGTCCTTTGGAGCCAGTATGTACTGGGCCAGAGAAAGGACTCCCATGTGACTATCCAATTAAGATACTCAGACTGAGTATTTCTCAGAAGAGCTTTTGGCTAAGGAAATATTGGAGCCTATTGTAGAATGCAGGCTTGTTTTATTCTTTTCCCCTGTGGTACAGGTCAAAGTTCACCAGTTTAAATAATCTGTGAGTAGTATATTACTTCACATTCATTGGCAGGCATTGTAAATGCCTCTGGCACCAATCTGCCTCAGTCCTTTCTGCTCTCTCTCGCTTTTATTGTTTAGAGAGAGAAATGTGCACACTGTGTTTCCTTCCCCCTGGAACATTTCTGGAGTGAGGCTGAGCAGCCTCACCAGATCTAAGAAGAGTCTGATGCATTCATTATACTTTGTTTCTGTCTCAGTAATTTGGGCAGTGGTTTTGATAGAGAGAAGGCTTCTACAGGGATAGATTGGCAACCAGAAATTTTAGGGAGTAATTTGCAGCCCCCCCCTTTTTTTTTCTTTTGCAAATTGCGGTATTCTCTTCCTCTGGGACAGAAGAGCAGAGCTTGGAAAAATGAGGGGGTTAGACTACATTTCCCAGAATCCCCTAGCCAACTTGGCCACTCGGAGCTGTAGTCCCTCAAAAATAACTTTTCCAAGTTTTGCAGCAAAATCTTTTAGTACTAGGGTGGATAGGTGCCCCAACAACATTTTCTTTAATCAAGGATTGTGTCCCCTGACTTCAAATTCTTACTAGAATGGCAGAAAATTTCCAGACAAGACTTCATTTAAGTCTTGTAATTGTACCTTTGGGATATATGGAAGAATCAGGGTCAAAAAAAAGAACGAAGAAAAGTGAATATTTCATTTAATAAATGCAGCTAGAATATTGAAAAATCACTGTTTCAGATAAACAAATTGGTTCATTATGTGTTATTTTCAAGGGATTAATTAAGACAACAAATCATAGAATTGGAAGAGACACAAGGGCCATCCAGCCCAACTGCCTGCCATGCAGGAATTCTCAATCAAAGCATCCCCGACAGATGGCCATCCAGCCTCTGTTTAAAGACCTCCACTACTCTCTGAGGGAGTGTGTTCCACTCCCAAACAGCTCTCACTGTCATGAAGGTCCTCCTAATGTTGAGGTGGAATCACTTTTCTGTAGCTTGCATCCACTGTTCCAGGTCCTATTCTCCGGAGCAGCAGAAAACAAGCTTACTCCATTCTCAATATGACATCCCTTCAAATATTTAAACAAGGCATTCCTTTCACCTCTTAATCTTCTTTTCTTCAGGCTAAACATACCCTGCACCCTAGGTCTCTCCTCATAAGACATGTTTTCCAGACCCTCCACCTTTTTGGTCGCCGTCCCCTAGACATGCTCCAGCTTCTCAACATCCTTTTTGAATTGTGGTACCCGTAACTGGACACAGTATTCTAGGTGAGGCCTGACCAAGGCAGAATAGAGTGGCACTACTACTTCCCTTGATCTATACACTATACATCTATTGTTGCAGGCTAGAATCGTATTGGCCTTTTTAGTTGCTGCCTCACACTGTTGACTCATGTTCAACTTGTGGTCTAGCAGGACTCCTAGATCCCTTTCACATGTCGTCTCCTTAAGCCAGGTGTTCCCCATCCTATATCTATGCATTTCAATTTTTTGCCCTAAGTGCAGTACTTTATATTTCTCTCTGTTGAAATTCATTTTGTTAGCTTTGGCCCAGCTTCCTAATCTATTTAGGTCATTTTGAGTTTTGATCCTGTCCTCTGGCGTATTAGCTATTCCTCCTAATTTGGCATTTTCAAATTTGATAAGCATGTCCCCCATCTAAGTCATTGATAAAGATGGAGAATAACACTGTGCCAGACCACTGTGGCACCCCACTTCATTGTGTATTATGTATAAATGTATTAGACAGAATCATCATGTAGACTCTGCTGTACATATGGCTTCAAATGTTTCTATGGATATTATTTCAAATGTTTACAGCTTGTTACTTCCATGTCAGACTAACCACAGCTTATTGCAAGACCTGAGGACAGGCAATTGTTGGTTAATCTCAACTATGCTTAAAGTAAAGTAACCAGCTTCAAACTTGATTCATGAAATGTGCTCATTTTTGCCAATATTTTTATATATAATGATTCACAATAGATTAGAGTTCAGGTGCAATGCTAAACTTTGTTAAATCTAAACAGAAACAGAAACTTCCAATTTGCTCATTGTGCCTATTTCAGAGAAAGGGATGAGTGTAAACTCAAGACATGCTGCAATCAATATTTCTTATAATACTAAACCATAGCTTCCCAGTCCTTGATGCACAGGTGTTGTTAAGACTTTAACACCCAGATGCCTCTGGCACTTCTGAGGATCAAGTGTTAGAAGCTCTACACAAACTGTTTTCAATCTTTGGTCTTCCAGATGTTTTGGACTTGTAAGAGCTGAAGCCAAACATCTGGAGGACAAAAGGTTCAGAACCACTGCACTACAACATGGTCTAACATTACTGTTGAACTAGGCCACTGGCATCCCACTGTTTTCAAGACAACCGACTCCCCATTAAATATACTTTGGATTTCAGCCTGTGATCTTAATTGCTGTTGTTGTTTTTTATATATACATAACCCTGTGTATATTTTTGTTCAAAAATTGAAACAAAATATCAAACACAGCAAGTATCCAGAAACAACACATTTATCATTATATCAAGCTCAGCACATTAGAGTCAGTTAAAACAACTTAACAGCTAAAGCTGTTTCAGGGAACACTTGCTGATATATGCAAAAATGTCTACATTTCTCTTGAAAACTAAGAGCGAGTTTCTCCTGAGAAAGTCCATAACCTTGGTATCACAATAGCTTTGTCCCTAGCAACACAAGCAACATTTGAAAAAAACTTCCTATACAAATGGAATATTTTATGACATTGCTGGGAAAACGTTGATCTTCCAAATCTTTTGAACTTCCAACTCCTGGGAATCCCAGTCTGCATGGCCAAGGACAAGGGATTGTGGGAACTCTAATCCAAAACTTCAGGAAGGTTTTTTTTTGTTTGTTTTTTGTCAAACTAGCCATGCATCAGCGTTCATTTTGCATGCTTCAATCAGTACTCGGAACCCCATTCAAGAGCCTCTGATTGTCTTTTCCTGGCAAGTCTGCAAACCAATGAGAAGACTGAAGATAGGCATCAGTCTGGTAGAAAGAATTAACTTAGCTATGGCCAGATTAGGCAAAGCAAATGACCTAAGGGAACAGATGCCTTTAACACACCCCTTTAGATTACAAAGAAGTAGTAGTTAGGGATACAAAGGAAATACTATAGGTAAGATCCTAATGCTCTAGCATCTTTGGAAAATCTTGCCTTCTTTGGAAGAATAACTGAAGACAAGACAACTGGAGACAAGATAGTTCCTTGTCTGAATGTTCCAAGCCCTCAAAAAGAACATTCAGTTTTCTAATAAGTCTTCTCTTAAGAGTACCCATCTTCAGACTGAAACCTCAGACCTGGGCTCTCTAAAATTTCTGGTTGCCAATCTATTCCTGTAGAAGCCTTCTCTCTATCAAAACCACTGCCCAAAGCATCACAGTAGCTCACTCTCAGCAGTCCAAATCAGTATTATAATTTCATATGTCTTTGTGGAACAAGGGTTGTCCTCCAGATCCAAATGGATGAATATTACTAACACAGGACTAGAAGAGATACTAAGTGCTTGCCATGCAGGAATAAGACTAGATGATGTGTGGTCTTCTGTGAGTGAAGGGTCCCCAAGTCCACACATTTATGTAGTCCAAAGAAAATAGCTGTACTTCTGTCGGGATTTGCCCTGGTGTAATGAGTGAACTTTCTCACTAACCTCCTTATGCTGCACAATTATGAAGGACAATTAACTGTTTTAAAACAACAAAAAAACCTTACTTTGCATGGGGATTATGCTTTCAAGGACAACCTCTGAGTTCCTCTGAATGAGCCATGGAGAGGTCTGGGCACATGGCCATTTTTTCATTTACTAGTTCACTCTTGGATAAGCTTTCCTACAGGGGACTGAAGAGATGCCTAATTTTCACTGCAGGCTTTCTAAAAGTAGCATTTAATCCTAATGTGCGTCTTGAATCGACAAAGTACAGAATATAAAGCTCCTTCCAATAAATAAATGAGACAGCTTTCTCACAGCCTCCACAGATTTTTCTGTAAGGGAAACTCCTCCACTCTACATATGCTGTAGCACACATTTAACTGGTGTAGTTAAAAGTATTATCACTAAAAAGGAGTTCAGTTATAAGCTATGTGGCTGCTTATTTTTTGTTTTGTTTACAACAAAATGTTTTAAAGCCAAACAAGAGAAACATGTATTAGTTTATCCTTAATAACTTATATTATGACTTGATTATATACAGTGGACCCTTGTTTTATGCAGGGGGTCCGTTTTGGATCCTGCCCCCCCCCACCATAAGGGAAATACCGCAGGACCTCAAGTCCCATTGATTTTAATGGCAGCACACTCCTGCATGCCATTAAGAGGGCCGGGGCTCGCTGTCCGCATGACCTTGAGTCCACATATGGCAAGCTCACATATGGCGCACGTGTGCTGTATTTCAATTTTTCTAAGCCTAGTGTGAAAGCCATTAAATAACAATGATTTCGATACCTTGGGCTAAATCCTGAAATCAATGGAATTTACATATGTGCTAATTTATTCAGCAGTTTATTCAGTGGGTCTGTTATAGTTGGGGCTAGCAATTGGATATAGCTAATAGGTTTTGACAACCAGGCAAGTATTATTTAAGTGTGCACTCATACACTATCCATGGTTAAGATCAAATATTCATGACAACCCATCTACTCACCCCAAAAGACGTCAAAAGAGCACTACAATGAAACCCCTGTCTTCCCTCTTCCACAGGCCCTTCTCTCTAAACTAACCTTAGGATAGGGTAGGTACAGGAGGCAAGGCAGGTTGAGGGCTCTCAGCAGTGTCCCAGTGCATTCTGTCTTGCCCCCTGCATACTGTAGCATTCAACAACCACCTGAAGATCTAAAGCAATTGACTTCTTGTACTGGTACCAAGTCCTTCCAGCCTGGGCTCATTTCAAAATTCTCTCATGATACTTTAGTTTATTATAAAAGTGAAATCTCACACTGCTCAGGAAGTGTGTCTTACCATTCCAAGTCCACCCTGATGGGCAGTTCCCCAGAACTGAGCAATACTAGTTGTTGGTTCTTGGGATCAAGAAGATTCCACACACCATAGCCTAGATTATTTTGCAAGATGTGACACCTTTGTAGAGCTGGTAAAAATGGTTAAAATGTCTTTTTATCATTTATGGCACACTGAATGAGCAACTCACATTCTGGAAAAGTTATTTTAAATCTGTTGCCATCATTCAGGGTTCCAGACAAGCCATGAATCTCTTATCTTTGTGATTATTATTTTAGTCAGATTAGCTACTATTATTTCTCTGTGTTTATGAGTAAATGTTTTCACAGATATAGAGAAAAAAAATTAAACAAAGATCCCACAGTTTTTTGTGGGCTTTTCTGGCTACAGGGTCATGTTCTGGAAGAGCTTCTTCCTGATGTTTTGCCAGTATCTGTGGCTGGCATCTTCAGAGAATGCTGGCATGAAAGTGAGAGGGGTATATATATATATTGTGTGATCCTTTTTTGAGAGGAAATGATTTACATGTCAATCTGTGTGTAGGTATGTTGGTGAATGGCAAGGCCTAAGGTTGTCTATTTAATTAGTGATCCATTGTCTGCTGGGAAACCCCTGACCCTGGGTGGTTTTCATTTGCACTTGCTCAGTTTTGATTTTGGTATTTTTCAGGTAGCCAAACTTGGTTTATTTTAAGGGTTTCTTCTTTCCTATTGAAGTTGTCTAGGTGTTTGTAGATTTCAATGGCTTCCCTGTGGCTTCTGTGCATTCCCTGTGCATTCTTGGCATGGTCCAGAATCTCAGTGTTTTCAAATTGCATTTTATGCACAGGGTTGTTTATAACATGTTCTGCTACTGCTGATTTTTTTCTGGCTGACCCAGTCTGCAGTGTCTCTCATGTTCCTTGATTCATGTTTGAGCATTGAAATTGGTGGTCCCTATGGTGGACTTCTCCAGAGCTGCATAGTATGTGGTAAACTCCTACAGCCATTAGACGGTCTTTCCTGTCCGTCACTGAGTGCAGCATTTGCTGGATTTTATTGGTCGGTTTGTAGATCGTTTGGAGGCTGTGTTTCCCTATTCTATCTGTGATGTATGCTAAAAAAATACCTTCCTTTTGGGTGGTCCTTTTGGGTCTTTACTCTTATGGGTTTTTCTGGGTCTGGCAGCACTGCTGATGTCTGAGCTGGAGTAACCATTAGCCTGTAGAGCCCAGTCTAGGTGCTTCAATCCATCTTCCAGGAAGTGGGGTTCACAGATCCTTTTTGCCTGGTCTATCAGTGTTTTATTCTGCTTCTTTTTTGTCCTGGGTGATGGTTGGAGTTCTTGTGTAGGTATCTGTCCATGCGTGTAAGTTTTCTGTATACTGTGTGGCCCAAACACTGGTTCGGTATGCAGATGACCAGGACATCCAAGAATGGCAATGTCCCTTACTTTTCTTTTTCAATCATAAATTTGATGTTCAGGTGGATGTTGTTCAGATGGTTTAAAAACAAAGTCAGATCTTCACCTACATATCAGAATCATGTTGTTGGCTTTTTTGGTGCTCTTTCCTGGGCTTGCTTTTCAAAGTGTTCCACGTAAAGCTTTGCTATATCAGGGCTCAGATGGCTTCCCATGGCTACCCCATCTCTCTGCTTGTAGAATCTGTTGTCTCACTGGAAGTAGCTTGTAGTGAGGAAATGTTTCACATTTCCACAAGATGCCACTTTTCCAATATTTATAAGACTGAGTATTAGGAACTGTGCTACAGCCCTCCTCAACAGGAAAACAAAAGACATTGGGGTGACCCACAAGTCTCTGGAAGCAGATGGCAACACAGAGTCAGGCACAGACTGATCCTGAAGATTTATTGCTTGGGCAGGTCCAAAGAAGTAGTCAGTAAGCTCCTTGGGTAAACAGAATACCCTCAAACCTATGGGCCCATTAAAACCCAAGGAATATTGATTGCTAGGGAATGTGGGGGGAAATGCTATTATGTTTTACCGTACTTATGTCCTTTGTGGGTTTTTCTGCAGATATCTGTGAACAAATTGTAAGACTAGTTGGGCCTTCAGGCTGATCCACCAGAGCTTTTCTTCTGTTCTTATGTTTAAACTTACAGCCATGTGGTAATTCACTACATTAGGAATGAATGACAAATTCAGTTTTGATGCCAGCAGCTCCTAAGATGAAGTGCAATGTGCCCACAACAAGACTTTTGTCATTTCCTATTTAGCAAGGGCAGAATAACTTAACTTGGGCTCTGCTACTTATATACACCTACCTATCCAGCAACACTGGGACTGGTATTGTGTGACAAGTGATAAAGTAACAATAGTTGTATATAGTAACCTTTCAGATTTGTGATGAGTGCTTTAGAAATTCATATTGCTTGGAAATGAGAGTGTGTAATTATGACTGCATTAGAGATGCACATATTTCAGACTCCCTGTTACCTTGTCATCCCCCACCCCATACTTTCCTGACTCCTGTAGAATTCTGAATGTTAGTTGAAAGCCAATGGTGAGGAGAAAAACAGCTTTCTTGACAGAGAGGACTCACTACAGTATAATAAAGCTACAATCCAATTTTTAAAAATTATACATGTAAAATTGAAAAATGTATAGAAATCTATTCAGTACATTTATGATGAACATATAGTATTTTTAAAGCTACCAGTATTAATATAAAACAGACAGATGCACACAAGTATCCAGTCAAGGAATGCAGTCTCAAAACAGCAGCACAAAGAGCCCGCATTAATTATTGTCCGTTTTAAAACACTGAAAATAGTATATATTTTAAAAAGCTACACTTTTATGCATAAGTGGTGACACTTACTTCACAGACAGAAGGCAAAATTCATTTCAACCATGGCTGTTTTAAAGGAAGCATTTTGTATCCTTCCCTGCTCCTTACTATCTCCCTCTCTGCCTCCCTCTTATCTTTCTCTCTCTCACTGGGGTTCAAATCTGCGTTCCCCGCCATTATTAAGTCTTTCCCTCTGATAGCAGGCTTTCCACAAAATAGGGTGCTTCAATAATTAGACTTGTAAACTATGCCCATGTTTATCTTCCAATGACCAAATACAAAAGAAAAGCAGGGGTGCTGAAAAGGATTACTGCTTCTAAATATTTCTAAGCATATCATCTAGCATGATTCTGTGGCATAGCCAGCTTTGGACTTAGACTGGATCCTATCCACCTGGGCCAGCCTAAGCCATTTTGCTGCCTGAGGCAAAAGTTAAAATAGAGCCCCTTTTGCATTCAGATGAACTGATGCTGACTGGACTACCAGTTGATCTTACTTCAGTCTTGGCAATGAGATAGCATCATCTACCACACCTTAGGACAGCAAGTTGATTTATGGGGTGAGAACATGCTGTGTGATAAACACAACACTACCTTCCAATAGAAGGTACCATTTTGTAGCTCAAGAGAACAGGCAGTGGTCTGTAATTGCTATCGCACAGCATCATTCACATGAGGCAGTTGCCTCATTCAGCCTAATGATAGGGCTAGTCCTGTAGACTGCTCCTTGTTTTTGTTCTGTCCTCTGTCTGATCCGCATATTTTTTTCCTTCTGTGCTTAGCAAAACTCAGATCCTATAATCTCTAACCATAAGATCCATAACATGTGTAATTTCCTCTGTGCTGGTAGAAATGAAACCCATCTGATGCATACACTCTGTATGTCTTAATGGTCTCTACATGCTACATTCTAATGAATCAACAGAATATCCCAGAACAGTTGTTACATTGGACCTGAACAAACAGGCCAAAATAAAGCTGCTTCGGGTCACTTTGGAGGTATGCTGTTTAAATGTTGCATACATCCTAAGAGACCAGAAGCTATGCCAAAGTCACATTCCAGTCCTAAGGACTGGAGTGCAGCTTTGGCGCAGCTTCTGGACTCTTAAGATGGGTGTGTCATCTGAACAGCATACCTCCAAAGTGACCCGAAGCTGCTTTATTTTGGCTTGTCTGTTTGGGCCAATAAATCAGCATTATTTTTTATTAGAAACTATTCTGGAAATGACAGGAAGGTAATACCATCTTTGCATTGTGCAACTAAAACAATAAGAAGAGAACTCAGTGTCTATGTTCTAGGCCAATACTGCCTCTTTATCACTCTCTCCTGCGAATTCCTTTTTCACCTTCAGGGTTAATAAAGAGCCTTGGGTTAAGCATAAAGATATTTTGTTCCTGCCATTGGTAACAGATGTGAAATTAAAACTGAAGTTGTTATTGTTGTTATATTTATTTATATCTCACTTCCCACCCACCCCAGAATTGGGACTCAACGTGGCTCACAATGTGAAAGAACAACACAATTAAAAGCATACAAAAAGAGAGCATTAAAATAGAAAACTATTTGCAGTATTAAATCAAGTCAGCTTAAAACAATAATAAAATGCAATTAAAAAGATAAAAAGCTATTTAAAACAGTTCAGATAAACAATGCAGCTCCTCCTAGTATGTTATTTAAAAACTTTCTGTTTTAAAAGCCCGTTTGCATAAAAGGTTTTTGCCTGCCACTAGAAGGAGAACAAGGGAAAGGAGATTATTCTAGGTACAGTACTCTTCTAGGGGCTCTGAGAAAGGCCCCTCTTGCATCCCCACCAACTGCACTTGTGATGATGGTGGGACTGAGAGCCTTATTGCATGAGACAACAAAGCTGAAATGGAGCTGGAGAGTAGCTGCTTTCTCTCTGCCTTACCACATGACATTGTAGCACCTAGGTTCTCTTCTCATGAGAGACGGTAGTTAAAGCAAATCTTTTTTTTCCCTAGTCAGACAAATCTGTTCAACAAAAGACTTGCTCTGATGACCATCTCCTGTGGGAAGAGAACTTAAGAGCTATGCTGTCATGGAGTAAACCACAGAAAAAGCCACTATCTTCTGGCTCTGTTTCAATTTTGTTTTCTTGTTTGATAAGGCTCCTGGTGATCTCATAGTCAGGGCCAGCTCATACAGGGGGATGCTGTCTTCCAAACAGCCTGGACCTGAGCTATATAGGGATATATCATATCCAGTTCTTTGGACTGTGCCTGGAGACAAACTGACAGCCAGTGGAACTGTTTCAACAGGGGTGTGATATGGTCTCTGTAATGTGCCCCAGGTAACAGTCTGGCTAAAGCTCTTTGGGCCAGCTGAGGTTTCCAAACACTCTTCAAAGGTAGCCCCACATACAGCACTTTATAGTGGTCCAAATGGGATGTAACTAAGGTATATAACATTGTAGCCAGATCTGACATCTCAAGTAATGGGTGCAGTTGGCACACAAGCTTTAAATGTGAAAAAGCACTCCAGTTCTCCAGTTTTCAGATAGGACTCTTTCCCAGCTCCTTATGGAGGAGCCAGGAATTGAACATGGAACTGTCTGTATGCAAAATATGTGTTCTCTACCACTTAGTTAGCCTTTCCCCATATGTTATTTAAGTGAAATGGTAATACAGCTGTGGCATACTGAATACAGTTTCTTTCACTGCAGTTTCATTTGCTTGAGCACAACACTGAGTTTTTGTTGTTTTTAGTGTCAGAATCTGCAAAGTAACGGTAGATGTACATTGAATTTGGTGATGTGCGCTGGAAAGCACGGCAAACACCACAAACAGAGTGTGTGGGGGCGGAATAAGAGAAAACCATCTTAAGGCCTTTGGAAAACAGCATGTACTGAATTGACTTGTAGAAGTATCTTGTAGTCCATAGATACCATTTTTATCAGAAAGATTGACACTTCACAGTGCAATCCTAATTCCAAGCAGTACCAACTGTTAGTGAACAGGATTAACCATAAACTTCTTCAGTTGGAAGAAATTCCATCCATGTCAGCACAACCTCCTTGTGCCAGTTATCTGAGACATCTGCCAAAACAACAATCTGCTGGCAGAACTATTTGGTTGCTTAAAATCTGCCCAGAGAAAAGCCAAAAAAAAAAAAAAAAAGGTGGAAAAAGTAGGAGGTAGAGATGTTAGTCCAGATATAAATCTCATTCCAGCCCAGAGACACAGTCACAATGCTGGCATAAAGTTACATCAGGGTAATGTTAGCCCTAATTCATTTTTAGCATTCTCCCTACTGAGAGCAGTTTGGATTCAGCTTAGCTTCAGTTGGCCTTGTTGTCAATTCACCTGGCCTTTGAACATTTTGGTCTAACACTCTTACCTCCCTGACACATTTAGACTAGGAATCCACAAATAGTAAGATAATATACTTAAGCAACTTTCAACAGTGATTCCATATTCATTAGATTACCAAGAGAAAGGCTATGAATAATTTAGCAATTCCATTGTTATATTTTAAAAATATTAATTTGATAATTTCTCTTGGAAAATAAAGCAAGAATAAAGATTTATGCAACTGAATAGTCCTCATCAATTGGTTATTACACTGCCAGACTGGAGTCAGTGATGATAAGCAAAGATACAGTGAGGCACAACTAGTAATTTTGCATGATCTTAAGATCCAGGATGTCTCTTGCTATCATCCCAAACCACATCACCATCCCTCCTTGCAAAACAGCTTGTGATTTTCACATTTGGAGTATTACAAATGAATCATTTGTGAACAGTCTGCATCCCTGCAATTAATAGCTCTAGAAAGTAGTGGGATCATTTTGAATAATGAATGAGCCCAGTAATTGCACGATCTGTTCATAGAGAAGCTGCCAATACAAAAAGGCGGGAAAAAGAGCGAACAACAGCAGAATGAATTAGTTAATACACTACTCCCCCTCTCCTCCCACACCAGTGCCCAAAATCTGCATTGGCATTAAGTAGTAATGTATACTGTCAAAATGGCCAGCAGGCATTCAAAATATTTTAAGAATTAGAAATCTGTATAAATTGAAGTAGTGACTGTGTAGATGAAGAGAACCTGAGGAGGAAAAATGAGGAAATGATTGTGCATGAACAGATCTGGTAGTGAAGAAAATTGGATTCATAATCTAGATTTTCCAAGAGATGGTTTAATCTGCTTTGCTTTCTATAATGTTCACATTCTTTCAAGCACAAGTTTGATCCATTTTCATTTTGTAATAATTTTTCAAAAACCTAAAATATTAAATTTCTATGAATTTAAACAGCATTGAAATACTTAAATGTCTATGGACAATTTTATAATTCATTAAAGGCATTAAATTTTTTTAATGCAGTCTGTTGAGTTACAGAGACACCCATACGTAACTTTATTTCAACCAGCATTTTCAAATTCAGGTGCTCATGCAGTGAATTCAAATTTGCTAGTCCATTTATTTTAATAAATAGTTCATAAAAGTTGAACAGAATTAATCACATTGCTCCCCAAGTTAGATTGTGTTATTGGAGGTCCACACGATATAGCTGTTGAAGTGATAAATGGTAAAGTATGAAAGGAAACCCAACAGCCTCAAAATTGTCTGCCTTTTTCTCTTTTGCTGTATTTCATTTAGCAGGCTGATTTCTCTGAGAGTGCCATTGCCCACAGTCTGTTCAGTCACAGCCTTACTGATAAATTCTGAGCTAGCTTCCACCTTTTAGCTGTTTCTATTCCAGCAAGTATCAACCAAACCCCTAGAAGTTGCATTTACTAAAGAATGAGTTAATGGCCATTCTCCTCCTTTAAAAGAGAAGGTCTCCCTCATCTAAAATTCCAAAAACCAAAACTTTTTTCATAGCTGGCTGAGATAGTAGCACCTTTGCTTTCTGATAGTTCAGTGTACACAAACTTTATTTCATGCATTAAAATATTTAAAATGTTGTATAAAATTACCTTCAGGCTTTATGTATATGAAACATAAATGAATTTTGTGTTTAAATTTGGGTCCCATCTCCAAGATACCTCATTATGTATACACACACACACACATACATATATGCAAATACAAGTATTCCAAAATCCCCCCAAAAAATCTGAAATACAAAATACTTCTGGTCCCAAACATTTCAAATAAGGGAGACTCAACCTGTAATAAGTCTCCCCATGGTTTCTAATTTTGCAATAATTAGCAATTATATAACACTTTTGCATATTTAAAGTTCTTCACACATATTATCACTGTCATTTTTGTATCAACCCCAGAAAGTTGGACAAAGTTTTTTTTTTAATCCATGATAAAACTGAGATAAAGGGAGTGGAGTGGGCAATATGTGCCCCAGCCGAAAATAAAAGTTACCATGAAGAGGAAGAACAGCCACTTTTGGTTCCATTTTACTGGAGTAGTGCTAATTGCAGTAGCAATTTTGCGGGGAGGAATTGGACCCTTGATCTGGGAAGTTTGCTCATCTCTGGCCTAAGAGTGCTGCGTGAGCTTGTGGCTGAGGCAAAATGTGGACTCAAATTTCAGAACTATGATACCATACCAGTTTCCAGTTCTAACACATTATCTCAACACAAATGCCACAGTATTATAGGACAAACTTCATACAGGACAGCATTTTCAAAATTGTTCTCATTTACAATTCTCATATACTGTTTCAATCCTATTACTGAAAGTTAATATTGATGGTTTTTATATGGCAACTGGAATTTTGGAAAGCAACTGAATTTGACCTCCGTTCCTGCATCTTACCTTCTTATAGTCCTTAATAATGTAGATCTAGCTTCGTTGTGGAAAGTGATGATAATACTGGTTGGTGGCAGATCTGTACGGTAGTGTAATGTAGTGCATCTGAAAGAAGAAAGAGAAAAAGAATAATGCATATGTTAGGGTATCACAAGAGAATCATAAGGGTGGCATTTGATAGTAAATGATGTTAAGTAACAACCAAGGGTGTAGCTGAAACTGAACAAACTGAAAGGCTGCTCGCCTGATTTTCAAAATACCAGAGCAGTGGTGAACTCAGCTAGAGTGCCAAGAACTATCCATTTCCCCTGGCCTGATGAGAACCAGAATACTTTAAGGTGGGTCTCAGTTGCAACAGAGCAGTTTACCAAAGACTACTAGACTTAGAAAAAGACTGGAAACCATGTATGAGAAAGTACTGGTGTAATATGAGCATATTAGTCCCAATAAACAATCTCATTATCCTAAATTAGATCTGCTCTTGTTTCCAGACCATCTCAGAGACAAATTCATGTATTTAACACAATGCAGTATGTATTGACCAGGAACAGATGAGATTCCAATCAAATTGCTTGAATCCACACTAACAGAATCAACACCAGTGCTAACCAACTTATGTCAACAGATATGGAAAACAAAACCATGGCCAACATTATACATCCCCATCCACAAAAAAAGAGATACAAAAGATTGCAGCAACTAAAGGACCATAGCTCTAATCTCTCATGCAAGCAAAATCATGCCCCAAATTCTGCAACATAGACTCCAACCATACATGGAGAGAGAAATTCCAGAAGTGTAAGCAGGATTCAGGAAAGGAAGAGGCATTATGGACCACTTTGCAAATATACGGTGGCCAATGGAGCGCACCAAGGAATTCCAAAACAAGATCAGCATGTGCTTTATAGACTATAGCAAGGCCTTTGACTGCATAGATCATGAAAAACTATGGAACGCCTTAAAGACCTGGGAGTGCCAACACATCTGATAGTCCTAATGAGAAATCTTTACTCAGGACAGGTGGCCACTGTCAGGACAAAACAGAATGATTCCCAATTGTCAAAGGGGTCAGACAGGGCTACATCCTCTCACTCTATCTGTTCAACTTGTATGCAGGACTGAATACACTAAAAGCAGGACTGGACACAGAAGAAAGAGGAGTGAAAATAGGAGGAAGGAAAATCAATAATCTAAGATATGCAGACAGCATCATACTACTAGCCAAAAATATCACAGACTTGGAACAACTATTAGGAAGATCAAGGAAGAAAGTGCAAAGGCAGGCTTATTGTTGAACATAAAGAAAACAAAATGACCACAAAAAATGTGCACAGATTCAACCTAGACAATGAGGAAATAGAAATAGTAAAGGGATTTTCATACCTGGGATGAAATGTTGATCAGAATGGGGACTGCAGTCAAGAAGTCATAAGAAGACTAAGAATGGGGAGGGCAGCTATGAGAGAACTAGAAAATATCCTAAAATGTAAAGACATACAACTGAGCACGAAAGTTACAATTATAAAAGCCATTGTATTCCCTATTACCATATATGGATGTGAGAACTGGATAGTTAAGAAAGTGGATGGGAAGAGAATTAATTCATTTGAGATGTGGTGCTGGAGAAGAATGCTAAGGTTACCATGGACAGCCAAGAATTCAAGCAAATGGGTCCTAGAGCAGATCAAACCAGAAATCTCTCTGGAAGCCAAAATGATTAGACTGAGGCTGTTGTACTTGGCCATTTCACAAGGAGGCATGATTCACTGAGGAAAAATAATTCTAGGAAAGAAGAAGGGATGCAGAAAGAGAGGAAAGCCATATGCTAGATGGATGGACTGTATTAAGGAAGTCATAGGTATGAATTTGCAGGGCCTGAGCAAAGCAGTGAAGCATAGGGAGTCTTGGAGATGTCTCATCTACAGGGTCGCCATGGGCCGAGATCAACTCAAGGGTGTATAACAACAACAATAACAACAATAAAGTATTCCAATGAGGGGTCACAAGAACATCTGTCCAGATAAGGTCATATTTATTATATCAGCATAAGATGATAAAGGGGGTTCAAAGCTACTAAGACCACTTGTGTCCCCAAAAAGTGCTGGAAACAAGAGCAGCCACAGACTACAAACCTGAACTTTCAGTTGGAGTACAATTCCTGTCAAAATAATTGAATATTACTGCCCTGGTCTGAAAAGCCTTGCCCACTACAATCTTGCCTGGATTGAATCTCAGTTGATTGACCCTCCCTCCATGCTACTACCTTGCCCAGGCAACTGATTAAGAATATGCATTGGTTACCTAGCTTTGATGAAAAAAAGGAGAACAGCTGGCCATCATCTGCTTATGAGTGGAACCTCCATCTATATCTCCAAATAACCTCTCCCAGAGTTTGGTCTAAATTTTAATTAGTAAAGGGATTACTAATGGAACATTTGGGAATCACTCAGCACAACTCTCAGGGGACAGAGCAAGAATCTCCTGTCCAAACCTGGAATCAGCCACCCATATAGGAGCAGACCAGTTGTAACATGACAGTCCATCAAACATTTCAGCCCCTTTCTATAGACATTTCAGCAGGATGAGATAGATACTCTTTTCAGTGGTTCCACCGAGGTTAAGAGAATCCCATGAAGTATAATTGGCTCCTTCCCTCACTGTTTTTCACTGATTGCTTATGAATGTTTTATTCCAATAGGTTCTTGTGGTTTGTGGCAGCCAATGGATTATTTTAAACATTTGACCCTGTCCCCTGTATTGATGGTATTCTTTCACTGATTTTAAGAACAGTTTTCTTTTAAATATTGGAACCCACCATTTTGCACAGAAGAATGAGATATCAATGTCTCAATAAAACAATCCTGTCTTCCAATGTACAGTGACATTTTCTTGGGTTTATGTGAGGAAGCACAATACTGCCCTAGAATTTTCTCAATGCCAATATTCAGCTCTTGAAGATATGAGGTGCTCAGACCCACCTACCTCACCATTAACCAAAGGCAATCATTTACCTTATGAGAAAGGTTTCAGCTCTTTTTCGGTAGGTTAGATTCCAGGTACTTCATATTTTCTAAAACTTGGCCATTGCTTCCCCCCCCCCCTTTCTCAGTTATCCCTCTCATTATTCTCAATATTCTTGGACCAATTAGAGAGACACTATCTTTTCACAAAGCACTGACTTCCATAATATTTTTCTTGTTTTTTCACAACTTCCTCTTTTCTATAATACTGCTTACCTTTGAGAATATACAGTTAGCCCCCCATATTCACTGATTGATTATCCACAGATTCAAGCATCCACAGCTAGAAAATGTTTTTAAAATATATAAATTCCCCCAAATAAACCTTGATTTTGTCATTTTGTATAAGGGTCACTATATTACTATGCCATTGTATTTAATGGGACCTGAGCATCCACGGTTTCTGTTATCCATGGGAGGTCCAGGAACCAAACCCCTGTGGATATCAAGGGCCTATTGTAATGTACTTAAGCACCTGAGTAGACAGACTGCTAAGCTGAGATCCTGTGTGGACATCTCATCACAACCCCTCTTTCTGTTTTTCCATCCCATTCATAGCCCTACCAGGTCATTCTGAGTCTCTGCCAAGAGAATAATTAGCTCATGCCATCCCATTCTTTTTGTATCCAGTTTGGCCTTTTGTTTGTTTTGCCTTTGATGTGAATACTTTGTTGTAAAAGATGAATACATTACCCACTCTTTTGTAGAGTGAACAACATGGATGGAAAGCTGTTAGCTTTTCATGACACACTCAATGTATGAGCTGCACTTTTCTGCCTTCCGCTCAACATGACACGAAGAGTCCTGTAGCAACCTATTCAATAGGCAGAAAGACCTTTGTAGACAGATCTTCTACAGGGTTTTTAAAACTTTCATCATACTAAAAAGGTTTTTCCTTGTAGATTTAAACACTAATTGTTTCCCTTTTTGAAAGCACATTGGCGGGGTACAGACCGCCGCCGCCAGTAGGTCCGCGGGGGAGCCGGAGCCTTCACACGGCCCGACTCCCGCGCGGACCGAAAAAGAAGCTCCAAAATGGAGCTTCTTTTTCCATCGCGTTTGCGATGTAGCGAGGCGCCAGGGGCGCGCTCGCTACATCACAAGCGGCGCGACGCGTACGGACGCTCAGCGTCCGATACGCAAAGATGGCGCCGGTCATGTAGAAGGGCCGGCGCCATCTTGTACGGACGGAGTCCGTACTAGGCCCAGGGGCGTCTATAAGAGACACCCCTTTTTTAAAATGGGACGTCCGGAGGACGTCCCAAATGGCGGTGCAGAAAGCACCACTCTTTCATATTTTTAAAAAAGCCTCTTTGATATGTTTTGTTGGTTCTTTTCCTTTGCAACCTTGTTTTCTGAACTCTGAGCCATGAAGGGTTACGGCTTTCTTTTTGTGTTAGCACTTTCTGTCTTACCCTAACATTCCTCTCTGGTTTCTGGGGCTGGAGGGACAGAAACTTCACTACACATGCTTAGAGGAAGAAATAATGGGGAAAAATGAACTATATTTTAATTAAACAAGTAGAATTTGCCCCACGGTGGACCTGAAAATATATTTAATTTGATCTAGCTCAAAAGTGAAAGCAATAAGAGTGAGACCCAGCTGAGAGACTCATGGGAGAAGTAAGCATCATCACATGGCTGGCCTAGTGGAGGAAAGGGACTAAGGAGATGCTTGTCCATGGCAGGTAGTGGGGGAAGAAGATATGAGATCAGTGTACATGTCATTGTGGTGGAAAGTTGGGCTCTGGAAGTGACTCCACGGGGAATGGGATCAGGGGACTTGCGGAGTCTGCCCTTGGGGCTGATCTGGAAGTTTACTCTGTCTTATAAATTCAAGGTGCTTGGCCTTCTGAAGATGAACAGCGCTATATAAATAGAGCTTAATAATAATAATAATGTCTGAGATAGCAACCAGTCTCTTTGGATTGTCCTCAGGATCTGGTGTTTCATCCAAGGGAAAGCTGGAGAGGTGTCACAGGTTGACACCGGGGCCTCAGCTGGACCCGCATCAGGTTGCTTCCAGGCTTCTAATATTTAAATAGATTCTAGGTCAATAAAATGGCCCTTGTTTAACACAATTATGTGTCGTCTCATTATTTCATGGCTGGTCAACAATAGCAAAAGAAGCATGTTGACCAGTTGAGAAACTATATATAGCCTGTGAGATGGTAGTCCCCCATTCCTGCACTAACAACAAAAATCATGTTCAGTAAGTTGTCCCTCTATTTATATGTATAAAGCTGGGGGAAAAATGTAGCCATCTGAATGCCTGCCCAGCCTAAGAGCTTTATACTGGTAGCTTTGTGGGCCTCTGTTTTGAATTCTAGATGTTCTCTTAGAAATTGAAAGGCTTTGGGGACTTCAGACTCAAATCTCATTTTTAACTGAGCCAGCCCATTGTGTTAATATTGACTTCTACCAGGCATAAAGAATCACTCAGAGTTTACTCTCATATTTGATTTATGTTGTATGCACAAGTTTTTAAAAACTGTAAAATAGAAGAAATAAGAGCAGAAATCTCAGATGAGATCTCTAATTATTTTTCATTTTGTGTGGTTACAATCCAACCTACCAATGCATAGACTAGCAGCGCAATATGTTAGGATGTTGTCAACAAGAGCCTTAAACTTCAGGAATTATCTTAGATAAGAATTCCCAGTGAAGCATTTTGCTCAGGAATATTTGTGGAAAGCAGAAACTCTTTACAGTTTCTAATAATAATAGTCCTGTTAAGAATTTTCAGTAGTCGGTTTTCCCTTCATATTTCAGAGAAAGAAGGCAATTGGCCTAGCTGTATGAAGGGCTGCAGACCTAGTGAAACCACCAAAACTTGGAGGCTGTACAGACTGGGGTTCTACGCTGGCCTCAGGGCAGAGTGGGGCATGGCATCCACACGATGCATGCCTCAACATTGCCCTGACACTGCTGTCACACTGTGTGCCTGACCACACAGTGGGTGGTGTCATGGCGATACTTTGGTGCTGCATCCAGGTGATGAAGTGCCAAAAGGAGAGCCTCAAAGTGCCGCTACCATGGCAAAGGCACCTTTTCCCTAGCACAAAAACAAGTGGCATTTTGCCATTCTTTTTACCATTTGGGGAAAGGCTGGATTGGGGCTGCACCATGTCATTGCCACAGCCCTGATCCGGAGCGGAAAGGGGCGGTAACAGGCCGCTCCTGTGTGACCCTGGGAAGGCAGGAGTGATTTGCATGTGTATTGTTCTGTTGCTAATAGCAGGCCTCAGGGTGGGAGGGTCTGCAAAAGAGGGTTAGTGTCTGCTTGATTAGTGCTCATTGTCTGCTGGGAAACCCCTGACCCTGGGAGATTTCTCATTTCCATTTGTTGAGTCTTCATCTTGCTATTTTTCAGGACTGGTAGCCAAACTGGTAGCCAAATTGGTAGCCAAATGTAAAAAAAAGTATAAATAAACTTTATTTACCAGTATGATGGCAAGTTTATAATATAAGAAATGCCAGTTTTGACAATAAACATTAAATGCTGGAAACTAATTTTAGTATAGCACTAACACTTATTGGAGTATCCAGGATTTTGATTTTATTATTTATTTACTTCATACTTATACTGGATGACTCCAAGCTAATAATGATGATATAACAGATTATATATTTTTTACCACTGAGGAAGACAATTGCCGAAACACGTATGGTTTTATTTGTATTTACTATTTGTATACTTTTGCTTCCAACATATGTTCTTATGAAGTACATACGTTCCTGATTTTATATGTACTTTTACTGTTGGATAGCTTTATTTCAGTGATTGCAAGCTTTTTCAGGTTCGCGTGCCAGGGGGTGAGGCTTCTGTCCCCTCAGGATGGGGCTGTGTGCCGGGGTGGAACTTCTGGCCCAGGGGGTGTGGCTTCCACCCTCTGTGGGTGGAGCTTCCAACCTCTGGGTGGGGCTTCTCCCCCCGCCCTTTTCCTAGCACCCAGCTGTCAGAGACAGCTGGGGGGTCAGCAAAGGCCCATAAGGAGGCAGAGCCATGGGCATGGCCCCAGTCCTCCTCTTCCTGGACCTTTCTCCACCTCCAAAGGGCTCTCTGGAGCCCTTTGGGGGCAAGGAAAGGCAAAAGGAGAAGAGGAATGGACACGCCCCCTGCCTTCCTCCCCACGGACCTTGTCTGCTCTCTAAGTGCCCCGTTTGGGGACATTTGGAGGGCAGACAGGGTAATTGGGGAGGAAGGGGGCTGGGTCCAATGGTGCTGGGCCTGTTTTTTCTCTCCCTCCAGGCTGGATGGTGTCAGATGCCATGGAGAGAGGGCTCTTCTTCTGCTTGAGGATAGGCCCGATGGCGCTGGGCCTGTCTTTTCTCTCCCTCCAGCCTGGATGGTGTCAGATCCAAGAATCCTTGTAGTGGATTGTGACATGTAGACTTTAAGCTAGGGTAGGCAGTATAGCATATGTTTTCTATGTAAAGTGCAGCAATCCTCTGCAAAAATGTTGCACAGAAAATAGCAGTCTTGCACAACGAAACCATGTGGCTAAATTTTCAATGCAAGATTGCTGGGTTTTGTACATTTTTGTGCAGGATTGTGCACAAAACAGCAATTTTGTACAAAAACACAATCACCTATCTGGAAACAGTGTGTGTGTGTGTGTGTGTGTGTGTGTGTGTATGCTCAAAATCCCACAATTCTCATGCAAAAGCCATATGTGTTTCTGTGCAGAACAATTTCTCCAAACACTAGATGTATAAACACCAGGTGAAAACTGTGCAAAAGGTCTCACCAAGTCTTGTGAAATCATTTTTTTCACCAAGAAATAAATAACGGTGTTTTTACTTTCCATCCCTATTTGTAATAGAGAATAGCTTCTGAAGGGGGTTAAGTCAACTGGAAAACTCAGAACACATAAACCTATTCAGACATTATGCTCCCAATCTTTCCAACTTCTGTGTGTGGACATAGGTGAACTCTTCAAAGGAAGAATTCTTTGAATGCAAGTAGAACCTTTTATGCAATTGCTTTACTAGGCTGATTAGATTCCAAGTTCAACAAAATCTTCTACTCCCATCTAAGGAAACAGGAGTAGAAGCCTCTTACAGATCTCCCCATTCAACACTGCAAAGTTTGGTGACTTAGGCCCGGTACAGACTGCTGGTTTGCAGCAGCCTGGGGCCAAAATTAGGGCTTAGGAGTGAGGAGTATCCGCACGCTCCCATGGCCTAGCATACGGCAGCGGCGCCATCATGTCCACATGGGGGCCACCATGATGATGCAAGTGTGGCACAGCATCTGCACATCGCAGCACCATGCATCATCGACATTCGACAGTGCCCTAATGGTGCACTCATGGCGGCGGCTGCACACGCCAAGAACAACCTGCTCTTAGGAGGTTCTTTTTGGTGTGGAGGGAGCCCATGTGGTTTGGTTGCTGCGGGCTCCCTCAGGAACAAAAATAGGCAGCTCCAGCCTGCCCTTTCAGGGCAGGCTGTCGAGCCCCTTAGAAAGTGGGTTTGGCACACATAAGAACCTAGAAGCTAGCACATAGAGTCCTTTCTCATCAATATTAATGTATCTATTCAGAAATAATGACTGAATTTGGCTACATACACTCTAAGAAATACACAGCTACCAATTTCAGATAAAATCTATGTGCAGTCACAGCTTTAAGAGGAAAGAGAGTTTCTCATGGCCAAAGCCATATCAGTTTTTCATCATAGTTTTTCCTTGTCCTCTGCCCCACAAGTAATATGAAAATTATAACTTGGTGAGATGCTGGGAATCTCTGTTAGTGATCCTCAGCTCACCTCACCACTTCAGTCGTGAAAGTACAATTTGGGGGAGCAGGAAATGACCATTAACCCAGTTCAAGTCTGTAAGATAGATATAATGGTATAAATAAATAATGTTAGAAATTTTCCCTAAAGAAATAAATAAACTAAGTTTGCTGAATATTTTTCAGTGCCTGAAAAGAGCCAATTCAAACAAATAAATGGAGCTGAAAGACTTGTCTCCGAAATGGAAAAAGGAATCACAAACATTGCAAAATGAGCTCTTTCACCCTGCTCCTTGGACCTTTTTTATTAACTGTTTTATTAAATAACTTCCTACATTGCACAGAATGTAGAATTAAATAAGGATCTTATTGGAGAAAGAGGTGCTGAGGAAATAAATAATTCAAAGCAAAAGTGTATGGGAAATGTTACACTTAGGAAAAAGCGGGTGGTTGAAAAAAGGCATTAAAGGAAAGAAGGAGAGTTCTGCAATAATGCATTCATAACGGCTTTCATATCTAAGTGGGAAATTAATCTGGGGTGGTAAGGGGAGAAAAGTCTCTGATGTGAACACTACTTGCTCTTTACAGAACCAACCACAAACTTTGGGCAAATTGTTCTCTCACTGCTATTTATGTGCAGTTTTTTTAATAACTGCTTTCAGATGTGTAGCCTTCCATCTTAGTGAGTGGCACTGTATGCTATATATATGGTCGACAAAAAGGGGAATAGTTTTGGCAGGATGATAAATGGAAGCAGAAGATCCCAGGCCACTAATACATAAAATTATAGTAATAGTTGAGAGCTTTGTACAATAGAATTAGATATGTTAACAGATTTAATATATCTCCAGGCTTCTAGAAATTATTTCTGTTTCTTTCATTTTCTCTCCCTTTGGTAAAAAGAGTGTTTGTCTTTCAGTATTTATCTACCTGTTTGTATGTGGGATACTCTGTGGTTAAGTGTGCCACAAGGTGTGTTCTTGCTTGCCCTGGACTTTTCAACAGATATTATTGTGGTATTTCTAATGTGCACATCAGCCCCATGTTTGTCTTTATCACACATTTGAACTCGTTGACTTGACAATAGGATGAAAAATTACTTCAATTAACAAATATCTGAGATCTGTCTGAAAAATGACAGCTAAACCTGACCCCCCTCCCTTCCGACACACAAAAAAACCCTCCTATTCTTGGCTACTGTTCTTAACTTGTTTGGTTTGGTTCATCCTTACTTTATTATTCTGAAAAGCCACAGTCTCCATATATACTTAACTATAAGTTGAAAAATTTATGCCCAAAAATACACCCTAAAATCCTGGGACAAGTTACATATGGTTCTATACACTAATACTGCTTAGAAAGGTCCTGAAAGAACCACTGCCCTGATGACCTACTCTTCCTGCCTCTGCAGAGATTTCTGATAGAGCTGCTGAGGCAGGACTGTGTGTGTGACAGAGATGTTAACCTTCTCAATTCAATGTTAAGACCTTCTCTCCTGATCCTCCTCTGGATTGCTCTTCCCTCTGGATCTCGCTCCCCACCAAACACCCCATTTAACTCCACTTCTTTCCCTTCTCAATCCAATGTTAAAGCCTTCTTTCTCCATCCTTCTCCTCCCTCTCTGACCACCAAACTCCACTTTCTTCCAGTGCCTTCCCTTTTCAATCTGATGTTAAAACCTTTTCCTCCAGCACCAGGGAATTCGTGTGAGGTGGTAGGGAGAAGTCTAGAGAAGGAGAAAGAGGGAAGGAAGTGGTGTTTCTTCCTTTACACCTTTTGTTACCTGCCCCTAAGTTTGACATATCCATGGGTCATATCAAAATCCATGATTTTGGCCCTAAAACCTGCCCTCAACTTATACATGAGATCAACTTGTACATGAGTATATAAGCTATATGTCTGAAGAGATTGTGGGGAGGGGTAGAGTGCAGAGCCAGAAGAGGAATAGACTCTTGTATCACTGGGGTAGATAAAAATTCACAAACTTTTAATTCTGCACTAGAGTGTCTGCGTACAACAGAATTTTTCTATTATATTGGGTAAGGTCATTTTGGTAATTCTAAGGCGGCATTCAGTGACGTTCACATCCATGCGGTGTCCCCAGTGAATGAACTACATTAAGTTCATTTCCCCCCACCTATCCTCTACAATTTAAGGTGGTGTGTGCATTGTTTTTATCCTCAAAACATCTGTGTAAGGAAGTTGAACCAAGAGAAAGTAAATCATGAATAATCTGAGGCAGAGGTTAGTAAAATTACTTGGTTGGACTGTTGGACTATAACTCTCAGAGTCCCCCAGCCAACACTGGCTATGCTGGGTGAGGCATTCTGGAAGCTGTAGTCCAAAAGTATAAAAGAGAGGAAGAGGTATCTAGCAACACTTTTAAGACTAACTGACCTGTTTTTAGCATGGTCTTTCATGGATATCAATCCACTTCTTCAGATACATTGATTTAGGGGTGAAACAGTTAGGCAGCAAGGAGTAGCCAGAAGCCGCTCCCACTCTGATCTCCTCAGGACCCTGGCAATTACACACCACAGCCCTGAGGGTGCCCCTGTTGCGGAAAGAAGTGGGAAATATCCATACCTTTCTAGGACACCTATGGCAGACCTGGCACAGCTTCAGCATAGTTTAGGGGCATGTGTTGTCTAATCACCATGCCCCCCAAACCATGTGGAAAGTGCCTTTTATGCCCATTTGTTTTGGGTGTTAGTGATACTAAAGTTAAAGCCTTTACAAAATAATTAAGTGATATTAAAGTCACAGGCTTTACAATGTTACAAAGTTGTGGGAATTGGATAGAAAATACTACGATACAAAGATATGCAAACTGTGACCCTGGCCATAAATCTTCAAAGAGGTGTGTGAGATGATAAGGTCTGATACAGGTCTTTCAGGAGACTGGTAGCAGTCTTTAAAGTAGTTTGTTAATACTGACATGTGAAAACAATAAATCTGCTTACCAAAAGTCATTCCTTGGAGGTCAAAAGCTCTTCTGACCAGTTCCTTTTGTTATATGTGCAATTGGGAAGATGTATGCATTAATGTACTTAGTGAACCAGGAAGTCTTTATCTCTTTTCATACCTCTGCTAATAGAGTGTACAGTAATATGTGAATGTTTCCCAATTCAGATGTTTCTCTTTCCAGTCTTCCTTTGAAGTTTTTTGTTTTAGAAATGCCATATGTAAGTCTCATATTGTATGTTCCTCTTAAAAAATATAATATTCATATTGTATGTTCAAGGAGACAAATGCCCAGCAATTGAGGGTGTGTGTGTCATTTCTAATATTAGATTTGTGTTCATTTATCCTCTGGACATACAATACAGAACTTAAAAGAGGTGGTTCTCAAATAAAAATGATACTCATGTTTAAGTCGATCTTGCTCAATTCCTTTCTCCACCCCCCTTTCTTTTTTATGCTGCAACAGATTAACATTGCTATTTATTTGAAAAGTTGCCCAAAAGGTAACGTTTCCAAGCTTTAGTGTACTTAAGTAGGAGACAAATTTACAGACGTCTGTCTAACAAGCTTCAAGGATAAATCAGCTAACTACAAATTAAAGCCAGTTCCCTGAAGCCAATAACCACTACCCTATATTGCTTCTTACACAGAATTGGTGTGTGTGTCTTTTTTGGGGCCACAATTCTCATGATCCAGTAACCACTACCAAGTTTGCTAGGGTCACTGGGACTTTTAGTCCAAATGAGTAATATTTCCAAATTCTGTTCCCACAGATAGTGCTGAATGACTGCATGATGGCCCATTTAAGTAACCTATTAAGGCATCAACAGAGAAAAGTCTTGTCCTCATCAGTTCCTAGTCTTGGTTCACACCAGCATGAGGAACACAAAGTATGAGGATGAAGTGTAAAGAAACTTGGCAGTGAAAGGTCTGTCTTGTACACCTAAAATATGAGGCATAATTTGTGGCTGGAAGGTCATGCTGAGAGAACATCCTTCAAAATATGGGAAATACATATAAGAGACATTTGGTGACACTCGTCAAGCTCATTTGATCAATAAGTTTATCACTTTAAAAGATGATGCCAACATGTTCTTTATGCTTCTTCCAAACAACCTCTTCCATTAAACAATCTACTACTTAAAAGGCAGATTGCTGCTGAAGCTGTTGACAAGTGTTTTTTTGGCACTCACTTGGATAATAAAACTACAGCTTGGAAAACATTAAATTCAGCATGTCCAGAATTATTCTGTGTGACAATTACATCTGGGGTAATTTCAATTTAATACCTCACTGCGAGTGAAAATTGCGGCATGCAGCCCTAAAATTGCTGTAATAATGAAAATAAACCCACTAAGAGCTGCCTGTGCTACCTCGGGCTGTCACTGGATAAATGTTTGCTGCTGCTTTTGGTATTTCATAGGTCACCAAATTGCCAACACATTCTTTTTTATAAAACCAATAAAAGTTATACCTCCTTCTTTCCTCCCTTCCCCCATTCCCCATTTTTTTTTTTTAAGCGTAACATTCTAGATCTCAGATGGCACTACTTTGAGTTTTATGCTTGGAAATCCTGCTTGAGCTCAAAGAAGAAACACTGGCTGGATTCTCATACTATTGATTATAAACATGGGGTTGTGGTACTATTTCCTAACCATGGATATGCAGGAACATACACAGCATAATTATATACTGGAATGTAGAGGAGACTTAAGTTAACACTTGGGACAACTGTTGCAGAATGCCAATTATACTTTATGATCAATTTTATAAATAGATTTTAATGGATATGCACAGGATTCACCTCCACCTCACACAATTCAGTCTGAGTCTTGATCTTGTGTTTCTAAAAGTGGCTCACTTCTGCTTGGACCAATCTAGAGCTAGTCTCTTTCAACAAAGATTCTGAACCTGAGTCAGTGCAAGTAAACTTGAGTTAAGATTTGGGATGTGCTTATTTAAATTATTCATTCCTCTGTGTGTGTGCCTTTAAGTTATGGTAACTCTGTGGATTTGGGGGGGGGGGTGTTAGTCAAGGAATACGCAGTTCCATCCTCTGGAATATAGCCTACAACACCTAATTTAATCTTTTCCCCCCCCTCATACTGCAAATCCAGATTTTGCTCACTCCTGATTTGGAGGGCATCTATAAAAGAGGAGATACTTAGGGTGTCCTTTGAAGATAATTGCCATAGACATGGAAGGCAAGTAAAAGCTTGTGTGAAATAAACTGACAGGAGAAGATTGATTTACATCTCTTTCCCTTCCTCCACTGTTTTTTGGGACAACTGGTGAAAATGTACAGGTTGCTTACCTGTAACGGTGTTTCTTCGAGTGGTCATCTGCGAATACATACAAATGGGTTTCACTGCGCCTGCGCAGTGCTGCTCGGAACCTACTGGAATCACTGTGCAGAGCTCACTCTGCACAAATTGCAACTTTTTGGCGGTAACTCCGCCCACCCGTTATAAGGCCCCTGCCTTCCCGCTCTTTCCCCAGTTCCGCAATTTTTCCGCCAAGCAGGCGATGGAAAGAGAGCCAATGTGAGCAGGACACTGAGGGGACGGACGGGTGGGATTTGTATGTATTCGCAGATGACCACTCGAAGAAACACCGTTACAGGTAAGCAACCTGTACTTCTTCTTCGTGGTCTCTGCGAATCATACAAATGGGTTTAGACTGACAAGCTAAGGTATGAGGCGGAGGGAGTGTCCTGAAACCAAAGCTATGGTAAACCAAAGGTATATTTATTACAATAAACACCTTGAACCACAAAAGGAGTCAGTCTTTTTGTTCATGCACAGATCAAATAGCAATAACTTTGCTAAACCTGAGAAGGGAACCGAGGTCATGCAAGACCGATCCCATAAGAGTTGTGCAAATCAACATTCAACAGTGTAACAGTGTAAACTGTATAATACAAAAAACATCAGTAGTGCAACTAATGCAACCCTGAGACTAACACAGCCCTCCCGAAAGCTGCGTCTCGGATGGCCCTGGTGTCCAACCTATAGTGCTTAATAAAGGTTAGAGGTTGGGACCAAACAGCTGCCTTGCAGACATCCTCCAGAGGGATCCCAGACAGGAATGCGGAGGATGCTGCCATAGCCCTTGTGGAGTGTGACCGAACCCTGCCAGGGAGAGGTTTGCCCAGAAGTTCATAGCAGAGGTGGATGGTGCTAGCCACCCATTTGGAAAACCTCTGCGTAGACACGGGCAACCCCTTCTTTGGTTCCGAGTAGCATTGAAAAAGTCTCTCGGACCGACTGGAGGCAGCAGTTCTGTCCAGGTAAAACGCGAGCGCCCTCCTGACATCAAGAGAGTGCAAGCGTCGCTCTTCATCCGACGTCGGATCGGATGCCAGAGTGGGCAACACAATGTCCTGGCACATGTGAAAGGTAGACACAACCTTAGGCAGAAAGGTAATGTCTGTACGGAGGACCACCTTGTCCTTGTGGAACCTTAGGAATGGCTGGTCCCTCCGTAAGGCACAGAGTTCGCCCGCACGGCGGGCAGAGGTGATGGCCACAAGGAAAGCGGTTTTCCAAGTCAACAGTCTCAAGTCCGCTGTGGCCATTGGTTCAAAGGGCTTGGATTGGAGAGCGGACAGTACCGACTCCAAATTCCAAGCCGGCGTTGGTACCAACACGGGAGGATATAGGTTGGCACAACCTTTTAGGAACCCTTTCACCAAAGGGTCCTTGAAAAAAGACACCCTCCCCCCGAACTGATATTTGGCACAAATGGCAGATAGATAGCATTTGATGGATGTGAGGGCCAGCCCCCCATCCAAAAGCGCCATCAAAAACTCCAGCACCACTGGAGTGGACACCTGTGCAGGAGACAAGCCCTTTTGGTCTAGGAAGAGGCAAAATCTCCTCCATTTCAGGGCATAAGAGCGCTGGGTGGAAGGTTTTCTGGCAGCCAGGATCACCGTCCTCACCGACTCCGGCAAGGCGGTTAGGGCCGGATCCTCCAGGCCACCAGCGGCAGGCTCTCGATGTCCGGGTGGAGAATCCGTCCGTCCTGGGTCGACAACAGGTCCGGACGCGGGTCGAGACGGAGGAAGCATCTCCCGGAGAGGTGGAGAAGGGATGCGAACCACGGTTGTCTCGGCCACCACGGGGTGATCAGGATCGCGTGGGAGCGGTCCGTTGTCATCTTGGACACCACCCTGATGATGAGAGGGAACGGAGGGAAGGCGTAGAGGAGCACCCCCGTCCAGAGGAAAGCGAATGCGTCTCCGAGGGATCCGTCGAATCGCTTTCTGGAGCAGAACTGGGGACAGTGGCTGTTCCATCTGGTCGCGAAGAGATCGATCCGGGGGGTTCCCCACCGGTCGAAGAGGTCGCTGACCGTCTCGGGATGTAGCCTCCACTCGTGGCACACCGATGGAGATCTGCTGAGGCGGTCTGCCAGGTCGTTGTCCTCTCCGGGAAGGTGAATTGCCTGGAGGAGTATGCGCCTCTGAATGCACCAGTCCCAGATGCGGAGCGTGAGGTCGAGCAGGGTCCTGGACCTGGTGCCACCTTGTTTGTTGATGTAGTACATCACGGTGGTGTTGTCCGTCCTGAGGAGGACCACTCTCCCTGAGACAGCGTACTCGAACGCCCTCAAGGCCTTCTCCACTGCGAGCATCTCCAAGGCGTTGATGTGGAGGAGCTTGTCTGGTGCGGACCACCTGTCCTTGACGACAAGGTCGAGCAGGTGGGCGCCCCATCCCTCCAGGGATGCATCTGTTGTCAGCGTCAGTTGTGTCTGGGGCTGATGGAAAGGCATCCCGGTGCAGACGTTGGAGGTGTGTAGCCACCATCTGAGGGAAGCGGCTATAGGTCTGGGTACCGTGAGCCACTCTGAAGGCGGGTCCTCTAGCGGAGAGAAGACGGAGAGGAACCAGGATTGGAGCGGACGAAGACGCAGTCTTGCCCAGGGAGTGACGAATGTCGTCGATGCCATGTGGCCCAGGGCGACTTGGACATCTCTGGCTCTTACCCTTCTGTGGGAGATGCAAGGCCTGAGGGATGACGTCAGGGCCCGAAAGTGGTCGGGAGGGAGGAAGGCTAGGCAGTTCTCGGAGTCGAGGATGGCCCCGATGAACTTGACCTGTCTGGTTGGTGTGAAGTGGGACTTTTCCCTGTTGACCACCAGCCCGAGGGAGTCGAAGAGCTGCAAGGCGAATGAGACTGCCTCCTGTAACTCGTCCTGGGATTCGGCTGCGAACAGCCAATCGTCCAGGTAAGGAAAGACCATGAAGCCCTTCTGATGAAGGTATGACACCACTGGAGCCATGCACTTCGTGAAGACTCGTGGGGCCGTGGCCAAGCCGAACGGAAGCACGTTGTAGTGGTACGAGACGGAGCCGACAGCGAAGGCGAGGAATCTCCTGTGGGACTCCCGGATCCCAATGTGGAAATAGGCGTCCTTCAGGTCGACAGTCGCGAACCACAGGCCCTGGTGGAGGAGAGGCAGAATGGAGGCCAAGGTTACCATTCGGAAACGACGATAGTCCAAAAACAAGTTCACTTGTCTCAAGTCTAGGATGGGCCTGATGCCCCCATCCGTTTTAGGTACAGTGAAGTATCTGGAAAAAAAGGCCCGAGGATGTTGGTCGGGCGGCAAAAGGGAGATTGCTCCCTTAGCAAGCAATGTGCGCACTTCGTCGAGAAGGGTGTCCGAGGGGGGAGTGGACATGAAGGCTCCAGTTGGAGGGAGCTCTTGGAACTCGAGGGCATAACCCCTACGGACGATGTTAAGAACCCACGAGTCCGATGTTATAGAGGCCCAGGTGTTAGCATAGGGCCTCAAGATGTCCAGAAAAAGGATGGGTGAGGAAGGGACGAAGCGCGCTGCGTCCCTTCAGGCTCTCTTCTTCCCCTGGTCGGTATCCTGGCGGCGGGACTTGCGGTACCGCGGCGGGAAGTTGCGACGGCCAGAGGAGGAGGAAGACTGCGAAGGGAAGCGCTGTCTCTGGGAGCCTTGGTGTTGGGGCTGTCGGTCCCGGGAGAAGGTCCCTTGTGACTGACCTTGCGGCTGCCACGGGCGCTGTCGCTTCGGGAACGGAGAAGCCGGTGCTGAGGACATGCCGTGCTTCTTGGCCGCCGCCTTCATCCTGAACTTGCGGTTCAGGCGGTCGTCGGTCTCGGCGTGGAAGAGGCCAGTCCCGTCGAGGGGCATGTCCTCGATGGCCGCTCTGACCGTGGGGTTGAGATCGGAGGCCCTCAGCCATGCGTGGCGCCGAAGAGCCATGGCCGCAGACATGGACCTCCCGGAGCAGTCCACCATGTTCCTGGAAGTGGTGATTAGCCAGCTTCCGATGGAGTGGGCCTCGTCTTTGATCTCCACCAGCTGTCTCTGGATGTCATCCGGGACGTCCGGGACCAGGGGGGAGATCCGTTCCATGAGGGTCTGGATGTAGGCCCCCATGCAGGCGGTATAATTCGCGGCCTTGATCCCAAGAGCCGATGCCGAATAAGCCTTTTTGGCCAGTCCGTCTACCTTCTTTGCCTCTCGGTCGACAGGGGAGGTGGCCTGCTTCGGAACGAAGCTGTGCTGGGCTCCCTCAACAATGGCCGAGTTCGGCCTAGGGTGTTCTGCCAACCAGGAGCAACTCGCCGGGGCGACCCTATAGAGCGCCTGGACCTTGCGGGAGGGTGCCGATAGGGTGGCCGGAGAGTCCCAAGACTTCTTGACGATAGTCTGGAGAGAAGGCAGGAGAGGCAGACATGGTGGAGTGGGAACTCGTCCATGTACTCGACGCTCCACCGGGTCCTCAGCGTCGTCTTCCGCAGATGCGAGCTGGATGTCGAGGGCCCTTGACATCCTGACCACGTGTTCTGTAAAGGCCCTGACGTCGTCCGACGGCGAAGCCGGCTCTGGGTTATGCATCCTCTGAGGGGAGGCTGAACCCGAGAGGACATCCTCGTCCGAGGGCGCCTCTGAAGGCGGCAGCGGTTCGTCGTCAGAGTCCAGATCGGAAGAGAGAGGATCATTCAACCTGACCTGGGATCTCGGGCGGGCGAAGTCTACTGAGGACCGGGAGCGCCTGCGGGTTGGGGACGGCGATCTCTCACGTCTACGAGGTGGAGACGGCGACCTGTCACGTCTACGGGATGGAGAAGGTAGTCTCTCGCAGATCGATGCTCTGGGGACCAACTTGGCCGGTTCGGCTCGGTCTGAGGGATGGGGGTTTACCTTGGTAAACTCCCTCATGGCCCTGTCCTCCGGCACGGACATGTAGTAGCGGCGCGACTGCATGTCGAAAAAGAGATCCGGGGTCTCCTGTGTGAGGGGCAAGTCCTCTTCATCATCCGTTGCGGGATGGGAAGGAGAGCGATGCCCCAGGGAGCGAGGGGGTTCAGCATCCCCCGTACCGTGGGTGAAGTCCATGGTCGGCGGAGGTAGGGCCGTGACCGAGGCTCCCTGGTCTACCGACGTTGGCTCCTGGCATGGAGCTGGCAAGGCGGGGGCGCGAGCCCGTCTGGAGGGGGAGCGCTCTTTGCCCTTTGGTCTCTCCTTGGAGGACTTAGCCTTTTTAGAGGCCGAATCACGATCAGCCTTGTCACGGTGCCTCTTCTTCCCGGTCTTAGGAGTCTCCTCCAAAGGGAAGAATGGGTTGTCAGGGAGATCCAAGAGAACAGCGGCCGCCGCTGATGAGGAAGGCCCCGGTCCCTTGGATGCCTTGGAGGATGCAGGCGAGGCGAGATGGTCCTCTGGCTTGGAAGCCTCCTTCGAACGGGGGCCCTCCGCTCCCTCCTTTGGCTTGGAGGCCCGTTCGGTACCCTCAGTCCCCGATGGTTTATGGGGGCGCTTGGAGGGTTTGTCGGTGGCACTGGGCGGTTTAGAGCCACGGGCCACATCGGCGGTGGTGGAAGGGGTCCCGGCCGGGACACATACCACGCTGGGGAAGGCGGCTCTTCCCGATCCCACGCTGGAGACACTTGCTCGAGAGGATGCAGCGGGGGGCCCCAGAGGCGGGACAGAAGAGGACCGCGAACCTCTTTCTTGCAGCTTTCCCAGGGCAATCGCCGAAGTAAGCCGGGACTCACGGTTTTTCCGGGCCTGGGAAGAGAGGGATCTGCAGAGTGCGCAGGCCTTTGGGTCGTGGCTTGGACCAAGGCAGAGCAGGCAGGTAGAGTGCGGATCCTGAACGGGCATTTTGCCCTTGCAAATGTCGCACTTCTTGAAAGCCGCAGGCATCTCAAAGTCTAAGGAGTCCGAAGGTCCGAAGTTACCAGGGGCGGGAGACAAAGAATGGTCAGAAAACAGTCCGAAGTCAAAAACGAAAGTGATTCCTAGCAAGCAAAGCAAGCGAAGGTTCCTCTGAAGCAGCTAGCGCGGCGGAAAAAAAGGAACTGGGGAAAGAGCGGGAAGGCAGGGGCCTTATAACGGGTGGGCGGAGTTACCGCCAAAAAAGTTGCAATTTGTGCAGAGTGAGCTCTGCACAGTGATTCCAGTAGGTTCCGAGCAGCACTGCGCAGGCGCAGTGAAACCCATTTGTATGATTCGCAGAGACCACGAAGAAGAAGCCATACATTTCAGAGGTGTCTGCAGTACATAAAAAATTATACCAACTAGGGAGTTATTGTCTTTGAAAACTAGTTTAAAGAATTTTCAAATGGTAAAGAAAGTCACAGTCCCTTTTGCAAAGCACAGCAGTTGGAGAATCCTTCATAAAACATACTTACAGATTAGAAAGTGGAACTCTCATCCCTCCCCTTCCACTTTCATTGTTTTCCACAGAAAAGTTGCAAAACCAAAGGCTTCTGATGAGTCTTCTGCTGACTTCAGGTTTAGCTCTACAAGTGTTGGAGACTTGCTTTGCCCTGCGAAGTACGTAAACTAGTGCAGAGGTAAAGGTCCACTTCTACTTGGTATGTGACTGATTCTGATGCAACACCCCACAATAAACACATTATCTAGCCTGCAAACATTTCCTGAAAATTCTGCAAAATTGGTGAAGAGTGCAAACCAATTGATGCTCATTTGTAAATGATTTATTCACTCGTTTCTTTTCAAAAGTATTTCTGTCCCATTGATGGTTCATTTCAGATTATCCTTTTGTCAGATATACAAGACCTTTCAGATAATTCTGTATATGAGGATGTGCATACAATTTCAAAATGCAAGGCAGGGTCTCACAGATTTTGGACTCCACACTATGAGAAGTAGGGGAGAAAGTAATTTCATGACTATAAATATAACTATAGTCATATTTGATTAGTACCTAACTCAGCAATAGGTTATATGATGAACATTCTAGAACAGGCTTAAGAGTTCATAAAACTGCCTTTTAAAAATCAAGTTCAAGAATTCTTAACAGCCTCTTGTCATTGTTACTCTGGAAAATAATACAGGGTCTTCAGGGTTATGGTGGGAGTCTCACTCCTGAAGACTGTGATTCCTGCTGTCTCCATCTATGCTGTCCACACATTTCTGTGGCCTAAGATAGGAAAATATGATTCCATAAGCCTCTGTTTACAGTTCCAGAACCCTGATCATGCAGGGTTATTCATTTAGTTCAACCATTAATCTATTGTCCCGCAACCCAACAGGGTCCCTAAAATGATGTACCGTGGAAGGGGGGGGGGCATTTAAAATATTGAATATACAAATAAAAGAGCCTGAAATCAGTCCTTTAAAATAACTGAAAAACCACAGATAATTAAAATAGCCAGAAGAGGTATTTGAAAGACTGGAGGTCATGCAAAACAAAACAAAACAGCAAAAATAGTTTGCACTCAGTTAACTCAGGGTGAATGGCTGAAGGGACAGATTATTTCCTTTCCTTGTAGGCTCAGTGCAAAAGCACAGTGGCAGCCTACCCTAGCTTGTCTATTCTTTCTTATTAATAATTTTCACCATCTTGACTCACACTGTTGCTTGGCCACATGTGCCCCAGTTTTCATCTGTGAAATGGTAGAGGGTATTGCAATGATAGCACAATTTAATGTGAGCTGCATAATAATAGGCAGTCTCTCCTAACTCGTGTGTTCTTTCTTCATTCACAACTTGTGCCAGCTTAACCACTTCTAAGGTTGCTCATCCACTTGTGTCCTAATTTTCATCTGTGAAATGTTAAAGGAGATGCACAGAGGTGTATGTGATAGGCTTCCAACATGAATACCAAAGTAAATGCTGGGGTTGTGCTACAGACACTATGTCACAATCACTCTCTACTCTTTTCACCTCCCACCTGTGCAGCTAAGACAGTGAAGGGAATAGATTAGGATTCATAATGTTGCTATTCTTAGCAAGATAATTTTCTTAGTATGTATTATTCCCAAGACATGGTGCTATTCTTGGAGGATCATGCCAGCTTCTCTTCTTCATGGCTCCCATTGTCAATTGATCTAGTAGATTCAATGTTGCTTGCATTCCACCTTTCGATTTGAAAACTCCCTTGTATTGAAACAGTTAACTAAATTCAACATTATAACAAAAGCAGACTATTGAAACTATACAGGAGGGTTCACTGCTGGAAGCCAGGCAGAAAGGTAGGAAGTCAGGCAGACTGCAGCGTAGGCCTAAACAGAAATTGCATGAAAATATCGTTCCAGTCCCAAATCATTTACACCATAAAAAAAATGAAAGGCAACATTCTCCAAATAGATGCATCTTTATATAGTTGGCTTCGTATCAAGTACATCTCTCATTTTTTTCGAAAAAAGAAAGAAATATTTCAACACATAAACAACACAATATCAGATGCAGAGACTGGCTATATTGACAGGGAATTCATTGTAATGTTACTATCCTCTACTTTAGCGTCCTTTGAGTTAGAACAGTCTACTCTCTACGTGTAATTTTTATTTTTTAGCTTTTGGCACAACCCCACTGCAAAATACAACTGACTGATGGCAAGTGGGGGATGCATTCATTCTTCATCCACCCTGCATTGTATTTAGATGTCCTTGCATGCTGGTGTCTTCATTATTACATTATTGTTTTAGTTCTTTGGTGGATGGTTCAGTTTCAAAGACAGACAAATTGCAGTTCTCTAATTGCATCTTTCTCCTTCCTCTACTTCACTTCTCCCAGAGCAAAGCACATGTGAAACCACAACCCAGATTTTGGTATACAGTGAAGCTCCTCTCTTTATCTCTCTCTTTGCCTTGTTAACTTTCTTTAAGAGATTATTATCATTCTCTCTTTTTCCCTTGCTCAACTTGCCTCATTCCTACTCATTACGGCCTTTCTGCTTCAACAACACTTGCTTGCCAGCAGTTCTGCCTTTGAATTTTTAGCATTCTCTGTGCATGCCAAACTCTCTTTCAGTCAGTCAGAATCACACAAAAGTGTTTTGTATACATTCATTCCAAATAGGTACCAGAGAGAGAGAGAGAGAGAGAGAGAGAGACTGCAGTCACATTGGAAAAATCCCCTCTACACTTTCCTCAGAATCTCAAATGTACAGAGAAAAGCTCTTTATCCACCTCTAGATCATGCCAAAGCTGCACAGTTCTGCTCTCCAACCAAGGGTCATTCATGTGTCAGTGGCAGGTAATACAAATCAAATTCACTTTTAACTAGGAATAGAAAGGAAATGTGAGAAGTTCACATTTCTATACAAAGCTATCCAGTTCATACCACTTCAGACTGGTAGAGGAACAAAATACAACAGAAATCTGTACATTTTAAAGGATTCAGAGCACTTGGAGGGGCAGAGAGGTAGTTTGCACAAATCAATGAGCACATATGAAAAATGTGCATCTTTGAAAAAATTCATACAATTAGAAAAATACACTAATTGTATATATTACTAAAGGAGTGTATAAAAAGAAGTGCATTGGAGTGGGGAGAATCCATGAGACTATGCATGAATTTCCATGCAGAAATTTCTAAACCTTTTCAACCTGATATGGAATTGAGTTAAAACATGAACACTGATGATATTCTGAGAAATACAATAAAAATGTCTGACAGATTTATGGACAGAATAAATAGGCAGCTGTCTATGAGTTATAACACAGAGAACTTTAGGTAACACCTATCAACTCACACTGGAGTGCATCATATGTATTACACTAGACATTACTTCTAAGCCTCATCATAATGCCTTGTTGGTTCTCTAAAGATATATCAGAAGAAACAGAATACCTTTGATTTAATCTAAAATAAACCCATCACATCCAATATATGAACATCAGGTGATGTCTGTTTCACAGCTACTGTGATTACTGAACATGATACCTATATGCTACCTCCAGGATCAAGAGGCTACTGTATATGCCTCCCAAAAGTAGCTATTGATGCTGTTCTACTTGTAGTCTCCTCATTAATCAGAAGTCTGGAAACTGCAGAATTGAAATAGTCAAAGAGTTTCCATACCATGGATCAAATATTGACCAAAACAGAGACTACAGTCAAGTAATCAGCCCCAGTCTGGGCTAGGAAGGGATATGAAAAACAGCACAGACTTGAAACAATTACTAAGGAATATCAAAAAGAAAGCGCTAAGGCTTATTACTGAACATAAAGAAAACAAAAATAATGACCAAAGAGGATCTACATAAATTCAACCTAGGTAATGAGGAAACTGAAGTAGGTAAAGATTTCCCGTACCTTGAATCAAACATTAATCAGAATGGAGACCACAAACAAGAAATCAGAACAAGTCTAGGCATGGAAAGGGCAACAATTAAAGAACCGGACATGATCCTACAGCATAAAGATATACACTAAAGTTAGAATTGTCCAAGCCATTATATTCATTATCATGTACAGATGTGAGAGCTGGACAGAGAAGAAAGCCGTCATTTGAGATGTGCTGAAGAAACAAGCTGAGGATATTGTGGGTGGCCACGAAGACAAACAAATAGGCTCTAGAACACATGAAGCCTAAACTCTCCCTGGAAACCAGGATGACTAAATTGAGACTGTCATATTTTGGGGACAGCATGAGAAAGCATGACTCATTAGAAAAGCAATTATGCTAGGAAAGGCAGAGGGCAGTAGGAAGAGAGGAAGACCATATGACAGATGGTTAGATTCGATCAGGGAGGCCACCAGTCTTTTCCTACACAAACTGAGCAGAGCAGTTGAGGACAGGGGATCTAGGAGATGTCTCATCCACAGGGTTGCCATGAGTTGAATTCAACTCGAGAACAGTCACAAAATGCAGTGTCACAGCATATAGATATATTCAAATCTAAAATATATATCCTTATACAAATCACATGGTTTGTAAACATCAATACTCTAAATATTCAACAGCAATCCTCTTCCATCTAGAGTGAAGCAAGGGACAAGACCAATATTTGCCCTGACCAAAATCATCTCCAGAAATTTCTGGAGATGATTTTTGGTCAGGGCAAAGTCTCCTTCCAGTTTAAACTACTGGATTTTTTGACCAATTTTGTCCCCAAACTGGGAATTGTCAGAGGTCGGGGTGTTTTTAAATTGTAACACTGACCCAGGCACTTGGCAACTGAAGAAGCCACATTCATCTAAAGATTGCACTTTCTGCACACTTGCTGCAGGACCTAAGGGATTCAGTATCATTGATTTGTCTGTTAGAAGAGGATGTAAATAACAGAATTCAGTGTGAAATGGTAGAATCAGGGTTGAAAAGAACCTTGGGTTGTCTTGTCTATCCTTCTGCTCAGTACAGGATCTGGAACTCAGTACAGCTGCCTCCTTTGCTCTAAGGTGGGAATACTGTATTCACTACCAGTAAGCCAAAAACTGGAACTTCCACCCCACCTACCCATTCTAGTATGCCCCTGACATACTTACAACTCATCTAGCTCATTCAAAAAAAAAAAAAAAAATCTGGCATCTTATAGCAGCAAGGGCTTGGCAGTCATCCGAAAAGAATGAATTCAACCATAGCATGAGTTTGGATTATATACAAAAGGTAAAAGAGAAAGGTAACACTGTTAACATTTTTTTTCTTTAGTGAAATTGTGGTCAGCCTTTTTTTTTACAACAGCTCAATTAAAATTTGACACAAGAGGCATAGGTCAGACTCAATTACTTCAAAGGCCAGATCTGCTCTATAAGCTGCCAGCTGGTCATTGCTATAGAATGAGAATATAGATGGAGTTTGGAAACAGAATCTGAATAAGGCAATTCACATTTAAATTGTTCAAACCTTATGTAAATGTTCAATGTAGTAGTCTAAAGCAGTCTTCCTAAACCTGTGTTCCTCAGATGTGAGGCTATAGTCCAAAACACACTGCAGAAATAATCCAGTTTGAGACCCCTTTAACTGCCCTGGTTCAGTGCTAGGGAATACTAGGAACTGTAGTTTGTTGTGGCACCAGAGCTCTCTGACAAAGAAGGCTAAATGTCTCACCAAACCAAATTTCTCAGAATTCCCTAGCATTGAGCCAGGACAGTTAACACAGTCCCAAATTGGATTATTTCTGCAGTGTGTTTTGGACCTACATCTCCCATGCTTCTCCAGTTGGCTGGGAATTGAGGGATCTGTGAATCAACACACCTGGAAAGCATTGTTCTCAGAAAAGCTGGGTCCATGGTTACAAACCTGCATACTTGTGAGAGATGTGGAACTGAACTTGGCAGTGGATGAGAATACTGCATCCCAACCTACTCCACCTTAACACAAGCCAAGATGATGTCAGGGACAACAGTCCCACTATACTGACTTGAACAAACTCTAGGATCATGCTTGTAACTTTTTGTAAATATTATGGCTGAGTGCCATTTGCAGGAATAATTCATTCACTTCTTGCTTTTATTATGCATAAGGGTAAGGCAAGTTGAACGTGTAAGTAGCAAAAGATAGGTCTAGTGGAAGTTAGACTAAGATCAGGTTGCACAAAAGCTGGCCATAAATTTTCTCTCAAGACATCTTCTTGGATTAAAATGGAATTGTAAAGAAGATAATGGAGATCTGCTTCATTTGTCTCTTCCCTCTCCACAAGAGATATAGAATAAAAAGTTAGCCATTTGAGTATAAAAACTCATTTAAGTCTATATAACTATGTAACATTAATTTGCTAACTTCCGCTGGCATTCCTTCATCCAAGGAATGAATAAATCTGTTTTCTCTCTCTGTGTTTCTCATCTTCCCAGTTCAATTCACTCCAAAAATTTGTTTTAAAAAATTAATCTGGAAAAAACTATGCATTTTCATGTGCATTTATTAATAATAATAATAATAATAATAATAATAATAATAATAATAATAATAATAATAATAATAATAATAATAAAAATTTTATTTATATCCCGCCCTTCCAATGATCAGGGCGGCTTACATCAAAAGTTAAAAACAACAATCAATACAGAAAAAGATTAAAATACAAATACAATACAAACAGCCATTATAAAAAATAATAAACAAAAAGCCCCATAGCCCAACCTCTTGGCCACGGAAGAGGAGGGAGGCCCGCAGGATTTTTATTCGGGGAATGCCTGTTGAAACAGGAAGGTTTTTAGGTCCTTCCTGAATTGGGCCAGGGTGGTAGTCGAGTGGAGCTCAGTTCTAATATCTACTTCTTTGGCTATACTTTCTGCAGCTTGAACTCTGTTTTTTGTGGAGGCTAAGGCCAGCATGGCAAAATTCAGACAAGTACAAACATCAAAGGATTGTTGTACAGTGGTACCCCGGGATACGAATGCGCCGCCTTACGAAATTTCCGGGTTACGAAAAAAATCAATAGGAAAAAACTGTTCCGGGTTACGAAGGTTTTTTCGGGTTACGAAAAAATTTTTGGTGCTTTTCGGCGCTATTTCGCACGAAATCGCGGCTTTTCCCCATTAGCGCCTATGGCTTTTTCGGCTTACGAAGCATTTCGGGTTACGAACGCGGCGGCGGAACAAATTATTTTCGTAACCCGGGGTACCACTGTATTCTGACTTGCATATTGATTTGAAAATGTAAAATTAGGTAAATTTGTGTCAAAATTCCAACCAAATCCCCTTCCAACACCACATCTCTACACTGAACATCACCAATGAGATGGACTACAGGATTCTACCCCTTGTGTTTAGTGTTGTTGTTATTGTTGTGTGCCTCCAAGTCATTTTGTACTTACCTAAGGCAAGCCTATCATAGAGTTTTCTTGGCAAGTTTCTTCAGGAGTTTGCCATTGCCATCCTCTGAGGCTGAGAGTGTGACTTACTCAAGGTCACCCAGTGGGTTTTTATGCATGAGCAAGGAATCAAATCCTGATCTCCAGAGTTATAGTTCAACACTCAAATGCACACAGGCTCTCATTCAGTGCTAGGGATGGGAAAAGAAATTTGGCTGGCACAGGAATATGCTTTTTTTTTTCTGGGAAGTGTAGTCCAAAAAGGTAGTATCTCCAAACTCTATCAGGTGTGAAGAAATGGCCAAAGACATAGCTTTTACAGTTCACAGTTTCTTGGGGCTTCTGTAATGTGACATGCTATCCTGCCACATAAATCTGTAATGTCAACAGCACATGGCAGCTGCACAGGGATGATTGGTAGCATGAATTATGCCACAGCTCAGCAAGCTCTTTATCTAGCAGCCTGAAGGTCCCACATGCAAGGTCAAATGCATTTTTCTGACCTGCCTTTGCCGACTTTTTCTTTTCTTTTTCTTTTTCTTTCTTTTCTTTTTTTCCTTTTCTTTTTTTGGTGGGAGATCTCGGTCATGAAACATTTTGGTAGCAAAAAAGCCCCATATCTCTTTACATGCTTTCAGTTAGGACTTTACCATATAACTCTCCCTCAAAGCTAAACAAACACATTTGCAATTTATTGAGTCATTAGTTGATTAAATGTCAGCACTGTGCCAGGCATTTGAGTCTTTGGATATGTGTACGGTGATGCTGAAACAATACTATCAACAAAAATCTGGAACTGCTTCTGGTGTCTGCTGATGCCTGGGATGGGTAAGGATTTTGTTTCAGTTTATTTTTAATATGGACATCATAGTCCAGAAATTTCTTCCTATTCAGGATGGAAATAACGTGAGATTTTAAAATGAAATTGACATATTTGTCTAAACTGACATATCTGTCTTATTTCTGGATTTGACTCTGTTTGTATTTATCCATGCTAATGTTGCTACAATTTCAGGCTTTCCATTCCCCCCCCCCCCCCGACAAATCTCTCATCTTTAGTAGCCAGGAATAACTGCACCTATTGAATTATGGTCAGTGCAGATTAATGATAATTTTGTTTTGATTCACTGAATCTTGCAAAATTCACATTTCCCCCGATATGAGTATTTGATTAGGAGATAGATAGATAGATAGATAGATAGATAGATAGATAGATAGATAGATAGATAGATAGAATCTGAATGCAGCACATCTGTATCTGATATACTATTTTTCTCACTGAGAGTAGAAACAAACAACAGTGTTGTAGTTTTGAGATTTTTTTTAAAAAAAACAAACCCTGAAGATAGCACTATGGAGTCATTAGTGACTCTGGTGTGTGTACTCATCTTGTTATGACCACTGTCACGGCTCCTGTCATGTATGCAGGGTTGCACTGCTTGTTTAACCAGAGATAATTGGGAAGAAAGATAAATGGGCCTCTCATAAAATATTGGCAATAGCAGTCCTATTACACTTTATTTCTCCTCCTAAAATCTACTCACTTTCCCTAGCATCTCTCGCTGTGGATGTGACTTGCATAAGAATTCTTCCTTATTGGTCTCCTAAAGGTTCAAATGAAAGTCTAACTTGCCATAGGTAACAGGGGAACACACGAAAGGCACCTAAAGGCATCTAAATTGGGTTTTTGAATCTTGCAAACCCCTCTTGCATGGGGAAACAAAGAGGAAGGTCAATTTGTGTCCAACTCTCAAACCACTACACCACACTGGGTCTCTGGTCTAAATACACCAGATCCAACCTGATCTTGTAAGCTCAGAAGGATCAGCCCTGGTTAGTACTTGAATGGGAGGTCACCAATGAATATGCATCATGTGACTCTGTGTGGGCTGTCTTGTGGCTCCTGAACTCTAGAAACAGCAGAACAAAGACAAAGAGAAATGATGAGCCACTGTCTGGAATGGAGGAATGCAATGTGGGGGCAGGTGATGTCTGTGCTCAGCTGGAAGCCCTCATGTATTATAGAATATCAGATCCTTTATAGGATTGCAAGTAGTGGGGTTGCCCTTTCCCCTTCTTGGCTCTATGGAATTTATTGGTTGGGGTTGAGAGTCTACTCAGAACTGAATTCAATGAGACTTGCTCCAAGATAAGTCAGTATAGGATTTCTACATCCATTTCCATGCTACCCCTCCCCATTCTTCTTAAACAAGAGGGGGGAGGTTTTTGGGTATGGTATGGTCAGGAAGACCAAGAGTAGACATTTGGAGGTGCTGTAACAATCTTGTACGTATTGACCACTTACTTCTGTTCCTTCCTGAACCTTCCCTGCAAACATTTCACATATATCATTTGAAACTATGAAGTTTATCGCACTGGCCCTAAAACGGGCCCAGTGCGTTCTAAAACGTGCACGCGCGTGAACAGGATGGGGCCAAGAACCCTATTTTATCACATGCTGGAATGCCACCTTTGCCACTGGGCATTCCAATTGCATCCCTGTTCCATTCCAGAGGGCGCCATTTCTGAGAACTGTTCTAAAGCGTTCTCAGAAATGGCGCCCTCTGGAACGGAATGGGGAAGCAATTGGAACGCCCGGCGGCAAAGGCGACATTCCAGCATGCAATAAAATGGGGTTCTTGGCCCCATCCCGTTCCGTGTACGTCTGCACGCATGCACGTTTTAGAACACACTGGGCCCGTTTCAAGGCCAGTGCGATAAACTCCAGAGACAGAATGAATGAGTGAATAACTTCACTAACTGAAGACTGAAACAAATAGGTATTATAGGTATGGAGAACATTGGGCTCATCAGATACCTGATCTTTTACTCTAGAGATTCCATGAACTTGGAATCCCTGAGTTCTGCATGTAGAACATGTGCTTTACCACTATTATTATTATTATTATTATTATTATTATTATTATTATCCTGCTTTCCCCCCAGAACTGGGACTCAGAGCAGCCCAACAATATTAAAAGAACAATACAAAGAAAAAACATAGAAAAGAGATACATTAAAAAGGACTTAAATTATTACAGTATTAAAATAGATTGCTATTAAAAGAATAAAATACATTTTTAAAAAGGAAAACTGTTTAAAACATTTTAGAATCAAACAAAACCCCAAGCATTCCGCTTTAAAAGCATGTTCGAACAGGTAGGTCTTAGCCTGCCATCAGAAGGCCTATAAGGAACCAGTAACAACTCATGCCTCTAGGGAGATTATCACACTAGAGCCAATTTCCACATCAATCGTGCTGTTTGAAGATAATGGAAGCATAGTGCTATAACAATTGACATTTTCACACAGTCGTGTAATTGCTGTATAACGATGATATAAAAATGAAAGAGAAACACAATTGTGTTCTGCATACAAAGCCAATCCTATTTGTATATTGTTATTATATCATGATTGAACATTTCACATATGTACCATTTTGGCACTAATGTGCATGTCTGAAAATCATGGTACCATCCCAAACAGAACAAAATTTCTAGATTTCACAACATTATTTTTATCTTGTTCAAACAAAATCATGCCCTACAACTCAAAATAAGAAAGAACTCTACTCCATAAACAATCCAAGTAATGAACGCAGTCTGCGAAAAGGTACCAGATTGCTCTGCAATAGCATGAATGAATCGTTATTGGCTTCCGCACCTTTGCAATAGCATGAATGAAACACTATTGGTAAACCATTCACAAGGTTTCCCTGTTAATAAAACATCCCAGGACCATTACAGATTTTTTAAGGGAGAAGTACTAGATGAGTGTGATCACAACAAGAGCATTCAATTTTTCTCCCAATTTAAATCCCTATGTGATAATCTCCTAGGGGTGAATAGTGACAACCTCCATGTCATTCTCTGTAAATTCCATGGTTTATCTTGAAAACTGACAACGTAAAGTTTAATGTCAACAAGTCAGCTCCTCCAATTCTGTTGTTCTATTTTAGTGAATTAATTTTCAAAGCCCAAGTTACTAGTTAAAAAACAAAGTTGGCTCCATGAATCTTTCCAGCTTGCCAGCATCTTTACTATATCACTGTGACTTTTCTGTTAAAAGATAATGCTTTCATATTCATAGAAATGCCACACCCACTCTTTTCCAGTTGTGGAGAAACAGTGCAGCACTCAGAAGAGCCTGAGATACTCTTCTCATAAAGATGGTGATCTGTGACCTATAATGTGCATCTGTTAAGACTGTTCCCAGAAAGAGGGTAGCACCATATTATTAGAATTAAATAGCTAGACATTCCAGGGACTGTTATTTGAATTTTAAACAGTTGCTCCTGCTTACACGCCACATTAAATGTATTCACACAAGTTTGAAAAAAGTGATACAGATTGTCTTTTTTTCTTCTTTTTTTAAAAAAGGTAGTCTTAACACAAATTGGGAGAGCATACAAGGAAACAAAAATTTCAGCTACAAAAAGAGATGACATGAGAAGACAGAATAAAACTATCTCATCTCTCTCTCTAGATAGATAGATAGATAGATTAATATGTTGATACTTTTTTTTCTTTTTTTGTCATCTCAGTACCCCCAACCATTTCACAATGGCATGTAAAAAGGTATAAAACAAGCAGAGCTTGGATAATTCCTGGTTATACCGGCTGAGGAAGTCTGGGCAATGTAGCCCATTGCAATTTTCCCAAGATCTGAAAACAGACAATAAACCAGAGGTGTGTAAGGCGCGTTACAGACTGCCTGAAAGCAGTGGTCTGCCGGTGCCACTGGTTGCTGCGACCGGGAACCGCAGCATCCAAACCATGCGGTCCCCGGACGCAGCAAAAAAGAAGCTCGAAAATGGTGCTTCTTTTTGCACCCTGGAAGTGGCACCGCGAGGTTCTAGTTGCGCACTCACAGTGTCACTTCCCCCTTGAGACGTCCGGACGCTATGCATCCGCGACGTCAAAATGGCAGTGCCCATGTGGAACGGGTGCCGCCATTTTGTACGTACCCAGTACGTACTAGGGTTAGGGGCGTCAGGAAGTGACGCCCCTTCCTAACCCTAGTACGTGCAGAGCACGTACTTTATGCCTGTCTGGATCGGGCCTAACTTAGAAAAATCAGAGTTAGGGAGGCTACACGTTTCTCATGGACTTTAGGTGCACACTAGAGGAGGAAAGAATATTCATAATTATTTGCTACCAGATTGAAAACTGGCAGTAGGAAAACCTCATCAGGAAGAATTGTGTACAATTTTCTCCTGCTATTTGAGCATCCTGAAAGGTTGAGGAGGAATTATTCTGAGGAGAAAAACACATGGTTTGCTGCAAAATACAACCCTCCCTTCCCCCCAAACCCAATTTTCTGTGCAGAAAATGGGTTTCCTGCACAGGATTTTTTTTCCAGAAAAAAATCCTGCATAATAAACTTTAGGACATTTAAATACAGGGGCAGTACTTTGGAGGAATATTTATTTTCTTTCCCATAACAGGAAGAAAACTACTGTATATATACATTCTTGCATAACAGGAAGAAATAGTTGAGGCTTTATATTCTTAACACTCACACGTACATGCAGACAGGCACATACCGCATGTAAAAACCAAGTACTTAAAAAGGCAACTTGTGAACTCTAGAACGTATGGGAGAGTGATTCTGCAACATGGACTGGCCTGTTTTAATCACTGTTATAATATGCTGGAGGGAAATTGTAAAATCCCCACCCTTCTTGATACACACACACACACATATCGCAGAGAGCATAAACAGTCTTTAGATTTATTTTAGAATAATCCTCATTTAAACTCATGTTTTATAAAAAGGCCAGGGGGGCATGGGGTTGCTGGGGACATAGTAAGGGCCCTTGGGACTGCATAAATCCCACGCACAACATCTGCCCTCCCCTGCATTAAAATATGGAGGAAAATAATAATTAAAAAAGTTAATGAAAAATAAAGACATTATCAGAAACCGGCTTTTACCATAGTGTCAGGAGAGTTGTGGTGCACAGAACATAAGGGGAACCTTCAGAAGGAAAGAATTCAGGAGCCTGGGGTGTCACCACTGAGAAGGACCTATCCTTCTCATACCCAATATCAAATGTTATGGGTATGCAAAGCAAAGTTCCTGAAACAGTATGTGGTACCTGCAAGATAGATTTGCGTGGGACATGGAAGAAAGAAAAATACATTAAGTTACTATTCAGTAGCTATGACTTCTGAAATTTCCTCTCAGGATACTTCAATGATCAGACAGCTAGAGCAGGTGAAATGGCCCTAGGCAAGAGCTTTCAGCGACAAAGTATCTAAGCATCAAACACCTTAGTCCATCACTGGCTGTGAAAAACTTTCCTCCCATGCACACCGAGAGGCCCTGGAGACTAACAATTTATAGTTTGTGTGTTTTGTTGTGTTGTGACTAACAAGGACTAGTACTCATCTGCATGAGGATGTTGGCATCAAAGTACAGGTAACAAAGCAAATTCATGGTTCTCCCTTAAACAAACCAGACTTTTTGTTTTGCCAACTCAGAACTCTTTTGCACAATGTCCCAGCAGTAAAAAGTCTAGCAGATCTAGTATCAAGACTTGCCCCCATTTTTTTAAAAAAATTCTTAAGTGGATGTCTCTTCTGGGGAATGTATAGTGTTGGTGCATCTTTGCTATGAGACTAGGATTCCCAGGTCTCTGGGCCTGGCCCCTCTTCTCAGAGTGAGCGGGAGAAATCTCTGGATGAGAAAACTGCACTGAAAAATTAAATCCTCATTTGTTGTTTACTGTTTTATATCTGAATGGCATATCCTATGTAGCTGTGGTTTATGTTTAACATACCATACTTAATAACATCACTAGAGACATTTCTCATGTAATATCTCCAGGTCCTGCCTCCTGTGACATCACAGGGGGTCACTCCTAAGTCTCAGGTTTTGGCCATGAAATCTCAGGGCCTGGCATAGTACTGATCTGGCAATGTATTTGGGACTAATGGGATGAGTCCAATCTCTCCATGCAAAGGTTCTGTGTAAATCATGCCTTGTTTTGGGCTTTGTACTTTCCAGGCACATCCACAAGAGGAAAAATTGATGTCGAAACATAGAAAGTGGACAGTATGTATGCGTTTACCCTTTAAAAGCAAGCATTTTTTCAGTTGTAATGACAAAGTAAGCACTTCTCATGTTAGTGTTCTAAAACCAGACATATGCCTCAGGCATCTGCTTTGGAGGTACTGATTTACATATTTTGCTGTATTCCAAAATATGATGCATGGCATATGGACAAAATGTTTCCTCTTTCCTTACAATACCAGTGGTCCAGTTTCTCAGTACTTGAGCTTGCAAAAAGAAAAAAAAAAAGGATGTGCCCAGCAAAGTCCCTGGGCTAACAGTTCTCAAGAATGTGAACCCATAATATCTGAAAGATCATGTCTTCTTCCATGCCCTACCTGCAAAAGGCCTCCTCAGATGAGAACAAGAACAGTCAAAGTTGTCAACTCTTGTTGGAGCTTGCCCTGAAAATGCTGGAAGTAAAACTTGGCCCATCTTGCACAGCTCCCGAAAATCAAGAGCCAGATACAGAACCACTTCATTACTCTGAGTGTGGTAAGGTAAAATGCCAGTTACAAAATAGCAGGAAAAGTCTTAAAAGGACCAGGTAACTAAGAGGCTTTGCAGACCACCTCTAAGAGACAGCCTGCAGCCACCTCCAACTGCACCAGATTGGGGCTGCATCAATCGCATGCTGTGGCCCAGATCTGGCCTTTCCAGGGCACAAAAAGGAGCTGCAAAAAAGCAATAGCTTTAAGGCGCTCCTTTGGCACTGCATCATGTGGACGCAGCACCAGAGGAGTGCCGTGACATCATGCACCATGTGGAGCACTGCACGGCATCACACCGCTCTGGGGGCAGAGTTAGACATGTGGATGCCATGCCCTGACTCCACCCCCAGACTGCCCTTTATGATTGGTGTGCACAGCCCCTAAGGTAACTACACCAGCTATGCTGATCAACGACTAGCTATAAATTAGCACAGGCAAGACCTAATCTTCTGTTGCAAGCAACCACTCCAAGTTTTTTTGTGGGTTTTTTTGGGCTATGTGGCCATGTTCTAGATGAGTTTATTCCTGACGTTTCACCAGCATCTGTGGCTGGCAACTTCAAAATCTCTGTGTGGCATCAGTTGACATTCTTTGCTCTACCTCTTCCTGGACTTTGGCTTGCTCCTTACATTATTCTCTTCAATTACTGGCATAGGACTTTGTTTACTCTCAGACTACCCCTTCTGCATTTGCTACTGACTGCCTGATCCATGCTTCTGCTCTTGCCAATTCTCCATGTATGACTGGCTTCCCTTTTTCTTTGGTTGTTATTTTAAGATTATAAGATTATGCTTTTTATACACTCAAGTTGTTTCTGATTTATGACAACCCCAAGGCGACCCTATTAGGGGCTTTTCTTGGCAAGATTTGTTCAGGGTGGATTTGTCTTTGCCTTTCTCTGAGGCTGAGAGACTTACATGCCTGAAGTCACCCAGTCATATCCAAGGCCAAGCAGAGATTCAAACCTTGCTCTCCAGATTCATAGTCCAACACTCAAACCATTTCCTCTTGAATTACAGGTGTATTTATTTGAGCACTTGCCATCCTTAGACACTTGCATGGGTTTAATGACTTTTGGGGAGAGCCTTCTCTCAGTTCACCCAACCACACAGGAACTTCTGGTAGGAATATGGGAGAGGAATTTTTCAGTGGCTGCTCCAAAATTTGGAAACTCCCTTCCTAGGGAGGCTAAGCTGGCTCCCTCCTTGTGAGCTGAAGACTTTCTTATTCTGACTAGCTGTTGGAAAATCACCATTCTATAAGGAAAGAATTTTGAACAGATTACAGTATTATTTTTATTGCTTCTTTATAATTAGTATGTTTTAATTTCTTAATTGCATTTCAACCATAACATTTCTATGTTTACAACAGCAAAGGTAGCAGACTCCAGTTGGAGTCATTTTTACATTATTACTTATAGGCATTTTTATCTTTGCTTGTTCTGATGTGTCCAAGCTCCCTTTCCAGCTAACCATTCAGAAGAATTTCCTGATGGTAATTATTTTTTTATAGTGGATTAGCTTACCTCAGAAAGTGGTGGATTCTTTTTTGTTGGAGGTTTTTTAGCTGTATAGCCACTTTTCAGGGATGATTTTGCTATGGATTCCTAGCCTGATAAGGAGTTGGACTAGATGACCCTTCCCCCCTACAGTTCTATGAATCCCGGATTGGAGGGAAAACTAAAACTACTACTAGTACTACTACATTCACCCACATTTTTGAGAGAACAGTGCAAAACAAAAGAAAGGGCAGGAACATCTCCCTCCTTAGCGTAGCCATTTTGATTTGCACTCTACGTTTTCTGGGGTGATGAACATGTCAGTTGCTGGAAGAGTAATGTCCCTAAAACAATGTGCATTTCCACCAACAGTCCAGAGGCAAAACAGCAGTACCCACTAGTGGCTCCTATTAAAATGGTCACCAAAATGAAAGGCCATCATTTTTTTCCCCCTCTCAAAATATGCCTTTGAATAATGCAATATCACAATTTGGTGCCATTCCATTCATCCTGTGGAAATAAATATGGCATCTATTGGCCTAATAAAACATCTTTATTTTTGCTCCCCCCCCCCCCATTTCTCTGTCCTTGAAAATAACTTGAAATAACCTCCATATTCTTGACCAGCAAAAGGGGAGAGAAACTTTATACTAAGCAATGTCAGGAAAAAACAAGCAAACTGCAAATAGCCACCGGGCAGCTAAAAGCCACACATAGTGTCAGAATGAAACAAAAGTTTAGTTTAAACTCTGCAGAATGTCAAGCTGCCCCAATTCCTCTTGTGAGATGGCTATCTAAAAATGAATCAAAGAACTAATTTGAAAAAGGAAAATATCCACCAAGAAGGAAGGAGGGGGGAATCCCACCTCTCTTGATCTGACATGCTGATTGTGAACCTCCAGAAGTATCAGTGATTGTGCATTTATAATGTATTAAAAATTCACAGGCAGCTGGGGGGGAGGGGGGTTTTGTCTTTGGGGAAAAAGAAAAGAAAGAACCAAGTAGGGAAATGCCCATTAAAAATGGAGGAGAGAATAGCACGGTTGCATTTAAGAAGATTAACTGGATTGTGTGCCTTGATTGTCAAAGTGGCTCATGTATAATTCAGGAGTCTCTGAGGATTCACAGGGATGCAGGCAGGGGCTACTCACTCAAATTCTTCCCTACCTTCTATAGTCAGAAGAATGGGAAATAGTATGAGGCAGCTGGGGGTAGAGAGAGAAGGGAGTGGGATCACCACCTGTCCCAAGCACAGGTGCCACAAGACTGATGCCATGGGACAGCTCTGCAAATAGCAGATCATTATTTCATGGTATATTTCTACTAAAATTTAAAACACATAAAAATTAAGGACAAAAAAACCCTGGAAACTTTGCCTCTGCCTGTCAACTCTTCCTTGAAAGCCATTTTTGAATGGCACAGAAGAGAATTGGAAGCCTTCTCTGCAAAGAGGAGAACAAACCATTTGGCAGAAAGATCACTCTCCAGCTGGGCTTTGTGGCTTCCAACGGCTAGGATGAGAAAAAAGGGAGTCCAGTGCATCTGCACCCAGCCATTTGTGACAAGACAAAATTATAATGCCAAGCCTGTAATGCAAAGGAGCTCAAATATCCAAAGGTATCATCACAAATATATGGCTGTGTTGTCCAAAAATAGCATGAAGGCAGCAAGCAAGAAGCATAGTTGAGTAACTGTAATATATTCATCAACTAGGCCCACTGTTTAAGAATGGGCAATAGTAGGTGTCAAACAATGCCAGACCCTGAGGCCAGTCTCAATTTTGGCCACCGATATCTTCAGGGTTCATTCCTCATGTTGTTTGTCTTCTCAAACAATAACTCACACTGGTGCAAGGATCTTAATGAATGGCTCATTAATCCAAGCCACATTATATGTTTAGGTGAGACAGGATCCAGCAGTCTGCATACTTGGCAAACATTTGACACATAATACACATAATACATAAAATAAATATTTTACTCATATTTAATGTATGTTCTGATTGTCTTCTGCTCTACCACTACCTACATAGCCTCCGATCAGCATCCCTAAATACGCACCCAAGATTCACTTTTTTTAATTTTTAAAAAAGATAGATTCCAAATTTTACAACAGTACAAAATACTAGTGACAGGTGAGCAGTAGTACACAGACTCTTATGACAATTGCAGGTGACCCAAATGTAAGGTGTTTTTTTTTTCCTTCAAGAAGAACATCTGTACTGAGATTTAAAGTGCTTGTTATGCTAGACACATGCTAAACTCATGGTGCTGTCCAACGGGGTCAAAATGAAGAGTACAGTTAGACCTGACTGACTAACCATTTTGTTTATTTGATTTCAGTTTCAAAACGCACATTTTGAATGAGATTCATCAATGTGATTTTGATCAAACCTCATATTTAAACATCAGAAACATTTTCTTACAAAGCTTTTTCAGAAACTCAAGCTTTCAGGGAATAGTGCTAGTTTATTTTATGTGGAAATCTATGTGAGTCAAATGTTAAAGATTGCAAGTAATTAGTCAAACTTATGCACCATCAGTCATAAAGTAAATAATCAGCACCCACTGACTAATGTCGTATAAATTTCCTAGTTATTTAGACACCCTTGATCCTTTTAGAACGCTAAAACCTGGGGAAAGACTTACTGGAGCAGTGAGCTATTCAGTGACCGCTTTTTAGAATATCAACACAGAAATTGTATGGAAAACCAGATGTGCACCTCTGTCCAACAGGGAGCATTTATTAATGTCCCACTGCTTTATTATTTCTTTATTCATTTCATTTATATTCCACCTTTCCTCCAATGAGCTCTCAGAAACAAATATGGCTTGCTTCCTCCCCACTTTATCCTTACTTACTGTGGAATAAGTAAAGGTTAGAGAGTATAGCTGGTCCAAGGTCACCCAGTCAGTTCCATGTCTCAGTGGAGAGTAGAACCATGACCTCCTAAATCCCAGCCCAACATTCTAATCTTTAGACTACATTGGCTTTCCTGGAAGTGTAGGTATTTTACTTCCATAGAACGCTTGGTTTGAATTCTGGCATGTTCAATTAAAGAAAAGCTGAATGACCTGTGAACTTATTGTTGGAATTCAGTTCTTACTAGCCGCAGCATGCATGGCCACTGGGAGTTGGGAGTTGTCATCAAACAATAACTGGAAGACCACAGATTCCTCATTCTAGTACTAAAGGAAGTTGGGAATAGTGGTGGGGAAAGATCTCTGTCCCCAACTCAAGAGAGCAGGCATCCACTCTGAACTGGACAATACTGACATAGAAGGTCCAGTACTCTGACTCTGTGCAAGGCAGCTTCATGTGCACTGTTATTCTGGCTGTAGGAGCACGCAAAATTGTAATTTGGTGCAGAGCACTGACAATATCTATTTCTAGACACCTTTATTTTAGAGGGAGGTGAGAGCCCATTTATTAACAGTAAAAATGTGCAAAGCTGTGAAATAGTGTTACAATTTGTTACTAATGCATGGACTTGACTTCACTCCAGGCATATAGACCTTCATCTGACATGAAAGCCAAGACAAAAGCAAACCTTAAGTAAACAATTTCATTCTCACAGAATTACTTGAGTCATGTTATTAAAGCAATCGAAGATGCATAATAACTCTGAGACAAATGATCGATATGGTGAAGCAATCAGACTTGGGAGTAATTCTGGGGGGGAGGGGATGATCAATAGCTGCAGAACTGAAATGTACATAGTGCTAAGGTAATAGAAATTCTACAAAACAATCAAAAGGTATGACTAAGGTTCAGTAACCCCACCCTTCTAGTTCATTTACCTTTGGTTAACAGCATCAGAGTGTTTGATTTTATATAAAGCCCCCCTACACACACACCAACCACAAGGTAGCATCTTTCTTCATTCAGTTTTATTAAGAGGCAAATCTTTATAAAAGGAAAGCTTTTAATGTGAGCATTAGCATTAAGACTATCTGAAGTCCCCCACCAATGATCCCTCCTTCCATCTTCATGTTCCAGACTTATTCAACAGTAGCTCCTATCACTGAAACTGGTTTTCTATTCTTCTGGCAACCATGGATACCATTCTGCAGGTACACAGCAGCATCAGGGAGAGCACAGAGTCTTTGTTGGTTTCGGGGTGGTCCATGAGAGCATGACTAGCACTTGCCATGCTGTCTGGGGTTCTGCCTATGGTCTGAAAAAGTAACATTTCAAATCCCAGAGCTATCCTCATAATTCAGATTAATCATTAGCACTTTTTACAGGGCTGGTATGACAGACCGGGGGCGAGGTCAAGGTGTCCTGGGGTGCCCTACACCCCTCCGCCCACTTACTGATGGCACTGGGGCCTCCATGGAGCCAAGGATTGCAGACCACTACTTCCTGGCATGCACGGAAAGAGGAAGACGAAGACTGGTCCCGAGAGAGCAAGGAGAGGGGCGAGGCTGGAAGGGATGGAGGGAAGCTTAAAGGAGGGGGAGAAAAGGCAGGCGGCAAGTCAGCAGAAGGAGGAGAAGATTTAGGAGACACACAGAGCTCAGGGGAGATACTGGAGGAAACATGAAGGGTGGTGGCCACATGGGATAAAGAGTAACAAACAGGGGGAATAAGAGAGTGAAGAATGAGAGGCAGAAGGTAGAGGAAAGCTGGGAAACGAAAGCTGGGAGCATCCTGCCAGCTTGGAAAGGGGGTTGGAGAGGCAACGAGAGAAGGAGAAGGAAAGCATGGGGAAAGTGAGGGAAAGTGAGGCTGATGGGAACTGGGAGGTAGGAGCTGGTGGAAGGGATAGAAGGAAGTGGACCTCCCAGAGAAAAGATGCTGTGAGTAAAAGACTTTCCCTGCCCAAGCCTGAAGGGAAGGAGCAGGCCCTGGGATGTTGTGGCATGTTGAAGAGGAGAGAGGAGGAGGGGACGTAATGGTGGGGACCAAGCTGAGTGGGAAGGTTGTCCCCATACTGGGTGGAGGAAGGGGTGCCCACAAGACACTGCAAGAGAGACTGATGGGGCAGATGATGCAGTATGGGACAAGGGTGCAGGACTAATGAGAAAGCTGAATGGGAACCATCAGAGGAGAGGAGTGAGCATGGTGGCAAGGTTTTCACCACTACTAGAAAGGGAAGGCTCCCTGGTGATTCTGTTGTGTTTATATAACCCTAAATGGTGGGGAAAGTTTGTGTTGTTACAGTCATATTTCTCTGGAGACCCCGAAGTCAAATAAAGAAGGGTTGGTCTTGGAGCAGTGAATTACATGGAACGTCAAGAATGGACTGACATCTGAAACCTTTCATTTGATTTGTGGAGTGACAGCAGCACATACTTCAGCAAATATCAGACCACCAGCTTCAGATACTGAATCAGATGTTCTCCCCTCAACACAATACAAACCCAGACATGGAGACAATTAGCAGATCTCCTGAAAACACCCAGGGTGGCAGTAACCACAGAAAACCCTGAAGGGGTCATTGGACTGCCCACACCTGTGTGTATTGCTAAGATGGACCCAAGCAATGACCCAAAGCCTTCTTAAATACCTTTGAATGGATGGTAGCTGTGACCCAGTGGCTAACCAAGCAGTAGGCCCTAATTTTGACACCCTGCCTGACTGGGCCAGCCCAGGAGGCTGTAGATACATTGATCCTGGAGGAAGCTGCCAATTACCAAAGGTGAAGGAAGCCACATTGAACACTTCAAACATATCTGAGGACACCTCCCATTGCCATCAAAGGGAAATAAGGTGGAAACCCAGGCTTCTCCTCTGAACCTTAGGGCAATGCGTCCAGGCCAATGGACTGTGCTGGCTAAAGCCAGCCATACAGGCTGCAACAGAGGTGGCAGTATTGGGGCTGACTGAACAATCTGATCAGAGCAGTGAATTACATGGAAGCTCAAGGACAGGTGGGCCCCAGCTCAGAGGCAGGCTGAGAAGGTGCTGCAGCTGAATTTAGAATAATCTCAAATAGGGATGGAAATAATCTTTGTAATTATTTTATGCCAGCGGATTTCCAAATCCCAAGAAACTCCATGACAAAGAATAATAGGCCCACACATTTGCACACATTTCTCCTAGTATTTGAGCATCCCAAAGTATTATGGAGGGCTTAATCTATAGAGAAAAATGTGGAGGGTTGCACAAAACCCTATTTTTCTGTGTAGGAAATGGGTTTTATGTACAGAAAACACTGTTTCCTGCTCAAGAATCTGTTTTATGTCCATGTATTATTGTTGTTTTTAACACAACACCTCCCACAATCACCTCCACCAGACTGGACAAGAAACACTGAAATGCTTATCTTGGATACATGCAAAAGAAGAAACAGAACCCTTTAAACAGGCAGGCAGCTCTGGTGCTGTTTAACACCAAAACCACACCACAATTTTGTCAATCTGACAAACTGACTATGTCCAATTTGTGGTTTGTTCACTGCCCACCCTCGATATACAATATAGTCAACAGCTTAGTGGTACAGCTGTTTTACAAGGAAAAGGTAAAATCATAGCTAGGAGAGTTGTGATCCTATTGTTGGACTTGTGTTGGACTTCAATCTCTGGTAGATCTTATTAGAAACCTTTCTGAAAGCCTGGAGAGACTGTCAATCATGGTAGGAAATATCAACCTAGATGGACTACTGCTGAATCTCAATATTCTGAGTACTGCTATGTATCTACTTTCTAATGCTGTTGCAAGATTTTTATTTTAACAAATTGCTGATCATTGAGGTCTTGAAAGAAACAAAAGTATTAAAGCAATTGACAGCCAATATGCTGAATACACTCAGTATATATTTTTATATATACTGCAGTCCTTTACTGTCAGCTCTTCAGGCACCTGGCTAAGTTATTGGCCTTAAAAATCAGGTTGATGGTGACCTCCCAGAGGACATTTTCTACAACCGCTCCCAATTTATGGAATGGCCTGCTGGATGAGATCCGTCACATTAACAATCTAGAGAGCTTTAAAAAAAAGCCATTAAGACGGATCTCTTCTGGCAGGCCATCTAGTGACTGCCCATGATGATTTTTTTTATTAGTTGGTTTTTAATCTTATACTGTTTAATCTTGTTTTAAGGGGGGTACTGTGTATATATGGTTGTATTTTAACTTGCTGTACGCCACTTTGATTGCTTGGCAAAAAGTGGGATAGAAATAAAATTATTATTGTTGTTGTTGTTGTTGCTTGTTTCTCTTCAATGAAAGGGTTGAAGAAAGGAGAATAAACACTAATATTCCTTGGGGTGGGGTGGGGTGGGGTGGGGGTATTTCTACTGTCCCATGTCCATCCAGCATAATTTCCAGTCTGAAAGTTGAATTTGGGAATATATGATTCTTTACTAGCTGGATAATATTATGTTTCTTTTTTAAAGTTTTATAACACTTTGTAAAACTATGCAACCAATTTTCCTTATAAATTATACCTTGCTCTGCAAAGAAATGTACAAACACAGTCATATATGACCTTGTCTAAGATGTATGGACATACAGTTTCCATAACCCTAGACACTGGAAAAAGCCTTTTATAGTCCCTTGGCAAATCAATTTTTTCTGATCTGCAGTCAATGTAACACTACCTAAATTAGATTTATCTATTAGTAGAGAAGCAGTTCATTGAGAAGGCAGAGTCAGTGATGGGTTACTGACTGTCCTCCTTTTTATTTAATACAAAGTTCTTTTTTTCTATTCTTGACACAGGGCTGTACAAAGATCTTCTCATGGCAACTCAAAAGGATTCTTGGTATGAATTTTATCAGTGAATGACTGGGTCACAGAAATGAAGCCAATTACAGTAACTAGAGCTCTCATTTTTTGTTTTGGTTTTAATATTTTATCCTAAGCATCCAGCTTGCAGAATAATTAGCTTTAGTGGTATCAGTTTTAACATCTCACAGAGGACCAAGTGAGGGATTAGACATTGGAAAGACACACACTGTAATTAATGGGAAATTGGTCAGTGTTTGCTCTTTAAGTGAACGATAGATACAGTCACTGGATACTTTTGAATACAAATAGAGATGCAATGGAAAATTACTTAAGGTTCGTATCTTCCTCTCTGCTCAAAAGCTTTGCCTTTGAGTTCCTGACATCAAGTTAAATGATGAAGGAAGGAATATCTTTTTTCTTCTATCCAAGATAAATTTTTGTAGTCACCTTATAGAATCATACATTTGGAAGAGGTTCCAAAAGCCATCCAGTCTGATCTCCTGCTATAGAGAAATTCACTGCTAAAATATTCCAGAGAAGTGGCCCTTAAATCTCTATTTAAAAACCTTCAAAGAGGGAGAGCCCATCACCTTTCGAGGTAGCCTATTCCCATCCAGGAAGTTCTTCCTGATGCTCACCTTTCTTGTATCACATGCACAGGTTTGGGACCTATCTATTATGGATAGGCCATGCTCCACCTGACTCAATTACATATAAATGGATCACTGTTTCCAGTTCATTGGTTCATTCATAAATCCATTCCATCCCCTATATGACTGGATGTGCATGCATATGTAGGTATTCAAATATATCCTACCCAGGCAATGTAAGCAGCATGTGTGTGTGTTTGTGCATGTATACATACACACACAAACATGCACACACACATATATCTGGAGATCTCAGTGCGAGATACAGACCATGACCTAAATGCAAGTGCTGCTCTGAATTAGACTTCAATAAACTGCTGAATAATAAGTCTACACTTAAGTGGATCCTATGTAGTATTGCTTGGAGAGAGAGTGACCAGAAATATTTATGGGAAGCCCATAAAATGGATCTACAGTGATTCCTGCAAGGATGCTGTGACCCTGAGAGCTAATCAAAAATGGCAAGACTTTATCCAAGAGGTATTTATATGGGTATACTTTATCTCTGGTAGACTGGAAGGCTAAACTGAAGGAATAAGTACAAAGAGCTGTCTTGGGTCCCTTCTGGGAGAAAGGCGGAATACCAATGAAAATAGTAACACCAACACCAACAACAATAGTAGTAGTGTTGGTCTACAGATGTCAGTAATTTGATCTATTTCCTTGACTACATAATTGTTTTGAGAAGGACAGAGTTTGTCCAGTCCAGTTATACTCATGCACTATAAGTGGGATGGCCAACTATCAGCTCACAATCCCCACCTGTTTTTGTGTAACCTGCTGCTGAATTTTCTGCTGCAGAAGAAAAACCCAAAATTTTGTTTATTATTATTGTTATTATTGTTATTATTAACCTTTATTTATGAAGCACTGTAAATTTACACAGTGCTGTACATACAATCTTTTTAATTAGACGGTTCCTTGCCCTCGGGCTTACAATCTAAAAAGACATGACACAAAAGGAGAAGGGAGTGGTGGAGGGAAAGGGGATGAGGTCCAGCAGTTCCTCTCTACCTCCAAGGCCTGGACCAAGGCAGATGGACTGGAGGGAGGGCTTGGTTTCATAATGGATGGTTTGTTTTATAGCCTGCTTTTCTCCCATCTGCAGCCAAAAGTGGCTTACACCATATGTTAAACAATATAGTTAAAACAGTCTTAAGTACATTTTTAAAAAAGAATTAAACAAAATCCACTTAAAAACATTAATTTGGAACAGTAAAAAACATATTAAAAGCTCTTACACATTAAAAGCCAGCACACACATTGGATTACCCCAACCAGCAAAAAACTGGACTCTGTTTAAATAAGACTGTCTTTGCCTGCTGGCAAAAAGAGACCAGTTAGGGGACCAACCAAGCCTCCCTTGGCAGAGAGTTTCATAGTTTCGTTAATTTACCATTAACAGAAGGTGTATCTTTTTCCCCCATGTTGGATAGTGATCTAACTCTCAGAAGTGACATTTAGCTTGAAAACAATGCACCTTGTTTTAAAAGTGAATTGTGTGCAGGAGAGTGTCATAGCAACAATACATTTTGGTGGCAAATTTAGCAGCAGTGGGGTAAGAGCTGGGCCACCACTCTGAAAGCTTCCCCATTCCTAGTTTATAATGCATCTTGGTGCATACGCAACCAAGATAATATATTTGCTATTCAATAAAACCTTCAAGAAGAACTGGAACTGGCTGGCTTCCGGAGGTGAACAACACCTGGTCGTTCTGCTTCAGAAAGATGAAGGACCTTGAGGAAAAGATTCCAACAGAAGTACAAAAATAAGAGATCACTGAACCCAGTGGACAGCTGTGTGCTTTCCATTAACCAGCATGACTTTTTCATTTTAAAATCTAGACTCTGAAGAAACTGAAATGAACAGACAACTTGCTTGGTTAGATCCAGAATTGTTCCCTGAAGGACAAACTTTTGGCACCTTTGACAAACTGATAACAATGATGGGATAATTGCCTGAACAGCTCATGCCAGTTTATAGGAAAGAGGCCACAGAAAGGACATAGAATGCATGAGCTGAAAAAAGGGATGTTTTAATTGCTATTGCCGATGCTTCATAAATCTTCCCCCCATGCCCATGTCTGTCACCTGTAGAAGCACTGAAGAGACTGCTCTCTGTCCCCCAATAGCATGACTCAGCCACCACCTGGATAGCCTAAAGTGGGTTGATCAGTCTGGCCTGCTGGAAAATTATAGGGAAATAATATCTTGAATAATACTATGCCCTCTTTTCTTTGAGAAGACAGCATTTCTAGTGGCCAAAGTGAAAGCCAACAGGGAGCAGTCACCTGGAAAATGAAAATACCACAGTTTGTGCTCATGGAGAACTCTGAACCAAAACCAAGAACATGAGAAGGATCTCACTTCATTCTGTCTGGCGTGCTTATCCTGGTCGGTATTTCCTACACTGTCCACAGGCTAGATACAATTTGTGTTATAGATCTGTCACAATGGCAGAGTGCTGGAGAGATCTATGGTGGGGGGGGGGGGGGGACAAAGTAACATGCAGATGTTTGAAAAGGGCACAAAATAATGTTAAAATATGGTTTAATCAACATGGGAAATGCATAGAAGCAATGAAAAAAATATGCATTAAGGAACAGATTTTGTCCTGAAGAAGGAGGGGGAGGGGATAAAATAAGGCATAACTGTGGGTCCAATTTAGGGGAAAATGGTATCTAAATAAAATAACTAAATAAAAATAAGAGGTGAACTAACCCCAGAAAGGGACACACTTAAACCAAAGCAGGCACCTGATATTGAGGTGACCTAAAATTAGGCAAGCTTTTCAAAATGTCCTTCCTCAATTTCCTCCTCCTCTGCATTAGTGTATATCCCACTTTCCTCCCAATAATGGGACTCAAGGCAGTTTACAGATTATTAAAAGCAGAAGAGATTACAAACCGTAACACAATGCCAATGGGGAAAAATATAGATATAAAAGTTATTTAAAAACAACTGAACAATCTGTATGGTTAAGACCACTTAAAATTCACTACATGACAATATAGAAATCACTAGAACAACACTGCACACCATTAAAAGCACATCACAGACTATTTTGAAAAACCTGGCAGAATAGGAATGTTTTTACTTGCTGATGGAAGAAGAGCAAGAAAGAAGTCATCCTAACTCCCCTAGGGAGGAAGTTCCAAAGTGACTATCAAGGCAACTATAATTTTAAAAAGATGAATATCAATTAATGGAATTCAGGGAGAGGTGATAGCTTAATGATAGGGCATACACATTTCACACATATGGCTCCAGGTGTAGAACCTATGATTTCTACTATGCTTGATTTTTTTTCTTTAACCCAACCAAGAGGTTTTGAATTGTATTAGAAAAGGAAAAGCTGGCAACTGATTTACTGATGTCATCTCTTCAGGTATTATAACAGTCTGAAAAACAATCTTTGCACATGTTCAGAAAGCCAAAATTGACTAATAATAATAATAATAATAATAATAATCCACTTTTAATTATATTGATAGTTTCATTTAACTTTCATATTATTGAAATATTTTAGCTGTAACTGTTTTAAATTTTACTGTCTACCTTGACTCCCTGAATGGGGAAAGAGTGGGCTATATAAATCCCATTTGTTTGTTTTCTCTTACAAACAAAGAAATAAGATTTATATATCCCACACTTTTCATGCAAACAAACAAATCAAGGGACCAATGTGCCATTGTTATTTGGCAGTTTTTAAGCCCACTAATGTCTTATCCTTAATGTGGGCTAAATCAAATAGAAAGCAAGTTTATTTATTTGCACATCTACTGAAGGTATATGCCATAAATGTTGTAAACAATTATATGTACATTTACTCCTGTTTGTATTTGACTGAAACTTTTCTTCATATATTTTATTAGAATGATCCTCCACCTCCCGTCCCCCATGAACTGAATTAACACATTTTCAATGTGTAGATTTCTGAAATAGTCTAGAGAATGAAAGGAAAATTATCATGAAAGGAGATGATGATCATGATGATGATCATCATGTTAATGGCACCAGTTCACTAAAAATGTCATTGGGAGATATAATCTTTAGATGGCCATCTTAAGATGCAAATTACTAAGGTCTTTGGTTCTTTCCTTCTGATAACTCATAAGAAACTGCAAGGTCATTTGGTGCAATCATGGCTTGCTGTTTTCAACTGCTAAAGTGAATTCGAAAAATAGCTTTTATAATACCTGAAGTCCTTTCTGAATGTTACTTTTCAATGCAAGCAATTGCAGTGCTTTCCTGGAACAACGCAGGACAATTGTTTATGGGAGGCTAGTGCCTCTGGATAAAAGGTCCCTCTCACCACTGCTCTATGGAAGTATGGATGAATGAAATACTGGGCAAATCACCTCTATTAAGATGTGACCACTTGAATTTCACAGTTATAGTAACTGCAGAGGAAATTACTCTTATTCTCTTGTACATGGTCCCAATCATCAAAGTGAACAAGTGCATGGAGTCCATCTCATTACATTAGATAGTCAGCTCTCCTTATCCACAGACTTTTTTATCCACAGATTCAAGCATCCATGGCTTGAAAATATTCAAAAGCAGGGTAAATTCTAAACAGCAAACCTTGATTTTCCATTTTATATAAAAGACACCATTTTGCTCTGCCATTATATTTAATAGAACTTCAGCATGCACAGATTTTGTTATCCATGGAGGATCCTGGAACCAAATCCCAATCGATAAAACGGCCCCAATGCGTGTGCCAGTGCCAGTGGCAGGATTGTTTCTTTTGTGTAACATGAAGGTCAGAGCTTGGAAAAGTTACTTGTGGGCTTACAAAACCCATCCCTCCCTAACAGATTCTCTCAGTCCCACCACTTTCACAGGCATGTCTGAAGGGAACATGGGAAAGGCCTTCTTAGTGGCTGCCCTAGGTTGTAGAATTCCCTTCCTAGGGATAATGGAATGGACCCTTTCCTTTCTGTCTGCCAGATGGTTGGCAATTTTTCCCCTTCTCAGGCTTTTGAAAACTAGAAAGGGCTTTATTGGGGTGTTTTACTTTATTGAATTATATGTTTTTAAACTGGTTTTATTTTAACTGTATATTTTAAAGGGCTTAATGTTATTGACAATTTAATTCCATTTTTATATTGACCTTTTATATGTTTCAACACTATTGTATTCATTTTAATTTCTCAGTTGAACTGAATTGCAGGTTTATTCGGGGGGGGGGGAGATGGTACATAAAGTTAACAATAATAACAACAAACTTTAAAGCCTTCTTTTGGACAGCCATGTCCCTCCGCACCCATATGTCTGATCTCTCAGGCACCATCCTCTCAAAAGGAGCTATGAAGCTAAAGGTCTCCTTGTCGACTAACATAGGGAAATAATGAAAGTATTTTACAGACTTTTATTTTTTTTTAAAAAAAAACAGAATTTGGAAGGCATTTGTGGGCACAGTTGTCCCTTCTGAGTACTGCACATGAATCCTGCTGCATTTCAGACAAATAGGTGGAAAGGTTTCTGTGCTGGATATATGTACTTTTTCCTTTCTATTTAAAAAAGAAGACTCTTAGGATCAACCACATTTTTTCTTAGGCTTTCACATCTCTAATGCAGTCAAAAATAAGTTAAGACTATGGTCAAAGTTCACAAAACTATGGTCAAAGCGTGCCACAAGTATCAACAGGCAGTGATGACAATAAATGTGTCAGTCATGGTAGGTTCATGGGTGCCAACATGGTTTCCTGACTTCTGGAACTGCCCCATCTGGATATTGACTTCTAACATTTTAAAAAAATGCTTTCCTTTCCTTGCTGCTTTATAAAGACTCACCTGCTCCTGCCTTCCTAAGTGCTTAAGAGAGACTCTATTCATGTAGTATGCTCTGTCCTCTAATTGTTATTCAAAAAACAGTAGTAAAATAAAATTAAAATTATGGTACTAACATTGGCAGTAGTGGTGGTGGTGATGGTGTTGGAATAGATTATGACTACGTAGCAAGGAAAGTTTATGAACCATGAAATATTCCTAGCAATGAAAGGTGTATTGTGGTATCTTCAAAACAGTACTTCCTCCTTCGGTCTAACAACCTGCTGTATATTCAAATGAACCCAATTTTTCTTCATCTCATAATTTTACATCTATCAGCTGAAGAAGTTTCCCTGTATTTATTTCCATCACATACCAAATCATCTAGAAAGCAATTCCATAATCAGAAAAAGTCAACATGGGTTTCAGAGAAAGAAGTCATACCACACAAATCTAATCTCCTTTTTTGATAAAATTACCAGCTTCTTAGATGAAGGGAATGCTGTGGATATAGTATATCTTGATTTCAGTAAGGCTTGTGACAGGATTCCCCATGACATTCTTGCAAACAAGCTAGTGAAATGTGGGCTAGACAATGTAACTGTTACATGGATTTGTAACTGGTTGACCAGCCGAATCCAAAGGGTAATAAAAAATGGCTCCTTTACATCCTGGAGAGAGTTGACCAGTGGGGTCCCACAGGGTTCTGTCCTGGGCCCAGTGCTATTCTGTCCTGGGCCCTGCAATTGACATCTCAGGTAGATGCAACGGCCAGAAGTGCTTGCTATCAACTTCGATTGATACGCCAACTGCGACGCTACCCAGGCCGAAGGGGACTTGAAATGGTGGTACACGCTCTGGTAACCTCTTGTCTAGATTTCTGTAATGCGCTTTACATGGGGCTACCCTTGTACCAAGCTCGGAAGCTTCAGTTAGTGCAAAATATGGCAGCCAGATTGGTCACCGGTTCATCAAGGTTCGACCATATTACACCTATCTGAAAAGATCTTCACTGGCTCCCTATTTGCTTCCGGGCACAGTACAAGGTGTTGGTTATTACCTATAAAGCCCTACATGGCTTGGGCCCGAGTTACCTACGGGACCGCATCTCCCTATATAATCTGCCTCGCGCTCTTAGAGCATCAGGTAAGAACCTATTGGAGATAGCAACCTCTAAGTATGTTGCTACTTCACAAAGAGCATTTTCAACAACAGCTCCAAGACTCTGGAACAGTCTTCCGGAGGAGATCCGCTCGGCGACTTCACTAGAGACATTTAGAAAAGCGGTTAAAACTGAGCCTTTTATCATCATCATCATATGATCATCTGTGTATGATCCCTGCCTTGTTATTGTATGATACTATTGTTATTCTATGATGTTGGATATTTTATTGTTTTTAGCTGCTTTTAATTGAATTTTTATGTAAACACTCTGTGTTTTTATTTAGTCTGTAACCCCACTTCGACCCACCAGGAGAGGCGGGGAAACATAAATAAATTTTATTTATTTATTACAGCGTGCCCTGCCTGTGTCATACACGGGCGCGCCTTACGCGGCTTGAGCATATGCGCTCAAACCGCGGGGTGCGCATGGGGCGGAAGGGACAGTGCGTCCATTCAATTGAATGGGCGCGCGCGCCCGTTGCGTCCCACGTGCTGCCGCGCCACACAAGCCCCATTGTTTACAATGGGGCTTGAGCATAGGTGGAATTCGCCTTACGTGGCGGGATCTGGAACGGATCCCCGCGTAAGGCGAGGGCCCACTGTATTATTATTATTATTATTATTATTATTATTATTATTATTATTATTATTATTATTA
>NC_056522.1:46458711-46459453 GCF_019175285.1 Sceloporus undulatus | reverse complement strand
ATTATTATTATTCAACATCTTTATCAATGACCTGGATGACAGAATTGGGGGCATACTTATCAAATTTGCAGATGACACCAAATTAGGAGGAGTAGCTAATACCCCAGAGGACAGGATCAAGATTCAAAATGACCTGAATAGACTAGAAAGCTGGGCCAAAGCTAACAAAATGAAATTCAACACAGAGAAATGTAAGGCACTGCACTTAGGGCAGAAAAATGAAATGAACAGATATAGGATGAGTGACACCTGGCTGAATAAGATTACATGTGAAAGGGATCCGAGAGTCCAAGTAGACCACAAGTTGAACATGATTCAACAGTGTGATGCGGCAGCTAACAAGGCCAATGCGATTTTAGGCTGTATCAATAGAAGTATAGGGTCTAGATCAAGGGAAGTAATAGTCCTGCTCTATTCTGCTCTGGTCAGGCCCCACCTAGAATACTGTGTCCAGTTCTGGGCACCACAGTTTAAAAAGGATGTTGAGAAACTGGAGCGTGTCCAAAGGAAGGCAACTAAAATGGTGAAGGGTCTGGAAACCATGTCCTATGAGGAAGGACTTAGGGAGCTGGGGATGTTTAGCCTGGAGAAGAGAAGGTTAAGAGGTGATATGATAGCTCTGTTTAAATACTTGAAGGGATGTCATATTGAGGAGGGAGGTAGCTTGTTTTCTGCTGCTCAAGAGACTAGAACCTGGAGCAATGGATGCAAGCTCCAGGAAAAGATTCCACCTCAACATTAG
>NC_056522.1:46451751-46458611 GCF_019175285.1 Sceloporus undulatus | reverse complement strand
GATGTTTAGCCTGGAGAAGAGAGGTTAAGAGGTGATATGATAGCTCTGTTTAAATACTTGAAGGGATGTCATATTGAGGAGGGAGGTAGCTTGTTTTCTGCTGCTCAAGAGACTAGAACCTGGAGCAATGGATGCAAGCTCCAGGAAAAGATTCCACCTCAACATTAGGAGGACCTTCCTGACAGTAAGGGCTGTTCAACAGTGGAACAAACTCCCTCGGAGTGTGGTGGAGTCTCCTTCCTTAGAGGTCTTTATACAGAGGCTGGATGGTCATCTGTCAGGGATGCTTTGATTTAGATTTCCTGCATGGCAGGGGGTTGGACTGAATGGCCCTTTCAGTCTCTTCCAACTCTATGATTCTATGATATCCTATTTAGTCAACACAACCGTGAAGACTCTTAGTTGCCCAGAGACTACTGAGACAGCTTGGATCACAGATTAAGAGAGGGAGAACAATAGAAGACTGCTGTCAGCTGGGTATTATTGGCATTGGCTTGCAGAAAACAGTTGTTTATAACAAAAAACATGAAAGGAAATATCAAAATCCTCAGTGCACAGCAATCTATTCAAAGGAGTACTTGCTATGTATGAGGGCACTCATTATTACTAAAGTGTCTAAAGACACTGCTTTTGAGCTGTTACACAGACTTCAACAAGAAGACTCCAGAAATGGTTTAAGAATAGAGTCCAAGATACAGCAGAGGCAAGCAAGCAGATGGCAGAGAGGAGTGGAAATTGGCTGGAAAAGAAGCATGCATTAAACTTCCCACTAAGGGTGGGTATCCACACTGCAGAATTAAAGCAGTTTGAAACTCCCTTTAACTGCCATTACTGTGTCCTACTGAATCCTGGCATTTGTAATTTGATGAGGCACCAGAACTCCCTGACAGACCAGGCTGAATATCTCACCAAACTATAAACCCCAGGATTCCAGAGGATGGAGCCTGACAGTTAAAGTGGTGGGAAACTGCTTTAATTTTGCAGTGTTGATACATCCCAAGTCAAAATGTGACTCCACTGAGCAAAACAATTCATGGCCCTCTCGGTTCTCCACATTCATAGCTCCCCACAAATAGAGGTGTCACACTCGCGACAGCCAAACCACAATAAGCCTAGTTGGGTTGAGGGAAGAATAAAATAAAGAACCAACATGGCATTACATTCAAAAGAATACTCGGTGGCACTAACATTTACATAATGAGCAACAATATAAAGCCCAGCAATAGTTCTTTGAGGATCCACTTCTGGGGCCATTCACCTGGGAATGAGCAACATCAAACATCAGATTCATTTGGGAACATGAGAAGCAGTCATGCAGTATATATCATAAGCAGAGTAATTAATATTCAGAAGATGAACAACAAGTGGTCCGACAACATCATATCATTCACACACATACATAAAAAACAATGGAGAACTACTTATAAAAAACAATGGAGAACTACTTCAAAGCTTAACAGAACAGAACAGAACAGAGAAAAACAGGGACTACATGTAGGCCCAAAGGCCTAAGAACCCTACTCAGGACCCCAGTTCCACGATTTTTGCCGATTATGAACCTGCCTGTACCATAGGATCAACATCTGAGGCTCTCGTCTTAATAGCTCCTCCAGGATTTGGAAATTGCTCTCAAGAATTGTTGTCTCTCTTGCCCTCACCCTCCAGTCTTTAAATTCTCCTTCTCTGGTACCAATATTATTATCTTTTTGGTATCTAGTTAACACATCTCTCTACTTCCAAGCGTTTGATGATACATTATTGGCTTGTTCTCCTTCTGTCTCTGTCTCTGTCTCTGTCTGTCTCTGTTTCTGTCTCTCTCTCTCTCTCTCTGTGTGTGTGTGTGTGTATAGAATCATAGAATCACAGAGTTGGAAGAGACCACAAGGGCCATCCACTCCAAACCCCTGCCATGCAGAAACTCACAATCAAAACATCCCCGACAGATGGCCATCCAGCCTCTGTTCAAAAACTCCAAAGACGGAGACTCCACTACACTCTGAGGGAGTGTGTTCCACTGTCAAACAGCTCTTACTGTCAAAACATTGCTCCAATGTTGAGGTGGAATCCCTGTTCCTGGAGCTTGCATTCATTGTTCTATGTTCTAGTGTCTGGAGCAGCAGAAAACAAGCTTGCTCCATCCTCAATATGACACCCATTCAAATACTGAAACAGGACTATCATATTATCTCTTAACCTTCTCTACTCTATGCTAAACATACTCAGCTCCCTAAGTCTCTCCTCATAAGGGCATGGTTTTTAGGGTCTTCACCACTTTGGTCACCCTCCTCTGGACATGCTCCAGCTTGTCAATATCCTTTTTGAACTGTGGTGCCCAGAACTGGACACATATATATGCATTATTTATTCCTCACAACCTTTAATTTGGAAGAATGTGTAATTTTAATATATTGTTTGTCATCTGTATCTATTTGAAAGTTAATATATTTTAATTATTGTACAGCACAGGAATCAATGTGGTGTAACAGCTTGAGCCACTGGACTAAGGAGAGTATCGCACAGGAAAACTGGTGCGGGTTACGTGTGGTTTGTATCTGTCTCCAACAGCTCTTACTGCACTGCCCTATGGCCAGGCAGTAGGCAGCCCATATGCAACCTGAGCTTCTCTGGCAACTTTTCAAGAATAGGATTTTCCCAGTCTTGAAAAACTGCCGGAGAAGTCCAGGTTACATATAGGCTACCTATTTCCTGGGCATGTGGCAGTGCGGTAAGATCCGTCAGAGACAGATACAAACTGCATGTAACCTGTGCCTGTTTTCCCGTGTGATAATCCCTAAAACCTTGGGGACCGGGCACATTACACATATTATAACACTGGACACTCTTAGCCAGTTTCCAGCCTGCCCACACCACATTCCAAGACTCCCCCCCCATCATTTCATACCCATCCACCTAGGCCACAGGCAAGATCTTCTCTCTTGCCTTTGTCCCTCAAAAACAGTTAAAGCTGAACTTGTCACTTCATCACTATACCCACACAGTTTGGATTTCCATAGTTATTATTATTATTATTATTAACCTTTATTTATGAAGCGCTGTAAATTTACACAGCGCTGTACATGCAATCTTTTTAGTTAGACGGTTCCCTGCCCTCGGGCTTACAATCTAAAAAGACATGACACAGAAGGAGAAGGGAGCAGTTCCTCTCTCCTCCGAGGCCTGGACCAAGGCAGATGGACTGGAGGGAGGGCTTGGCTTCAAAATGGAAGGTTAATCTTCATCCAGGGAAAATACATACAGTGGTACCTCGGGATACGAAATACCCAGGTTACGAAATTTTCGGGATACGAAAAAATCCCATAGGGAATTATTGTTTCGGGTTACGAATGTTTTTTCGGGTTACGAAAAAACTTTTGGTGCTTTTTTCGGCTTTTTCGCACGGAATCGCGGCTTTTCCCCATTAGCGCCTATGGCAATTCGGCTTACGAAGGCTTTTCGGGTTACGAAAGCGGCCGCGTTACGAATTAATTTCGTAACCCGAGGCACCACTGTACTCTCAAGTAGGAAAATACAAATACAATACATAGCAATACAGGAAATGGTTTGATAAAGAGGCACTAAAAGAACATCAGATGGTAAGCGACAATTATGCAATGCCTGGGAAGGCTTCTCTGAACAGGATGGTTTTCAACTCCGTTTTGAAGCTAGTTAAAGAAGTGATGGCTCTTGCTTGTGGGGGAAGAAGGTTCCAGGAGTGAGGGGCAGCAAGTGAAAAGGGGCGAATCCGGGATACAGACTTCCTGGGCATCATTGTACTCCATGCATCTACTTCCTCAGATGCATGTACAAGTCTATAATAACTTATACTACAGCTTCTTCTACATAGTCTCAAAGGTGCTTCAAGGTCCCCTTGCATGCTGGAGACCAGGATTTGAATGCCAACCTGGTCATGGAAATCCACTGGGTGACCTTGGCCTAATCACACTCTCTCAGCCCCAGAGGAAGGCCATGGCAAACCCCCTCTGAACAAATCTTGCAAAGAAACCCCCACAATATTTTTACCTTGGGATCACCATAAGTTGGAAATGACTTGAAGGTACACAACAACAACACGTCATTTCAAGTCTCCTCTAAAAAAAGCCATCAGCAAAACTGAATGAATCACATTTTGTACCTTCTAAAGGAAATACAAAAACTCAATTAATGCTTTTAGCCATTTATAACCTCCCAAATGTCTGTTGAATAGACCTTAATGTTTCATTTCTTGCATTTCACCATTTAAGGGGTGATAATTAAACCAACAGGGTAATACCTCACAAAAAAAACATGCTCAGATGTAATAGGACTTGCTAAATATAATGATGACATCTTATAGAGTGTGAGCTTTAGCTTAATATGTTTATTTATATTGCTGGCAGTCATGCCTGACCAAAATGGAACCCATTTGAGCCCTGGATTGAAAGAAGAATTTGCAGGCCTGACAGTTCAGACGCTTCCAAAGGGGTGGAAAAATGCTCGCACGCTTTGAAGCAGAATCACATTATAAAACTGTCACGTTTTCATTGCTGTCCTTCCTGTGACTGACCCTTCCAAAAAAAAAAAACTCTTTGGGGGGGATAAGTGGAAGCAATTAGATTTGAACGTCACTCCTTGCCAATAAATTCTCTGCTTTTTCTCTCATTGCCTTGCCTTTTCCCTCCAAATCTAGTTACCTTTACATTGCCTGCTAGAGAAAACCCACTTAGAGAGGAATAAAAAATGAACCATTGGCCATGTGAATACAAAACAAGCACAACACTAGCAATATACTTTAGCATCCAAGGGATGGTCAGTTTTGTATCTTTTCCTTCTGAAAGCTTTCGCTAATGTTATCTGCTTTTTCCCCAGAAGGATGCCAGAGTCTCATTGTGACCTTTTATATAAGGTATCCCTCATTTCCCTCAGCAGAAACACACACAACCTTATTGTGACTTAGCCCTCTGTCTCTGAGCAGGTTTGTTTTGACAGACATAAGAAAGTTAACTAAATATGGAGAAGGAAAACAAGGCAATCTGAGAAATCAATACAGATTGTGGAGACTGTATGAAGCAAAGGCTCATTGCGCTTAAATCTAATTGCTTTCAATTATCTTCATAGCAGCCAAAGTTATGAGAGTTTGTTCTTGTGGCTATGAGGCAGTTGAGCCCAAACCCAAACATAAAGAAAAATAATACTTGGTTAAACTAAGGCCCCTTTTCTTTAAATCAAGGGTAAGCAAAGCAATGGCCTGAGGCTGCATATGCTGGCTCGGCTGTTATTCTGGCCCCTGACCTCTCCAGACTTGCTCCTTTTCTGGGTAAAAAAAAGAGGGCAAAGATTTCCTCCTGGAAGTCTCCAGTAGTGTCCATTTGCTTTTTAAATAGGTTGGGTGTGGGTGTGCCTGTGCTGCTTAACCTTTTAAAATACACAATTTTCAAAGACATATATGGTTTGGCTATTTTTGGGTTTTTTGCATTTTTGTTAGTTCTTCTTGACCCAAAAGAGTTTGAGAGGCCCTCAAGTCCCCAAGGTCCAGAAGCTTTGCAGGATGCTAACTCAAAGCATCCAGAAATCTGCTATGCTGAGAGTGAGAGGTTATAATTAGAGCTTGAAGATGTGACTTTTTTGGCTAGTGGCTAGTATACTGGAAAATAATGATCCTTTCAAAAATGGTGTGTGTGTGTGTATCACATCCTTTCCCCCAAACCACTGCTTCTCAAGTGTAGATAGAGGACGTTAAAAGTCATCTCACTCCAGGGTCTCAGAAGTCTGAGTAGGTGAGAATGTAGCTGCAGATGGTGACATCACTTGGGTTGGCATCACCCAGTGCAATAACTCATGGTGTCACACACCCCCATTGACCAAAGCACACAATACAGAATCCTTAGTAATGGTTTTTGTACTAATTTTACTCACAGATTATAATTCCCATATGAATGTAATGGCAATTGTTGTTACATAAACAAATAGCAAAATTAAAACTATGACTTTAAATCACAATATCATATGCACAGCCTAAATGTATTTACTTGTACATAGTTTCACATGTTCAGAATGAAAATTTGGTAAGATGTGATGGTTTTGATGAAAATTTTAAAATAATTTAAAAATACATTCTTTAAAATTTAAAAATTTATTTTTTAAAAAACCTGGGCCTTTCTCCTCCCATTGCGTCTTGCACCACTTACACCATCTTTTCAGCATTTCCAAGAGACACAGGTTACTTCCAGAGCTCGTTTCTCCCAAAAAAACAGATGTTTGAGGAACATTGGTGTATCCCCCTTAGGATGGGGTGGGCCCACCCCTCTGCACCTCTCCTAGTGGTGCTTCAGGCCCCAGAGGTGATTGCTGCACAGGTTCCACGTCCCAGATCAGCAAACCTTGAGAACTGTCACTTATCCATAAAGACATTTCAGGATGTTCAGGATATTCCTCTAAAATTGTCCCTATATAGTAAGCAGATAGATGCCTGGCCTACATGAAAAAAATAACCTGATTCAAGCTGGCACATCCACATGAATTGCTTCTCCTCAGCACAGGAAAAATATGAGTAGGCAACAAAACCTGCCTCACATGACAAATATGTACAGAGGCCAAAAAATAAAAATAAAATCCTACTCAGTCCAGAAATGAACAGAAGAAAGGAAGGAAGTATAGGCTTGATGCTGGTAAACTCTAAGAAACTGAAAGATGCAGTATGCACATAAATAGCCTCTTAAAATCTGCCCTTTAGGGTCGCAGCATCAATTAGACATTGGGCTAGCAACAGCAGAGAGTGGCCCTTGGGTTACACACTGCCCATAGGCCACACTTTCCTCACACTTGAGTGAGAATCATCATCATCATCATCATCATCATCATCATCATCATCATCATCATCATCA
>NC_056522.1:46442150-46451741 GCF_019175285.1 Sceloporus undulatus | reverse complement strand
GTTTATATAGTCTCATTACTGTACATGCCACTTTACAAATAAAAGAACTCCAAAACAGTTCCTTGCTCTTAGGCTTACAATCTAAGACATGACACAAAAGGAAAAGAGGATAGCAGTGTGGGAGGTGATTAAATCCAGCTGATACTGCCTCTTCTTTTGTTCTTCCACAGCCAAGTCAAGGAGGGGTTTCATCAACTCTGGGCTTAGGCATGGTGGAACTGTACCCACTTCTTTTTTCCCTGCAGTGCTAAGGCAGTGACACTTGGGATAAGGGGAGGGCCTTTCATCTGCTTCTGGGCCTAGGCATGCTGAAGCTATGCCAGCTTCTTCTTTCCTTCCAGTGCCAGGGCAGTGTAAGTTGGGATGGAGGGAGTAAGGGTCTTTCATGTACTTTCTGGGCCTAGACAAGTTGGCACTTTGCCTGCTTGTTCTCTCCCTCTGACACAACAGTGGCAAATGGGATGGAAGGAGGGCCTTTTATCGGCTCTAGCCAACTCTGCATCTGTGAACTGAGCATCTTTCAGTCCTATGACATTATTTGACCAACGTGAGGTCAGAAGAGATTGGATCCTGCCCTGAACCATACCCCAATCCAGTAGAACTGATCTAGTAGAGCTCTTCCTAAAATTAGGGAGAGACACTGTAAGTCAGAATGAGCACTGCCAGAATAGATAAAGCACTAGGCTTCATTCAGTATAAGGAGGTGACATATGTTCACATTGTAAATTGAATTATGCATGGAAAATGCTATATCATCGATAAGAAGTATAAATAATGACATTGAAATATCAACCTCTTGGAGAGCATTCCCTGAAATATGTAGATTTCATTTTCCTGTTTCTTTTTTTTTAATCTTCCCTTTTTCATCTCCTTTGCTCTTCTTCCTCATTTATAAGAACTGCCGAGCCAAGACCAGCATGTCACCAGCGGAAATTAGCAATAGTGGCAGCAACTGTATATCTATAAAATCAATGGACCATTTGGAAGGTGGAGGTCACCAAGTCTAGCATATGGCGCAACAAAGCCGTGGAACACTGGCATGTATGAATTCATTGGGAGGTGTCTGCTGTAGATGGCAGAAATCCAAAAGCAATCACAAATATTTTTAAAAAAAATCTGTGGGCAATTCATCCCACTCACTGTTATATTTCCAACCTGCCAAGCTGGAGTATATGACTTTATTCCAGACATCACATACATTCACACAGAGATAGGAGGAACAGAGTGCTGATTTACAGCATAATTTGGCTGCAAGTGATACTTTGATTTTCTGAGTGTGCATTTTATTAGCACAGAATTCAAAAGACAGTCAAATATAATATTTCCTATATTTCTAAGAGATAGTAATGGTAAGAACAAAGAAATAGCTGCACAAAAGCAGTTTTTGGAAAGACCTATACTGGGATAGTTCCATGCAAGCTTATTTCCCTGAAAAGCCATTAGACTTCTAGGGGCAGCCAATTTGCCACTTTTAAGTCACCTAAATGTATTATATTGGAAATATGTGTCCTTAATACCATTCAGTGCTGTATCTGAAGAAATGAGTTCATATCCACAATAACTCATGCAAAAATAAAAACCAGTTGGTTTTAAAGGTACAGTCACATTTCTTTTTTCTCCTCCCCCTTCCTTCCTCCTTTTTATGCTACAAGAGACTAAGATGACTACTTCTTTGCACTTAGAAGGTTCTCTTCTGCACCTTCTCCTCACTGATCTTGTGTATGCACACATAGATTTCAGCAATAAATAGAAATGCCTAATTGCAATGGTGGATTTAGGTCAGGAAGCAAGTGAAGTGGTGATGGCGGAAGCTGCTGCTTCCACGTGACAGCTCCAGTGGCGTAGAAGGCTCTTCATGCACATGGGAGGCAGAAAAACTAGCTTTTTCTGGTCAACAGTGTGGCCATTGGAAAGAGGGGAAGCAAGACATTGCTAATGAGGCAGAATGTGACTAATATAGCAGCAAGAAAACCCAGGACATATGGCAAAAGAAGTGACTGCAGTCAAAATAAAAATTCAGAGCCATCTTCTAAAGCTTAACAAAGTGCTTCTGCTAATGGTAGACCATGGAAATGGTAATGTATAACTTCAGAAGGTTGCCTGCATCATAAACATTGCAATTCAAATCTGAGAACAGCAGCCATATATGCAGTAACTTATATCCAGTTTGGATTTCCTCTGTATTTCCAAATTGACATATGACTTTTCCTAGTAATTTGGAGTTGGGCATGTTGAATTCTGGCATTTTGCTGGGGCTCGTTCAACACCTAGTATAATCACTTTTGGATTGCAAGATAGATTACTACCTGGTTAATAAAATTAATATCTGTCTTATACTGTGATACCCTAAAATCTTATCTTAAAGAATAGAAAACAGAACATTAATAGAAAAGGGGTAACTCATTTCACAAAGTATTACTGAGCTAAATCTTAATCAGTTTACATTTTCTAGAGTGGTAGAAATTTTCAATATGCTGAGTTATGTTAATCATTGACATTAGCATTAAAAATTATAGAACTGAGGGACAACATAGGATACAATAGTTTGGTTGGCATCATTCAAAAGTTCTCCTTCTGGATTTTAAATTACCTTCCTTCACATGGCCCATTTCAGATGAATTCAAATTTCCCAATCTGATTGCCTTTTGGAGGTAGTAAGATTGGAAATAGTAGCAATTTGTGTTCCATTTGGGAGAAAGGCAATAAATAAATAAATAAATAAATAATCCAACATATCTAATGCCAGGTTGGGGAAACCTGTCTTAAAATACAATATCTAACAGCTTGTGCAATTCAGTGGCATCACTGACTGTTGTATCTCTTCTCTGCTTCACCCCAACACATGTACAATGGACCCTCCACATTTCCTGGGGTTAGAAGTGAAGGACCCCAGTGAATGTGAAAAAAATGCAAATAAAAAAATCACAATTCTTCTTACCCAAGAGAACATGTCTCTAGGAAAGTCCAGATCCTCCAGTGCAACTCTATGGTCAACACCTGCCAGAATTTGGTCATAGAATCATGCTGGAGGAACTACAAATGCATAGAGAAGTGTTTTCTCTAGGAGCTTCTAGGTTCTCCAGCACAACTCTATAGTCAACTTCTGGCAGAGTTGAGCTGGAGGATCTAGAGATTCATAGAGACAGCATATTAATCAAACCCACAAATAATCAAATTTGCAAAAATCAAAGCCATATATATGAACAGCCAACTTTATACTGTTCACTCAACATTCAAACACCATTGATTGCTTGAGAGAGTATGACATAAAACCTAGGGGGGAAATTCTTTAACTGTATCTAAAAATGTCATTTAAAAACAACTCAGAGTGTAGTGGAGTCTCCTTCTTTGGAGGTCTTTAAGCAGAGGCTGGATGGCCATCTGTCTGGTATGCTTTGACTGAGATTTCCTGAATGGCAGGGGGTTGGACTGGATGGCCCTTGTGGTCTCTTCTAACTCTACGATTCTATGATTCTATGAACTTTAAAAATAACTAGAATATTTTACTTGATAGGGCAAAGCAGCTAATTCTCTTATTAATCATTATGGTGCACCCGCGTTATACGAAGGCATGCTTTACGCGGACTTGAGCATATGCACTCAAGCCGTGGGGAGCGTGTGGGGTGCAAGGGGTGGCGCATCCCATTCAAATGAATAGGGCACGCATCCGTGGCGCCCTGCACGCTCCCGCGCCACCACACTGCCGCGCACGAGCCCCATTCAAATGAATGGGGCTTGAGCATAAGCGGAATTTGCCTTACGCAGGGGGGGTCTGGAACGGATCCCTCACGTGAGGCAAGGGCCCACTGTATGTTACTTTTGGAAACATAATTATACTCATTACAAAAAAAAGGGAGTTCACGGTATAGGTAGCTATGAATTTACCTGTGTCTGCCACAATGCATGCAGTAATCAATTGGCAGAAGACAGCTGCTCAAGTACTGAATGGTACAGTAGTATATGGAATATTGGAGTTCTATCAAAATTGATCTAGGACAGGCGACCAACTTAGACACAACATACAAATGATTTTATTGGAAGCCATATTTCAGAATGTGCTAGAACAACCAATGCCATGTCCTCAGATCAATGGGCTTCCCCAGTTCATGAATGGTCTTTGCTAGACCCCAAAGTAATTATCCTCCTTGCTCTACATTAACAAGATGCAAAGCTGGTGAGATGTCACAATGTAAGTTACCAAAGCAAAATCTAAATTCAGATTTCAATCCCAGCCCTTAACTGGTAATGAATTTAATGTTCTCACATTTGGCAAGATTTACTATTACAGTGGTACCCCGGGATACGAATGCGCCGCGTTACGAAATTTCCGGGATACGAAAAAGCTCCATTGAAAAAAACTGTTCCGGGATACGAAGGTTTTTTCGGGTTACGAAATTTTTTTCGGCGCGAAATTCAAACGCGACCGCTAGCCGAGCTTTGGAAAAGCCTTTTTCGGCTTGCGAAATGCATCGGGTTACGAACGCCGCGGCGGAACGAATTAATTTCGTAACCCGAGGCACCACTGTACTAATGTTCAAAATTAAGTGCAGAAGAACATAAAATCGGAATTAAGTTTTCAAATTATTCTTCCAAAATCTATTTCTCTTCCAGTCTTATGCCATCCCAACTCTTGTTTGCAATCCCTCCAAAACTCTAGCTGATTAAAAAGACTATAAGAGCAGCTGGAAGATTAAGGAAATTAAATGGAAAGGGAGAGAGGGCTGGATGTTAAGAAAAGAGGAAGAACAACCTCTTTCACAGAAACAACATGTGGGTTCCAGCTCAGGACAATAACCCATTTTCTCTCCCAGAAGCCTGAAATAATCCTGTCTCTGGGTAATTTACTCAGCCAGGAAAGACAGGTGAGGATGATCTGCAGCCAGCTTGAAAGACCTGTTTCCTGAGCCAACCAGCAACTACATCCAAGCAGGAATTACTTTCCAAAATGAGACGGTAATCCATACTGCCTGAGGGAAAAACTATGAGGAGAACAGCTGGAAGGTAGCGTTGTAGCACAGCTAGGGGCTCCAGGATTGAAGCATGGGTTTTTTCTGATTAGCAAGGATGGTTATATCATCCATGATCCCTCTTTGGCTTCCCTGTTTCCTCTGACTTTAGCTGTAATCCTCAAAATAGCTAAGGGAGAAATGGATTTTCCTAGTAACATTATAGACCTGGGTGAGCTAATCTAGGTGGAATGTAAAATCTAAAGGATCAACATACAGTACACAAATGGACCATCACAACTGCATGTATTTTTTGGACTCATTCTTGGAAGTCGCTATGAGAATTGGCATGATAACAGTCTGTACCCACTGGGATTTTGTTCCAGGAGCTCCCATGGATACCAAAATCTGTGGATGTTCAAATCCCATTATACATGATGGTGTAATAAACTGGCGTCCCTAATATAAAATGGTAAAATCAAGGTTTGCTTTTTTGGATTTAAAAAAAATCAAGCTGTGGGTGCAGAATCATTTACAGTGCTATAGAAATAAACTATAATATCAATACTTAAAAATCCATAGATATGAAGGGTTGACTATACACTTCCAAATTTACCACACACAATGTGCAATACTTCCAAACACCAGAAGATACCACAACTGAAATGACAGAGTTATCTCCTGATATTTATGCACATATGCATATATGAGGCTCGTCTCCCAGAAGGAAAAGGGTGGGAAAGCCTCTGCACAGTCAAAGGTGGAAAAAGTGCAAGTTAGTTACCACAGAAACCTCACACTGAGTTAGTTGGTTCAGTGGATTAAAATCAGTGGGGGTTGATCTCAAGGATTCTCCTCTTCTACTCAGGAGCAGGAGAAGAATCCATTTACAAGTGCATAATAGTTTGCTCTCAGTTCTGCAAGGGGAGAGGAGAAGCGAGAAGGGGGTGGAATCCTGCCATTCCCAGGGTACTGCTACATCCTTTTCTAGCTTATGTTTATTTTTTCACTAATAATTTTTGCCCTCTTGTTCGTACTCTGATGTATCTTAGCCACATGCATCCCAGTTTTCATCTGTGAAATGTTAGAAAATATGGAACATGTATTTTATAGGCAGCAACATCAAGAAAATGTGTTTTTGGAAATATGATTAACTTGTCATGGGGGGAGGTGTAATCATCCTTTAAAATAAACAGTATATGTATGTGTGTCTCTGTGCATTTAAAATCTAAATGTTACATAAAGGCTCAAATGCCTGTCCACAACCATCCTTTCCATTTTAACTCCATTGCAACTGATACCTGTATGTGCATCAACACCCTATTTAATTGTTCCCAAAATATTTCCCTGAATTGCTCCAGCAATTTGCAGCAAAAATTAAAGCAGGGGTCCTGGTAAGCTCTAAGGGGCCCAACCTCTTGTATGATCAATTTCCTCTTCAACTTCAACGTTTTCTCTACTCATATGACTTTGTGTATTATGTATATCATACTGTGCCCTCTGTCTCCAGTTCTCTATGGAGATTATCAGACGGGGTGAAATGTCCTTGTGCCGTGCTTTTCCCATTCTCATAGCGCGATCACAAGAAGACTTTCATATGATATCGTGCTTATCCAGATATCATCCCATCCAGAAACCATAAGTGACCATGATTGTGCAAAAGACTTTCAAAAGATATCACTCAGATCCTGACATTTTCCCAAAATTATCCCATAATTGAAACCGCATTGCCCGGCCTTTTGCATTAACAGGGGTGCGCATTAATGTAATGCCACTTCAATGACAGGACAATAGTGCTGCGATCTGAAAGATAGGATAAGGATGAGGGAGTGATCCCATCCTTATCCGCTCCCCATGTGATAATCCCCTGTTTTCAAGTGACTGAAATACCTTTCAGCATCTGGTCTACCTCTATAGTGATACACAGCACTTAGATCCATACATTCCATTGCCAAATTAGAGTAAGTACAAAACTACCTACCTATTATTATTATTATTATTATTATTATTATTATTTATATAGCGCTGTAGATTTGCACAGCGCTGTACATAAAAACAATAAATATAAAAGAGTAAACCTGCCTATAGCGTACAATCTAAGAAATAATAGGGTAATACCTACCTATACTGATGCATTTTCTGCCACTGTGTTGAACAAATTGGTTATGAGAGCATTCCTTGCTCAGTAAAATCTTCCAAAAGGCTTCAATGGTGGGGGAACATCAAGAGGAGACACATCACCCCAACATCCAATTGCATCCCAACAGGGACGTAGCCAGGATTTTAGGAAGGGGGGGGTCCAGACTAAATGCCACCATTATAATGGGGCTTGGGTACAGTGGCGCAGCAGCACACTCCATTCATTTTTCTGATGGAAGGGGGGGGTCCGGACCCCAAGATCCCCCCCCTTGGCTACATCCCTGATCCCAACATCAAGGAGTTGCAGTCATTTCAAACACCACAAAAACAGTCATTGGAATGCAAAAATGGAACTGCCTATTAGGTCATTGTATCTGTCTCCAAGCCAGGATTGTTAGATTACTCATTCACTTAAACTTCCATTACTTCTCTGAGAAGAACAAATCTAATAAATCTTACACTTAGATCATTTTGCTTTAAAAAAATCATCTTTCACTGACTTTGCCTTTCATTCTTTATAACCCATTTAGACCAATATTAAACCATTGCTTTTTCAGTTGCACACACACTCACATGCATTCACATCTTCCAGTTCTATAATTTAGAGTTTAGCTGATTACAATCCACTAAATTTTGCTGCCATGCAATTTGCAATCATTTTACTAGGTATTTCACTGCTTCCTCTGTGTGCAATCTGCAAACATTAATGCAGTGGGCTGGTGTCTGGATTGCTTTCTGCTACTGTCCAAGTTCTCAAGGTTTGCCAAATGTAATATCCTTCATAATTCACTATCTTTTTCCTATTGTTTCCTTACATTCTGTTTGCCATGGCGACAGCTGATTAGTGGTAAGGGGATATGTTCAGCAAACTGGCCACAGAAAATTCAAGATCCAAAGTTAACAGTCCCTCCAAGGTAACAACCAGTTTAGAGCACCATCAGTTTAAATTACTGTAGTCTCACCACATTTATCCACATTTAATTTAATCTGCCACTGCAATGATCACTCTTTCCAGTGCTATGAAATAATTTTGCATCCTCACAAGGATGCTATGGAAATTAGTTTGAACCATTCTGTATAATTTGTGGATTGCCACTTGGCTATCCATTTTCCATTCCAGTCACTAAAATAATAAATATGATTTTAAAATGCTAGTTTGGAACAAAGGAGTGTTTGGGTTACTTGTTTGGTTATCTATTTCAGTTATTGTAAAAATGATTGTTCATGCATGTTTGTGATCCTTCATCCATTTGCTCCATCTGTGAAAATATTTCATTTCTTTTCTTTTTTTCTCTATGAGCAGTTTGCTTCTTTTAAAAATTGTTAATAATAATAATAATTTGTTTTATTTATATACCGCTATTCCAAAGATCATAGCGGTGAACAGCAAGTAAGCTAATTAGCAAGTAAGCTAATTTGCCCCCAACAGTCTGGGTTCTCATTTTAGCGACCTCGGAAGGATGCAAGCCTGAGTCGAGCTTGGGCCCTTTTGCTGGTCTTGAACTCGCAACCTTGTGGTTTTGAGTGAATGGCTGCAGTACAGGCATTTAACCACTGCACCACCAGGCTCTGTTAGAGAATTTGAGAGGAACAAGTCATACCAGACAAATCTTATCTCTTTTTTTGATAAAATCTACAAGCTTGATAGATGAAGGGAATGCTGTGGATATAGTATATCTTGATTTCAGTAAGGCCTTTGACAAGGTTCTCATGACATTCTTGCAAACAAGCTTGTAAAATGTGGGCTAGACAAAGTACCTGTTAAATGGATTTGTAATTGGTTGACCGGCCGAACAAAAAGGGTGCTCAACAATGGCTTCCTTTCATCCTGGAGAGAAGTGACCTGCGGGGTCCCACAGGGCTCTGTCCTGGGCCCAGTGATATTCAACATCTTTATCAACGATTTGGATGACAGAACTGAGGGCATACTTATCAAATTTGCAGATGACATCAAATTAGGAGGGTTAGCTAATACCGCAGAGGACAGGAGCAACATTCAAAATGACCTGAATAGACTAGAAAGCCAGGCCAAAGTTAACAAAATGAAATTCAGCATGGAGAAATGTAAGGTACAGCACTTAGGGCGAAAAAATAAAATGCACAGATATAGGATGGGGGACACCTGGATGAATGAGACTACATGTGAAAGGGATCTAGGAGTCCAAGTAGGCCATAAGTTGAACATGAGTCAACAGTGCGATGTGGCAACTAAAAAGGCCAATGCAATTTTAGGCTGCATTAATAAACGTATAGTGTCTAGATCAAAGGAACTAATAGTGCCACTCTATTCTGCTCTTGTCAGGTCCCACCTGGAATATTGTGCAGCACAATTCAAAAAGAATGTTGAGAAACTGGAGCATGTCCAAAGGAGGGCGACTAAAATGGTGAAGGGTCTGGAAACCATGTCCTGTGAGAAACGACTTAGGGAGCTGGGGATTATTATTATTATTATTATTATTATTATTATTATTATTATTATTATTATTATTATTATTATTATTATTAT